>NC_053155.1:123099722-123412222 GCF_016835505.1 Polypterus senegalus | reverse complement strand
TATAGAATTGAAAACTACACACCTGACATGCCCCAAGCAGATGTAGACAAAGCAATAGAGAAAGCTTTTGCAGTTTGGACTAAGATGACGCCTTTGAAAATCACCAAGATCTACAGCGGAACAGCTGATATTATGATCTCTTTTGTTACTGGAGGTAAATAAAAATAATCCAGCAAATTTTCGAAAGAGATGAAAAGACAGATACATAATATCTTTGTTATTAAAGAGAATGGCATGTATTTATTATGCTGTGGTTGATTTGTTGCTACACTTAAGTTATATATAAAGTAAGGTTAATGTTCTTAACTTTACATTGAGCATATTATTCAAAATGTTCTCAGCATTTTCACTGCCCTACCAAATAGTGAAATATAAGTTACTGTCTGTATCTTGATTTTTGCAAAGCACCTTTCCCAAAGATATATACTAATTAATTTATTAAATAAACATGAAAAATAAATAATAATACTTTACTTACCAAGTTATAGTGGTTAGAGCATCTACCTCACAACTCTTAAGTCCTTCGTGGAATTTTCACTGCTTCCCATGTCTGAAAGGAACTTTTTTGGTTTCTTTGACTTTGTTTGATGCTCATAGAATGTGCAATTTAGGATGAGTGCCAACTCTGAACTGTCCAAATATGCAATTGTGTGGTTTGTGATCAATTGGCACCTTCTTCAAAGTTTGTTCCTGATTAGTTAACACTATTCATATAAATATCAATACGTCTTTCTCTCTTTCTTTCTCAGTCCATGGTGATAATTCTCCCTTTGATGGCCCTGGAGGATTTCTAGCTCACGCCTTTGCACCTTCAGATGGCATTGGAGGTGACACTCATTTTGATGAAGAAGAAACATTTACAAGTGGATCAGCAGGTAACATTTAAACAAAACTACACCTTACAATAAGATACTCTAGATCAATCAGTTGAAAAATGTGATGAAGGAATTTGTCCAAAACTATTCACATTTTTGTATTTCAGGATATAACTTGTTCCTTGTCGCTGCCCATGAGTTTGGTCATGCTCTGGGTCTGGGTCACTCAAACGACCCTGGTGCTTTGATGTACCCAATTTACAACTACGTCAACCCTGGAACGTTTTCTTTGTCACAGGATGATATTCAAGGGATCCAATCATTATATGGTTAGTATCATTGGTGTATATAAAAATACATTTTAATAATTAGATACAATAGTTTTTCCATAAATTATTATTTCCAAACAACTTCTTTTTAGCTGCTGGTTGAGTATTTGAGGCTCACTACCAAACATTCAAACATAATCAGTTTTACATTCTTATTATTTACAATTAAGATTTGAAAAATGATGCTAATCTCATGTGAATTTAATTAAGGTTATATTCGTTCATTTATTACATTTTCCAGAGCTAGGTCAATCAGTCTTATTTTAACAACATTTTTATAGCTAAAATTAATTACATTTTGATCAATAAAACGTTTTAGAGTAAACCACAGACTTGTTAAATTCGGCCTAATATTATGATTTTTTTAACAGGTCCTAACCCTGATGTTCCAAACAATCCAGTGCCTGATGCCCCCAAAACTCCAAATGCTTGTGATCCAAACCTATCTTTGAATGCTGTGACCACTTTGCGGGGAGAAATGATTTTCTTTAAAGACAGGTAAGAGCAAAGAGCCTTCAAGTTTACAGTAACAGACAAAAAATTGCCAAACATTTAATGTAGCAATGGGAATATCATTCAAGTACAGTACATTTGTTAGGAAGATTTTTTTAATCATTTGCCTTCAGTTGTAGAACAAAAATTCAATAATAATTGAATTCATTATTTTATTATTATCTAAAATGTACAATAATATTGATTGCACTGTGGATACATGTCAACAAGAAATGCTGAAAAACAAAATGCCATAATGGTCTTTATAAAAGGAGGTTCAACAGTACAGCCACTTCACATATCATCAATCAAGTTTGAAAACCCTTTGACAAAAATAACTGAAATACTTCTGTGTACTCCTCAGTAACCAATAATAATAGTTTGATTTCATATTATGCTTTTCTTTAAGGTTCTTTTGGCGAAAAAGCTCATCTGTGGCCAATGTTGAACAGTACACCATTAAATCTTTCTGGCCTGAAATGCCCGATAACATTGATGCAGCATATGAAAGCAGAGAACATGATTTAGTCTACCTCTTTAAAGGTAATTTCTTTTTTCTGTCTGAATTATCAATAAAACACATGATATGTCATAGTTCAAATGTGTACAACACCCTGAATAAAAAAAAAAAAACAACACACATCTTACTAAAACTCACTTTAAAGACTACAAATAACTGCAGGGGAAATAGCCCCATAAAACACATACACATGCACAAGCCATCTAAAGTAATGCCTTTAATATATTTACGAGTCTGCATGTCCCATTTCAGATACAAGGGCTCCAAATTTTATTCAGCAACCTTAAGCTTATTATCCTAAACAAGGTGCTGATCTGCTACAAGTTGAAATTGCCAAAGGTTGAAAGGTTATTGAGAATAAATTGGAAAACTATATTACTGTAAGATAACAAAAAAGCAATTTGTATTTGGTCTACATTGATAATATTACTTAGAATGATGACATATTCATAAAGAGGTTTATTTAAAATGACAAACCACTTCCCTTCCATACATCCATTTTATAAACCCACTTATCTGGAGAAGGGTCTGCCTATTCCAGCAATCATTGGGCAAAAGGCCGGATCAGTCCTTGGAGAGGACGCCAGCCCATCATAGGATGAACATACACCCATACACACTCACATATCAAGAGTCACTCCGCCTAACCTGCATGTCTTTGGATTGTTTTTCACTTCTCCTGATGAGGGTTATAGTGGTTCTATTTACAGTTCTTTCCCCCATATGCACCTGGATTATTTCTATACATAATGTAATATAAAAAAATCCCTTATTTTGCTATGAATCTCCTTGAAGGGTTCTTGCCTAAAACCCCTCTCCACTGAAGGTGCAAATATGTCTTTATAGCCTGATAAGCTCTCAAAACTAGGTGCTCCGAATCTGGAGCAGCAGTAGCTCTGTTTTCAGATTCCACTGCAATGCTAACTTTTAACCTCATCAAGAAAAGTGTGCACTAAAACATGATGAAGGAACATGCTTTTGTACCCTTGGTTTCATTATTTTTGTTACTGCCAGATAAAGGGGATAGGAATGACCTGAGACTCTATCTCCTGTTTCACCACCACCATTTGGTTAAATAATTTTAGAACTGCCTCTGATGAATGATTGTTGGTAAATCTCATGATAACCTTAGGACTGTAAACATGACGGCCAATAGATGAACCTTAGATTCATGAGAAGCGATAGAAATTCTAGGACGTCTGGTGATGGCATTCAGTGCCTGTATTTGCAACTAAAGTGTTGTCTGTATTTATAATGTTAAAGTAAATCCATTAAGGGGGTAGGAACAAAAGGGCCACAGCTTTTCAAGAAGAGGAGGGTTATATCTCTGCTGTTTCTGAATTGTGACACTCCAGCTGGGATCTGTAGCAGGTGAAGGAAATGTTCTCAGCCTTGTAACCAGCTGGAATGAAGCTAAACAGCTCCATGGCTTTCCAAAGAAAATTTTTGTAAGCTTTGGTGGTTGTGCTCCTTGCAGAGGATCTTTTCACCACCCTTACTAGATGCAATGCCAACAAAGGTAAACAATAAAGTTAAATATCTTAAAATTCAGAAACCTATTGTAAACTGCAATTATAATGTATTGTTAACATCAGAACAAAAAAAAAATATAAAAAAAAATTGTTTACATAATTGGTTAATGAATAATTCTCTTTAATCCATTTACTTTGTCAGGAAACCAAGTCTGGGCTCTGTTTGGATATGACATCCGACAAGGCTATCCACAAAGTGTCCAGAAGTTTGGACTTCCAGCAGGAATCAATAAAATTGATGCTGCACTTTATAATGAAAACACTGGGAAGGTTTTAATCTTTGTTGGAAACAAATACTACAGGTAGATGTTTCATATCTAAAAAGAAAAAATTTAAAACAAAGGAAAAGCTAAAAAATATAATTATAGCTAACACTACTTGACCTTTTAAAAAATTGTAGTTATGATGAGGCCAGAAGAAAAATTGACAGTGGGTATCCCAAGTCAATAGGAAGCAGTTTTCCTGGAATTGTTGGAAAAGTTGATGCTGCTGTTGAAGATAATGGTAAGTATATTGTATATGTACAAAAAAAAAGAGCAGCCTTCTGCATTTGTTTTAAGTGCTACATAGTGTGTTACAAAGACTAATTTAATTTAATAGAATATATGACTAAAAAACAACATGTATATGACAAGTTATGTGGCTGGCAAGGCACTGAAATTAGTTTAAAAAGCATAGGTGGTGTGACAAGGGATAGGCCAGGCTGAGTCCCTACTTTAAATAATAATAATAATACATTTTATTTATATAGCATAAGTGAAAGAGGAGCACTGCTTAACTGGTAAGTCCCCCCATGTGCCAGTATGAGTTACCAACCACTAGGGGCAGTTAGTATGCATTACACTATTAAATGGTGCTCCAGAAATTATAATAATATAAAAATAATAATAATAATTCTTTACATGTATATAGCTCTTCTAAAGTATAACAAAATATATTATCTAAACATCTGTGATGGAAACGTCTTCCATGTAATTTATTTAGTGTATTATAATATCTGCATCTTAATTAATTTCAAATATTTATATTTTTTAACAGGCTTAATGTACTTGTTCAGTGGCTCAAAAATGTTTGAGTACAACATCATGTCCAAGAGAGTTATTCGTGTTTTGACTACCAATTATTTCTTGGGTTGTTAGAAGAAAAAGAAGTGGCCCTTTTTCTTACCATATTTTCACTTCTTTAACTACTAAAGATCTTGCACTTTGTACCTGATTGTATTTACTATTTTATCTATTTTATTTGTTGTGTGACATTGTCTTCTAAGGTGGAAGAAAATGAATTATGAATTTTTGCAATGAAGTTATTGAAATGTGTACAAAGAAACATAAAATTCTGTTGAATCTTTCTTCAGTTTTGCTTTAAATCTTTTTAAAACTTGTTTTCTCTAAATACGTACATATATAATAATTCTTCTACCTGAACAACAGTGCCAAGAGTGTTATGTTAGCTGTGTGCTTCAAGAGTGGAAAAAAATGAAATATCAATAGGGCTGCTACCTCGCAGTAAGAAGATTGTGGCTTGTGTCCTGGGTGTTCCCTGTGAGGAGTCTGCATGTTCTCCCTATGTTTTCTACAGGTTCTCTGGTTTCCTCCCACAGTCCAAAAATAAGCAAGTTAGGTAAACTGGCCCTTGTGTGGAAGCTTGTGTGTGTTTGTTGGCAACCTGTCCAGGGGTTGTTCCTGCCTTGCACCCTATGATTGCTGGGGTAGGCTCCAGCTGCCCCATGATGCTGCCCTGGATTAGTGGGTTAGGAAAAGGGATGAATGTATTTAATTTATTGAAGTTTGTTCAAAGAAAAATTGTATTGAAAGAGAGAAAAGAATTTGAAAGTGTATAAACCATAACAGAGTCCCTGTTTCTAAGACAATGACCTTTGCGTTTATTTGTGTGCTTAGCGTAAAATTCTTCTAATAATCAAGGGCCTTTAAGAAACCTATAAATGGTGCTTGGGGCTATATCCATGCAAATGAATAAGGTACACAACAGTCACCACTCTGTGATGAGAGTCCAAAAGAAAAAGGTGGCAGCAGTGTGAATGAACAAAAATAAGAAATTAATTGCACAAACTTTGGACTAGAAACACGTAAGATATGAAGAATTCTGAAATGCACCTTGAAAGCTATCTTACAGGTAATACTAATACATGTTTTAAAATGGCATAGGCTCATATTATACTTGGAGCCAGTTGGTGGGACTGAACCCTTCTGTCCAGTCTGAAATGCTGGCATTTCCTGACACTTGCAGTCAGAGGATGACTTGACAGAGGCTTCTGCTGAATGCAGGTTCTCTCTAACCCATTGCAAAGTCTTTCGGCTCGGCCAAGTTCTCTGATAGGTTAGGAAGAGCAGAAGATATAAGATTTAACATATTAGGCTTAACAACAAGCAAACAAAAAATTGTGAATTTCCCCTTGGGATTAATAAAGTATCTATCTATCTATCTATCTATCTATCTATCTATCTATCTATCTATCTATCTATCTATCTATTAATAAGAGGTATAAACAGAGTATAGACCCAGCAAACTCCACTAAGAGCACTGACTCACACTCCATTTGTATTAAATTGATCAAACAGTAAATCTAAGAAACATCTTCAAATCATGATCAACTTGTTTGATTTGACAATCATGTACACGTGGATAATGCAAACATAAATTTCTAATCTTATCACAGAAGAATCTTCAGAATTGAGAAACAAAGTGTGGTCCTATTCTGAAATGTGGGAAAACTATGTAAACAGAAATAGAAATATAAAAATTTTAGTCAATTCTCTAATGGAGGGAATTTTCTTTAACAGAATAAAATAGCCACTCTTAGAAAATCGATCAACAATTACAAGGATGGTAGTTTAGTGATTAAATGTATTTTCCATTTTACTTGAGATTATATATGCCACTTTTACTCTTTTTTGAGGCACAAGTATGACACTGTAAATCAAACACTTTGCAACATTACTTAAGGACACATGATCTCTTACCCACCGAAAACAGGAGGGACAGGTTATTTGGAGCTTACTGTCTGAGCATTAGCCACACTCACTGCCACTTGTTGTACAAGACCCTGTCTTACCAGCTAATCCTGAACACGCTTTAGTTCATTTGCCGTTTGCTGAAGAGACACCATTCAGTCTCTAACGTGCTTAGATCCATCATCAAGCTGCCCTCTTATTTCCCTTACTTCTTTAAATACTCTTTTCATCTCAGAGTTCATTACATCAGTGGACTCAAGATTCTGTTCTGCCACAATGACTGTAAATGACAGGCCATGAGGGTCCTGATATTTTAAATGGACTAGAACTCAAAATGAGAACAAAGTCAGAATTCTCAAGGAGCAAAGCCAAAATGCTAACCAGGAATTAAAGTCTTAACGAAGCAAAGAAACATAAAAGAAAATTCTAAATAAAGTATGACGCAAAGCAAAAGTGTCATTGCACAACCACAACCAGGTGTGGCGGAAGTGCTGTCCTCCAGGGCTCAGGAACCATTCAGGCGCTCCCTGGTGGTGGCCATGGACCCCCACAGGGTTGAGCTTCCCAGATCCATATACGTGGCCCTTGATGGAATCCAGGGAGCCTGCCCTCTTGCGCCCAGGGGAGATACTGCCCCTCTCCCGGTCCTTCCCTGCTCCAGGAGTCCTGGTGGGGCAAGGTCCCTGGTCATCTGCCACACTGCTCAAAACTGATTACTTGCAACACCAAATTGGTTGGATTACCTTGTTAAGCCTTGCACTTCATAGACAGGTGTGTCCAATCATGAGAAAAGGTATTTAAGGTGGTCAATTGCAAGTTGTGCTTCCCTTTGACTCTCCTCTGTAGAGTGACAGCATGTGATCCTCAAAGCAACTCTCAAAAGATCTGAAAACAAAGATTGTTCAGTATCATGGTTTAGGGGAAGGCTACAAAAAGCTATCTCAGAGGTTTCAACTGTCAGTTTCAACTGTAAGGAAAGTAATCAGGAAATGGAAGGCCACAGGCACAGTTGCTGTTAAACCCAGGTCTGGCAGGCCAAGAAAAATACAGGAGCGGCATATGTGCCGGATTGTGAAAATGGTTACAGACAACCCACAGATCACCTCCAAAGACCTGCCAGAACATCTTGCTGCAGATGGTGTATCTGTACATTGTTCTACAATTCAGCGCAATTTGCACAAAGAACATCTGCATGGCAGGGTGATGAGAAAGAAGCCCTTTCTGCACTCATGCCACAGAGTTGCTGGTTGTATGCAAATGCTCATTTAGACAAGCCAGATTCATTTTGGAACAAAGTGCTTTGGACTAATGAGACAAAAATTTAATTATTTTGTCATAACAAAAAGCGCTTTGCATGTCAGAAGAAGAACACCACATTCCAAGAAAACACCTGCTACCTACTATCAAATTTGGTGGAAGTTCCATCATGCTGCGGTGCTGTGTGGCTAGTTCAGGGACTGGGGCCCTTGTTAAAGTCGAGGGTCGGATGAATTCAACCCAATATCAACAAATTTTTCAGGATAATGTTCAAGCATCAGTCACAAAGTTGAAGTTTCGCAGGGGTTCAATCAACATTTATTTATATAGCACATTTTCATACAAAAAAATGTAGCTTAAAGTGCTTTACAAAATGAATAGAAAAATAATAGACACAATAAAAAATAAACATAAGTCAACATTAATTAACATAGAATAAGTAAGGTCAGATGGCCAGGGTGGACAGAAAAAACAAAAAAAAAACTTCAAAAGCTGGAGAAAAAAAATAAAAAAAATAAAATCTGTAGGGGTTGGATATTCCAATAAGACAATGACCCAAAACACAGTTCAAAATCTACAAAGGCATTCATGCAGAGGAAGAAGTACAATGTTCTTGGCCATCACAGTCCCCTGACTTGAATATCATTAAAAATCTATGGGATGATTTGAAGCAGGCTGTCCATGCTCAGCAGCCATCAAATTTAACTGAGCTGGAGAGATTTTGTATGGAAGAATGGTCAAAAATACCACCATCCAGAATCCTGACACTCATCAAAGACTATAGGAGGCATCTAGAGGCTGTTATATTTGCAAAATGAGGCTCAACTAAGTATTGATGTAATATTTCTGTTGGGGTGCTCAAATTTATGCACCTGTCTAATTATGTTATGATGCATATTGCATATTTTCTGTTAATCCAATAAACTTAATGTCACAGCTGAAATACTATTGTTTTTATAAGGCATGTCATATATTAAAAGTAAGTTGCTACTTTGGAAGGTCAGCCAATGATAAACAAAAATCCAAAGAATTAAGAGGTGTTCCCCAAATTTTTGGAATGACTGTATATTGTTAATAATTAAACATGTGAGGACACGGTGTCACAGTGCTAGCAAAGAGCTGGCGCCCCATTCAGAGATTGGTCCTGCCTCGTGCTGTATCCTTGCTGGGACTGGCGTGACACTGGAAGGTTAGATATTTCAATGTTCCTTAAAAGTTTTGAAGAATCTGTATTCTAAGCTTAGATGGCTTGGCATCTATTACAGAGCTGATGGTGTGCTGATTGAGTGCTTGGAGAAAGAAAAGGAAGGACAGGAATTGGGAGTTAGTATGTTTGAAAGAGACAGTACTGCCGCAGTAAATTATTTCATCAAAGGTCACGCACGGCTCAGCAAGCATCTTGCAGAAAGGAGGAACAATCTCTGGACAGGGCATCAGTTCGTCACTATCACTGAGCCATTGTGTTCCCATGTTTAATAACATGCTTTAATTCCTATCATCATGAAAATGATATTAAGTATACATCTCAGTATTTAAATTATTCAGAGAGCTGTAATATGATGAAGGTAATGGATCCTGTGTCCTGTCGAAAAAACAGAAAGCCCGTTTAAGAAGCACATAGTGATTCACACACATACAGTAGATAGAAGAACACATACAATACAAAGCATCTAATGTGCTACTTTAGTTACGATGTACGACTTTAGAAACTAGTAAATCAAACAATTTTAAGATGAAGTTTATGATGTTGTAATTTAATGACAAAATAAACTACAGTGAAACCTCAAAAATTATTTCCGCCATAGAATTGTATGTAAATCCAATTAATCCATTCCAGACCGTGCGAACTTTATGTAAATATGTTTTCTTTAAAGATTTCTAAGCACAAAAATAGTTAATTATACCATAGAATGCACAGTATAATAGTAAGGTAAATGTAAAAACATTGAATAACACTGAGACAAACACCCAGGCTTCCTGCTCAGCTGCACGCCAGCCTGCGCTTACTCGCTCTCTCTCTCCATCTCTCTCTCTCGCGCGCTCGCTCTCTCTCTCCCTCTCTCTCTCGCGCGCTCGCTCTCTCTCTCTCTCTCCCTCCTGCACCGGCTGTCTCCTCCTGCTTCCTGCCTTCTCCTGCAACCTCCCGTTCTTTCCTGTTCTCTTCTTTTTTCCTTTAGCTGACTCGTACTTCTATTTATGAAGAGTACGTTGTAGTCGTGGCAATCAGTAGCGACTGGGAACAATTATGGATGCTGACTGCTTCTCACATGTGCACTTAGGTGAGAAATGCCCACATCACCAACTCCTCAGGAACCGCTTTGGCCACACACCACCACGCTCCCTCGCTAAGCTGTGAGTGCGGTGATTATTGATTAAAACTGGCCTTTTTGACGGGAGCTGTGGACCCGCTATACCACAAGAGGAAGCTGGGTTGATAGAGGGTTACAGTTTTGAGGGAGAGTCCCTCTGTTTGATGCACAGAGAACAATGTACAGTACAGGGAGAGAGTGAATACATGCGGGAAATCATCGGCGCTTACGAACCGGAAGGGAAACTGGCTTGTTCGTCACCCGAGTGTGTGGTCGTGAACAGATGCAAAAGTTTGACAAACTTTTTGGTCGTAACCTAATTTGTACGTGTTCAGAGACGTTCGTGACCCAAGGTTCCACTGTATGTGATTAAAGTAGAAATTTTGAGATTAAAGTTGACATTTCAAGCTTTTTTCCCACTGTGTGCCTATTTTTTTTTCCTTTCTCTGTACCCTAATAAGCTTCCATAGGACCCTCAGATGGTGGGCTACGACTCGCCTTTTCACGGCAACTTTGATATCTGACAACTTCTTTTTTATTTCGGGCACTGTGCAACATTGTGAACTTGAACTTTTGAGTTTATCTGACACTCTATGTCACTTGATCAACTTTCTTTTGTTGTTTATATCACTGTTTAAACCAACAAATAGTGCGTTTTTCCTTGCCTCCACTTGGTATTCACTATTCTATTGATTTGCATATTCAAAGAGGTGTAATTCTGGGAGGAGACAGGGTGGGACAGCAGGTGCATGCACATGCATTACTTTTCACAGTGACTGGGATTTATGTAGCGGAAGAATGTGGAAGTTGGCATACAGACAGATTTATGCATCTGCATTTTTTGTGCGTACGCACATTTCCACTTTTGTCTATACACCCTGTTTTAGTGTGAATTCTTCGCACGGCATTATGCATGAGGCCTCAAGTCATCACACCACTATCCATCTCATTAAAAAAACCTTTTGCAGTATTAACAATCACAATTACAAAAACACACAGTATTGGTTAAACAAACAAATTGAAATACATTTCCCAAAAAACAACTAATCAGACAATACATTTGAGCTGCATAGTTTCAAATATTGAGTCCTCATGATTTTCATTGTGGTTTGTAGTCATAGAAGTACAAGTAGGTCATCCAAATGTATTTAATGAAACATATGAAGCTGGCCTTAATAACATGGAGAGTGATCTATACTAATAAAAGTCAAAGCCCTCACTCACTCATTCACTCACTCACTCACTCACTCACTCACTCACTCACTCACTCACTCACTCACTCACTGACTCATCACTAATTCTCCAAGTTCCCATGTAGGTAGAAGGCTGAAATTTGGCAGGCTCATTCCTTACAGCTTACTTACAAAAGTTGGGCAGGTTTCATTTCGAAATTCTACACCTAATGGTCATAACTGGAAGGTATTTTTCTCCATTAACTGTAATAGAGTTGAGCTGGAAAGACGTGGGGGGCGGAGTTTCGTGTGACATCATCATCCTCCCACGTAATCACGTGAACTGACTGTCAACGCAGTGCGTAGAAAACCAGGAAGACCTCCAAAAAGCGCTTAAGAAAACATGCATTATATAATTGAGAAGGCAGCGAAACAATAAGAAGCGAGCGAGTGACATATACTACCATATTCATGAGTGCTGCTACCTCAGAAAGAAAGCAAGGTGTAAACCTAAACTTTAAATTAAGTTCATAGACAGGCTACCGCTGGCGTTTCACATGACCACAGGTAATGCGGGATACAAGTTTAATGAGAGGACGCAGGATATAAACGAGAGTTTTGATCACTTTGTAACTAAGTTAAAATTGTAGGTGAAGGGGTGTGCTTATGCAAATTCCGAGAGACTGTGTTTGTGGGGGATTGACAGTTAAGGCGGGTGGGGGAGTGATGTCATCATCTCCCCTCCCATTCATCTGATTTCGCTCTGAGCTGAGCTCCGCGGCTAACGCCGTCTTCCGAAGCAACTTCGTCAGACTGCCACCAAATACTCACAGAAAAATCCACAAGTTAATACACACGCTGTCTCTAGAGTTTCTACACACTGAATCCTCCAGGCACTACTTACAAAAGGTCACATTGACAATCGTGTTACGTTATTTTTAAAATCTTTCCTTTTCTTAGCACAAGCACAGCTGAGAAGCTTCGATGCATGTGCTCCATAACGCGTTAAAAATAATGCATTTAATCACACTTTGCATTACAAGCAAAGGGGAGCTTTTGTCAATGCATGATTTCCTGGTACACCGATTACATTGATCAACGATCCCGATTCATTTTACCCTCGCACCACCTTAGTTTGAGAAGTATGAAAAATATGAGGTTAACACAGAAAACAGATCACCAATTCAAGCTTTATGAATAATCGATTCGCCATCAATAATTGTTTTGGTAAAGCCATCCTCCTTCCATTTTATAATTTTTCCGCCACTAGCCATGATTAAATGAACGGTAAAAAGTAAGAGCAAAGCGAGGGTGACTTATTTAGGCAGGCATATATATGACAGCAACACTCATGACAATGTCAATCATGTTACGTTATTATTAAAATGTTTCCTTTTCTTTTCATTACTTCTTTAACACACTACTTCTCCGCTGCGTAGCGGGTATTTTGCTATATATATATATATGAATGACCTCCAAAGAGCGCTGAGACTTTTGATATCATGAACGTGTCTGCAAAAACTGGGGTCTCCTGCCCAGCAAAAGTCGAGCAGCCAGCGCGTGTGCATAGCTGTGCCGGCCTTTGAGACGCTGACTGCGCTTCTGCCTTAAGTCAAAGTGAGCACTTTTAATTTTTTTCATCCTCCCCCTGCGCTATAGCCCAGACAAGTGCAAACACGGGACCCCTTTTCTACACCACGGCAAAATAATATTAAGGCGATTCACACTTTCTTTTGCACGTATACGATTATGAGGTCCTCAGCTCGGATTATGAAGACACGCACAGGAGTGGAGGACTGACAGTGCCATCACAGCCGATTAATGGCGGGACGCCTCACCAGTCTACACAAGACCCACCGCGACTGTCCCAAAAGGCGATCATAACGCCAGCGAACACATCTCTATACTATATAAAAGAAAAGGCAACTTTCCTTTCTTTACACCTTTTTCCTTTTATCCCAAACCAAAGCCTTTCTCTTAACACTGCAGAGGACACAAAACTAATTTTCTTTAAATGCCGGTAAGGCACATTACCAGAGGCACAAATTTGAACGTTCACATAGAAAATGTAATTTCAATGTACCTGTACTTCTTAAAATGTTAATGTTTTACTGTTTAATAACTTATAGACTATAATTTATTATTTTTCCCTTGCACTCAGTGACCAAACCTATACACACACATATAGACACATACAAACATACACACAAGTATATGTATGTGTATATATATATATATATATACACACACACACACACATACATACATACATGTACACATATATATAATTTGTGTGTGTGTATGTATGTATGTGTGTGTATATATGATGTAGATAGGTATGTATATATATATATATATATATATATATATATGTGTATATGTAGATATGTATATAGATATGTAGATATGAAGATATGTATGTGTATATATATATATATATATATATATATATGTATGTATGTATGTATGTATGTATGTATGTGTGTGTGTGTGTGTGTGTGTGTGTGTGTATATATATGACAGCAGCAATCCAAGCTGTGAGAAAACAGTAAAAAGGAGGCGTGTCAGACGTCGTGGTACATTTTCTGATGCAGCTACCGAAAACAACTTTGTGACGCTGCCGCCAAATACACAAAACAATTACTTTGACAATCGTTACATTATTTTTAAAATGTTACCTTTTCTTTTTCATAACTTCTTTAACACATGACATCGCTGCGAAGCGCGGGTATTTTGCTCTATATATATATCACAGCGACACTCATAACAGTGACAAAACAATTACATTGACAATCATGTTATGTTATTTTTAAAATGTTTCCTTTTCTTTCTCTTTCCTTCTTTAACACACTACTTCTCCGCTGCCAAGCGCGGGTATATATATATATAGATAGATAGAGATATATATAGATAGATATGAGAACAACACTCATATCAATGACAAAACAATTACATTAACAACCATGTTACGTTATTTTTAAAATTTTTCCTTTTCTTTTTGGTACCTTCTTTAACACACTACTTCTCCGCTGCGAAGCGCAATTATTCTGCTAGTATGTTCATATTTTTTGGCCCTTGTAGCTGTTTCCATTGCTTTGTGATATTCGTTTTTTTTTTCATTTTGAAGCATTTTGGGATCTAAAAAATGTTATCTGAATAGAACATACTTGTATGGAGTAGCCACATAATGTTTACGTATTCATCAGTTTGTTATACTATGGCATTAATTTGCATAATTGACCTTAAGAGGGCAATGTGATCAGATGAGCTTAATGAATCAGGGAATACATTCAATCAGGCATTTTAAGACTGAAAACAAATTGAGGATATCTGTGCTGAATTATTGTCTTGATACTGTGAGCATCCCAGTTGAGTGTTTACTGTTGCTTAAGTCATTTATTGTCTTTAAGGATTTTAATTGATTACCTGGACCTGAAAAAGGAAAGCAAAACCACGTCAATAGGGAGTACTGTGGTTTTATTGGTGAACAACTTTGCACACGCCTATAAACCACAGTACATGAGAAGCATGCAAAGCACCTGCTCAGAGTTGTGCGGTTGTGCGGTTCAGTGACAGACACAAGTGGAAGAAAAATTTGGCCGCAATTAATGTATGAAGCAGCTACTTTAAAAGATGTCCTGAATTTATCATCCTGTCAGGAGTTTGTATCTGAAGAGTCTACCTATCATAAATGTAATATTTGATTTGTGAAGTTTTATGTGCACCTGTTTACTTGTGTAAGGTCCTAAGGTGACCCTAGTTTCCCTTTTTATACACTTTATTGTGTAGGCATTAACAAAATGTCTAAAATCACAAACACTTACCAATTTGAGATCAGGTACTTTAGCACTTCCTCCTCCCTTCCCTTCTACATCAGTAACGTCAGGCAGTTAAACAAATTAAAGAAACAAGCTGGCTCCTACACCGCTGCAAGGGGGCTTATTTTGTTTAGACGTGGTCTGTCTCAAGGCATGTCAGAGGACTGGGATATCATGAAGTGTGGTCTCCCTCACTTGGGGAGGCAAAAAATCAGGGTCTGGGGGAGGAGAGACAGAGAGTAAACTATTTCCGGTCTATCCTATTCATGCCCACAATTGTATGTTCCAACACAACAATAGCCTTGATAGCCATAACTCCTGGAAATATGGATATTAAGGTTAAAGTTATCATATGCAGTAAAGCAAAACCTTAATTTATGTTTATAAAATGACAACAAAAATTCAAAAGCAATGTCTCTATGGCCAAACAGTAAACTTTGTGAGCTGGAATGTCAAAAGTCTTAATCAGGAGTTAAAAAGGAAGAAAGTATTCTTTCACCTAACAGGTCTAAATGCCAAAACAGCATTTTTACAGGAGACTCACTTAATCAGCAAGGATCAGTTTCGGCTGCAAAGAGATTGGACTGGCCAAATATTCCACTCCTGCTATAGAAAGAAAACTAAAGGCGTAGGAATCTTAATTCACAGAACAATTTCAATTGCAGTATCAGATGTAGTATGTAGATTTGATGGTGATGGGTAATTATAAAGTGATTTTGATAAATGTCTACGCACCCAATGTGGATAATACAGACTTTAACCAAAATGTATTTGCATTGATTTCTAACTTGAACACTAACAAAATTATAATGGCCGGAGACTTTAATTGTGTTTTAAATCCAGACCTGAAAAGGTCTTCAGCTACAAAGGCAACAACACCTAACACTGCAAAAATAATCACAGTTTTTAATTGATCAAACACATTGAGATTTTTAAATCCATACTTAAGAGCATATTCCTTCTTCTCATCAGTGCACTATTATTACTCAAGAATTGATTAATTCTTTACAGATAACAATTTCTTGCCCATGATCAAATCTTGCAAATACGACAATATTGTTATCTCTGACCACACTCCTCTGATCATAGAGCTCACATCACTATGCCCCACATACTCATCTTGCAGCTGGCATTTTAACTCCCTGTTATTAGCTGACAAGAACTGTAAAGAATTTATATCCAAGCAAAAGTTTTAGAGACAAATGCATCCTCAGAGTTTTCTGCAGGAATACACTGGGAAACTCTGAAAGCATTTTAAAGGCCAGATTATCTCATATCTCTCCCACAAAAATAAATCTGAAACCAAGAAGGACTCAGAGTTAATCAGCGAAATTACCAGAATAGATCAAGAACATGCCATGTCTCCAAATTAGGCACTTTTTAGTAAAAGGCAGGCTTTGCAATCAGAACTCAAACTTTTATAGAAGCCAGAGACAATAAAATTCTACCTCAGACTTTTTACCAAACATTAATTACTGTTTTTCCTAAGAAAAATAAGGACTAATGTGTGTCATACAGACCAATCTCACTTCTGAATAATGATGTTAAGATACTCTTCAAAGTCCTAGCTAAAAGGATTGAGAAAGTGCTCCCTCCAGTAATATCATAAAACCAAACTGGAATGTATTAAAGACTAGCAAAATACCCGCACTTCGCAGCGGCGAAGTACTGCCTTAAAATTTTTATTAAGAAGAAAATTAAACCTTTTAAAACTGAGGGAAAATATACCAATAATTATTTGTTAAGGATCCCTTTGTATACCACATTGTCAGTTCAGCACTCCGGTTGTAATATGACCAAGCTGTGTGCTGAGCTTACTCTTGAGCATGCAATGTACAGTTGGCCATGTGAAAAGTAATCTTGTTTCAAATCTCACAGCTTGAATTGCTGCTGTCATAATCGGTTTGAGTTTCATGGTTTGTTTCAATTACGACAGTATTTGTAGGACTTGTGTTGAAGAGACATTCGGCATCTGTCAAGCGTTGTAAGTATACAACCAGTTTCATTGATAACTTCACATCCAGCTTTTGAGAGTTTAAACATTCATAAACATCAAAGTGTCCACTACTGAAATCATCACCTGTCAATCTAAGATGTTTAAGAGGCATTGGCGGATGTCGAAAGGTGTAAAATATTTGGCCATTTCGGTACACTTGAAAGCGACAACCGAACAATTCAGCGGCAGCCATCAACTCACATGCAGATCCATAGGTGTAGGGCTTAAGCATTTCATTCTTATAGTGCTCCTGTGTAGTATAATTATCTCCTGTACCGTCATCAGTCCACACCTTGAACCTGCCCCAGTAATTCAATACATAAGACACAATGTTCCTCCAGATATCAAGATTGTAAGTTTTGGACTACCATTAACTTTGTGTTTTGTCTAACCGTGCTTAGAAGCAATTTCAATTGATCAAGAGTTTTTCACACATATCCACTTCCTCATTCTAAGCCTGCCTAGTGCTGGCCCATTGCTGTGCTATTCAATTAATCTTTTAATGGGCAGATCTAACTAGATGTGACACATTTTTAATCAACTGATGTGAGACCCTTGCCTCAATCCCTTCAGTGTGGAAGAATGGTACTATACAACAACTCTTAAAGAAGCATTCTTGTTTGGTAGTGCTGCTGCTTTGCAGTAAGGAGGATGGGGGTTCACTTCCCAGGTTCTCACTGTATGGAGAATGCTTAGAGTAGTGAGAAAAGCACTATATAAATGATAAGAATTATTATTATTCATTTCATATTGTCTTACAGGGAGAATCAATTCAGAAACAGAAGACGACAATCCCGCTTTCTGTCATCATAAACTGACTATTGTGTTTAAGCATGCCAATTACTTTGCCTAAACTCATTTTTTTACAGTAAAAGGTGGGAGTTTAAACCTTAGAGGCATCCATTCTTTAACTATGCAACTCAAAAATAACATTGGAGTCACTGTCTAAGGGTGCTGGAATATTATGGACACTATATGGTGATTCATGAGATTATACAAAGAAAACAAGTATTCATTTCTCAAGGCTGTTGTGCAGCATGCATTCACCCTAGAGTGAAACATTTACTGTTGGAAGAAACAAAATAACTTGTTTGGAAGATGGATATCAGAGGGAAATGAAATTCTTTTGATTTCTTCATGCTTTGCAGCCTGAGACATGTCAGTTTCAACTGAAAAAGAGTAAAGAGTGGAGGTAAACATGTTTTGACAAATTTGTAATGTTTAGCTGATAGTCTCCAGTAGCTTTGCAAACTGAAGAAATCAATACATTTCTTTGTTCTTTGCCCTATTTCAGTTTTCTTTTCAGCTGTAGATGTAACTTCATGACTCAGATATTTTTATTAACTATTAGAAAATCACCAAATTGCAAAGGGTTGCAGAATCTATATTTCATATTTAGATCTACATCTTTCTCTAAAGCATGTGATGACTGATTTATTTCTTCTTCTAGCAAAAAAATATGACCATTCCTTCTTTGGCCAGTCATCTACTTTTCACACAGAGTAATTTAAGTGCATTTTTAACATCTTTCCAGCCACTCCTTTTATGAACAAACATATAGAGCGTAGAGGAACCCACAAGGCATGAATCCATCTAGGATGAGATACCAGATCATCGCAGGGCACAAATATCCCCCCACTCTGTATGGTTAACCACATAACACAGAAACTTTGCCTATAACCCAACCTCACTGGGATGTGGAAGAATAATAGAAAAATAAAAGTATTTAACAGCAAGTTTAACTGCTGATTGACATACACGCCCAACTCGGAAAATTATCGGAATGGTATAGAAAAAACAGAAAACAGTGATCAATATATGATAATAAATTATCTTTGACCTGGAAACAATAAAAACACCCATTATCTGATGTTATAACTAATGAAATTTATTATTTTTCAAAAATAAACACATGTTGATTTTGAGGCTTGCAACATATTCCAAAAAGTTTGGACAGTAAAGAATTTACCACTTTGTAACATTGCCTTTCCTTCTCATAACATTTAATAAACTTTTAGGTACTGAAGACACCAATTTATTGAGTGTTTGAGGTGTAATTTTGCCCCATTCTTCTTGGAAACAGGTTTTAAGGTATACAGCAGTATGTAATCTTTGTTGTCGCATTTTGTGTTTCAGTTGAGGACGAGTCAGGACTTCAGGCAGGCCATTTGAAGCACCCGCACCCTCTTCCTATGCAGCCTTGCCTTGGTAATGCACGGAGAATGTGTTTTTGTTCTGTCTTGCTAAAATATGCATGAGTATCCAAGGAAAAGGTGTCGTCAGAAATTGTATGTACTTCTTTCTGTCATTAATGGTGCCTTCACAGAAGAGCAAGTTGCCCTTAACCAGAACTCTGATACAACCCCATGCCATCATAGATGTTGGCTTCTGGACTTGTAGCTGGTAACAGTCTGGATGAATCTCGTCCTCTTTGTTCTGGAGGATACTTATGTATTTCTTCCAAAACAATCCTGAAATATTTACATTTACTTATTTGGCTGACACCTTTATCCAAGGTGACTTAAAACATTTATGATATATAGTAATGGGTTACATTTCTTTTGGTTTTCTAATTGGAGAACTGGCAGGTCTGGCAGGTGTTAGTAGCAGAAGTCCAAAGCCTTAACTAGTACACCACACTGCCTGTCATATTGATTTGTCCAACAACAAAATCACACACTTTGTGATGGTCCACCCCAGTTGCTTCTGAGCCAAGAGAAGTTGATGGTGCTTCTTGACATTGTTATAATATGACTTCCTTTTTGTGCAGTAAAGTTGTAACTGGCAATTGTGAATGCAACTATATATTGTGTTATTTGATAAATGTTTGTCAAAGTACTGCTGAGCCCATGTGGTTATGTCATTTATTAATGAATGGAAGTTCTTGATGCAGTGCTACCTGAGGAATCAGGAATCATCAACAGTAAGCTTAGTCTTGCACTCTTGCACTTTATGTACCAAGTTTTCTCTAAATTCTGATTCTTTTAATTCTATTTTGCTCTGTTGAGAGTGAAATACCTAAACCCCATCATACCTGTCCCTGAGAAACATCATTTTTAAACTTTTGAATGATTTTCTCATGCATTTGTGGTGATCCTTTGTGCATGTTTGCTCCTAAAGGACTATACGTTTCCTGGGTGCAGCTTTTACAACACAGCACGATTATAATTACCTGTTGAACATCATCTTTTTCTAAAAACATCATCTTTTTTTTTAACTCTTCAGCGGCCCTAAATTGTCCATACCAACTTTACTGAAATGTGTTGTTGGTCCTCAATGCCAAAAATTGATATAATATTTAGAAAGTGAAGTTGGCCAGACCAAACATTAAACATGTCTTTATATACTGTATGAAATCACTACTTTCAATTATTATTTACATTTTTCATTCCATTCCAACTTGGGGTTGTAGTATCTGCTAATGTCTTCAGTAAGGTAATAGAAGTCCTATTCAACAAATGGTGTAGAAACCAGTGAAGTTCTATCTATTTTGTCTTTCATTTTGAGACAAGTCAGGGAAATCATTATTAACAAAATAATTAAAAAGAATTCAACTTTTACTTTTTATTTTTATTAGGAAAAAAAACAACTCAAAGTCAAAGTTAATTAATATTCAAAGTCAGTAGCATATTTTCAAAATATTTTGTATATCTGCTTGAGGACCGAGTCTCTCACGAAGGTCCTATTTTCATTTGACCAAATTTGAAATGGTTTGCACTGTGCTTTGCCTCTCATGTAGAGAAATGAGATTGATGTCACGCAATGCATCACGTTTCCTAAACCGTCACAAGATGCAGAAATAGGGACATAAAATGGTCAGAGTAAAGATTTAAAAAAAAGAGAAAGGATAACAAAGAAAACAACAGAAAAAAAAAACAGTACGCCACATGTTCCTGATAATCACTGTCTTTTATAATCCTTTTTCTTTATTTGTCATTTAATGAAGTAAAGATTATTCAATTTTATCAAGGTCATTATTGTAATTATATTAGAACTGTAGGACAATTTTATTAATTTTACTTATTAATATTCATCAGATCAATCACTGTTTTTTTAGCAACATTGAGCATAAGATAAGAACCATCAGTGCCTGGAGCACCAGCACATCTAGTTGATTAGTTTATTGATTTATTGATTCTTTTTCAGACTTACCTATTTTACTACATGGTTACTGAAGGAACTGGGCTCAAGTCAAGAACTACCTTGGGATGAAATATTGGCGCACGCTCATCAAAATAATAAAGACACATAACAGTAGACAGAATTGAATATGTTTTTGTTAATCAAGGATGCAATAAAGAAACAATAAAATATCTAATATATAAGTATGTTTTGACAAAAAGCACATCATTCAGGAAAGTTTAACAATTAAATTTGCATACAATACCTAACATTAAAGACAAACATTTGTAAAAACTTAAATAACTTGCTGTCATTTTTTCAAGCAATAATCTTTATTTTTAAGACATTGGTACTCACCTTTTAGGATTTTTTGATGGAATGCTACACATCTGTTCTATCCTTGGTGAAACACAACTTCCTCTGTATCTGATGTTTACTCATCGCTCAAGTGACTAATTTTATTGCGCAACATTCTTGGGGGCACAGACCCACCGTATATAAGGAACAAGAGAGATCTGAAACAGCAGAGAAGACCACTCCAGAGGTGACTACTGAGTGCAATGGTGTCTCTTAGGCTCCTGCTTTTCACTGCCTTAGTGGCTGCAGCGTGCGCTGCTCCAATATCACCAGCCACCACAGTAGAAGAGAATCAGAAGTTTGCACAGGTAACTACTTTTTCTCTTACTGAATTTCTAATATACCAGAGAGTAATAGACTTAGTTTGTCTTTTTTAATTTTCAGCCAGATATACAATTGATGTTGTACAGTAAGTGACAGCAGAAATAAAATTTCTTTTTCTCACACTGCTCCTATTATGATATATGCAATTTATTGGAGAGTTCTTACTGATGAAAGAAAATTTGTGAACATAATAAATGTCAAATAATGGTTGTAACAGAAAAACATACTTTTTATTTCTGTAGAAACCTGCAATCTGAAACTCACCAGTCTCACATGAGAGAGAACAGAATTAGGGACAAACATGTTTTGACAAATACGTAGCTGTTAAATGGCAGTCTTCAGCAGCTGTCCACATTAAGTGCGCTTATGTTACTTTGAATTATTTTCCCTTTCCTTAATTTTTTCAACCTACTTTTGCATTCCTAAAAATCTGTTTACAAACTGCATGGAGTATGGCCATTATATTTTTTCTAATATAGGTTTAGCTTGCCCTCAATACGGCAATCCTTTCATTATTACCAATTAAAGATTTCTACTGCTATTTTCTTAAAGGAATTATAGATTATCCAGACTTTGTTTCACAATATTTGCAATTATTGAAAAAGCAACTTCTTATTTATGCTTTAAAAGTAACAGGTTTTTGCTTAAATAGCAGCTGCATTATTCTCTGTTTCCTGAAGTACATTAGTATAGCATGGAAAAATGTGTTTTATTTTCTCTTTTATGTTTACTAGGAATACCTTAGAAAATTATTAAAACTTAAAAAAAGTTATTTTGCTTCATTCATGACATACCTGTACAGCTACCCATACACTGCAAAACATACAATGCTATCCTGTAAGTGCATTCGTATAAAATTAAGGGGTTTTTTTTTCTCTTTAACCAGGAATACCTTAGAAAATTATACAACCTTACATCTACTTCAGGAGGCAGCTCAGGAAGGCATCACAATGAGCTCACAGACAAACTTAGAGAAATGCAAAAGTTTTTCGGTCTCCAAGTAACTGGAATGTTAGATTCAAACACGCTGGAGGTAATGAAAAAATCAAGATGTGGTGTCCCTGATGTGGCTCATTACTCCACATTCCCTGGAGGGCAGAAGTGGCAAACACAGAGTCTGACTTACAGGTAGTAAATTTACTAACATTTAAAATTATTGACAGCTCTTTTATGGAATTGTGTGAGAGTTTAAAAAGTTATATTGCCTGTATTCTGCAGTTTTAAACGTCAATATAATTAACTACTGCATGTTAACAAAATAAAGCACTATAATAAATAAAAATAAAAAAATGGAAGCTTTAATATTCAGTTTTATATCACTTATGGATGTTTGGAAGGATCATCTCTCCTCTCACTATGTACAATATATAATAGTAAGAAGTAATTACTAGTTATGCTTTGGCAAGCTGCCTCATGAATCAAGCTGACCTTAGCTAACGTGACATTTCAACAATTGGCTAAATAATGCATTTTGATTAATTTTTATTTTCCTTGCTCATCTGACACATCTCACTCATTTCAAGATGAGGTACTGGCAGCACATTGAGCACAGTGTAGCCAGGTTGAGAGGTGTTCACCCAGATTGACATGTAGCAGTACTGTAGCACTGGCAGTAGTCTAATACTAGCTAAGAAAATTAAAATATTAAAATAGCGGCTTTCTTAATCACCCTACTGGAGTTTGTTTTTACATTTCTAAAGAGATGACTTGAAATTGATGTATATATATATATACATATTTAGTATAGACATTTATCTACTTCTATCCATCCATCCATCCATTTTCTAACCCGCTGAATCCGAATACAGGGTCACGGGGGTCTGCTGGAGCCAATCCCAGCCAACACAGGGCACAAGGCAGGAACCAATCCTGGGCAGGGCGCCAACCCACCGCAGGACCATTTATCTACTTACTACACAAATCTTAATTTTACATTATATACAGTAGTAGCTGGTATCATTGCACATACCATCACAAAGTGCTTTAGGATATACTCAATACAACTGCTCTATGGTACTTCATAACCTTTCTTATGCTGCTTCTATCATACAATTACTAATTTGTAGGAACATTAATTGTAATTGTTAAGGTTTTGCTTATGTCTCTTCGTTCACCTAGGATATTTTAGTATTTAATGATTGCCTTTATTCTGTATATTATATAGCACCATGGATGACACATATTTATAGCTATCCAAT
Source organism: Polypterus senegalus (assembly GCF_016835505.1). Classification (NCBI taxonomy): domain Eukaryota; kingdom Metazoa; phylum Chordata; class Cladistia; order Polypteriformes; family Polypteridae; genus Polypterus; species Polypterus senegalus. The sequence goes on along the minus strand of NC_053155.1, from coordinate 123,388,009 downwards.
GCAGCAAAGCATACAATACTTTGTATAAACAAATATCTAGTGAATACGAAATTGTTTCATATTGTACATTTTGATTTGTTCCATTATTATTTTAATTCCTACAATTCTTTTGATGCTATTTTTGTTACATATTAATAATAATAATAATAAGCCTTATTTATGTAGCGCCTTTCATACACTCAAGGAAACTTTACAATTCAATACACACATTAACAAGACAATAAAAAATTACATACACGAAAAAGAATAATACTCATTGAAACAGAACAGAAGTTTGAAATTAATAATAGATTTTTTCTCGCGAAGTTACTAACCTCTAACCGATGATCATAATGCACGGGCAGGAGTGTATGGAAGCAGCAGCTCCGACAGATAATGAGGGACTAACCCATGAAGGGCTTTAAAGGTGACAAGAATAATTTTATATTTGATTCTTGAAGAAACTGGTAACCAATATAAATCATAGAGGGCAGGAGTGACGTGAGCAGATTTTTTAGTGTGCGTAAGTAAACGAGCAGCAGAATTCTGAATATATTGTAATCTATTGATATATTTAGTCAGAATGCCATAAAACAAAGCATTAGTTTTTATATGCAATTACATATTGCAGTTTAGTTATGATTTCTCTTTACACACTTTCGGCATTACTACCAGGATGACCTGGGTTACCTATACTTATTAAGGATCTGCCAAAATCAGTGTATTATTTGTAAATTCTTTTGAATTACGGTATTAGTAATTTCTGTCTTTCTTTCCTTAACTCATAAATATTTGAAGCTTGTCAGAAAGGTGGAGACAGTAATTATATAATGCTCAATATTAGATTAGAAATTCCTCTATAGACAAAAACAAACAAAAGGTTGAGACAAAGGTTGAAACACCTTAAAACCATACCTGAATATTTTTATTATTTTTATTCATTTGCAGAATTGAAAATTATACACCTGATATGCTAACAGCTGATGTTGACAAATCAATACAGCAGGCTTTTGAGGTCTGGACCAAGGTTACCCCACTAAAAATCACGAGAATCTACAGTGGAACAGCTGATATTATGATCTCCTTTGTTACTGGCGGTATGTATGCATACAACATGTGAACGGAGAAGCTGCCTACAAATCCCATTATTTAATCTTCTGAGAGTAGACACATTAACAGGTTAATACTAGTTATTTCACAATTCAGTACCAGGGTTAAGAACAATGGAACTTTACTTGTGCTCACTAAACACTCAGGTTTTACATAATACCTATGTGTCTCTGCCTGTATAGTGAACAAATTATACGTTACATTACTCCAAAATGGGTTTGGAGCTCTAGAATTCTCCACCAACTTCAAAGTAACAGCCTGAAAAGAAACCACAATAAAACAGAGTTTGAATACCAACTTGGACAATTTCTATGTGGAATTTACATGCTATTCCTGCATTTGTGTGAGGATTTATCGGGATACTTTGATGTTTTTCCATGTTCTAACACATATAATACATACTAGTATAACTGGCAGCTTCCATTTGGCCCAGTAAGAGCAAATGTGCTATATGAAGGAATGAGGGGCCATTCAGGGTTGCTACCTGCCTTGCACCCAAAACTCACAGAATAGAATTTTGTCCTCTGTGTTTCTAAATTAAATTAAGCAGGTTCAGAAAATAGATGAACTGTTACAGCTGTTTTTTATAAAGAATTTATCTCATAACATCACTAATACTGGTGTCTCTCCTTCTTGCAAAGCCTGGCTTAGAGTAAGTGATATAACAATTTTATTACAAAGTGTCATATTTTAAAATATCTACTTTTAATCTAGCCTAGAACTGAATTTGAAAGTCTAACAGTAGATTTCCTATTGGCTGGTGCAAAACCTTTGGCAGACAGGGCAGTTCTCCAGTTTCTACCGTTTGCAGCCATCTCATCCAACCCCCATTTGTAAGACCAATGGGGAAGGAAACATTTGTCATGTAACATGACATGGCCTAAACTGGATCAAAGAATATGCTAGTTGGAGAGAACAGCTTTTTATTTAGTTACGTTCTTCCTAGAACTCTGACTATTGTGGTATTGTATTTTTTTATACTTAAGCCATTAACAGAAAGGTTCAGCATGAAAGTCTAGGATTCTAAAGTCAAGATAACGATAAAGAAAACTTGTCTCTTTCTTCTAGAACATGGTGATTACTCCCCATTTGATGGTCCAGGAGGGACTTTAGCACATGCTTTTGCACCTTCACCTGGTATTGGTGGAGACACTCATTTTGATGAAGCTGAAACATTTACCACTGGATCAGCTGGTAAGTCAACGTCAAAAAAATATATGAGCTATGCTATAAAAAACAGCAGCAACCTCATTATAACTGCATGGCATGTTGGTTCCAGGGTTCAACTTGTTCCTGGTAGCAGCTCATGAATTTGGTCATGCCCTTGGTCTGTCCCACTCCAATAACCCAGGTGCACTGATGTACCCAATTTACAACTATGTCAACCCTGGGACCTTTGTTTTGCCTCAAGATGATCTTCAGGGAATCCAGTCTTTATACGGTCAGTACAGTATTATTAAAAACACCCCTTGAATATCCTTTGAATAGGCTTTTAAAGATGCTTTTGTAGGACAGCAATAGTCAATCAATCAATCAAGCAAACCCTTTTTTATTTTATACAGAAAGTTTTTTTTAGTTCGGACAAAGCTTTTTAATACCATCACACATTAAGGAAAAGTGCAGGATTTGTGAATTGGAGGCTTGCTATATATGAGGGAGTGTGAATTTATATGTAAGGGTGCTCTGTGATTGACTGATATCTGCTATAGGGTTCCAGATTTGTACCACAATAGGCTGTGACGACTAACAACTCTGAAAAGTAATCAGTAAAGAAAATGAACCGTCAACTAATGGGCAAACATTTACTAAGTTCTTTGAGTACTCAAAATGCATTAATGAATGAATTGTGAAAATTCTCATTAAATGTATTCCCTCCCAATCAAGTAATATATTATTTTGCCACATGAACTTGTGTTCTAAAGAGAAGCCTATTTTATAAATTTTCCAAAATTACCTAGCCTGTTTTCGTACTTTAAAAGAGAAGTGAAGGATGCTGAAGTCCAAACATAAAAACAAATGTCTTAAACTTACCAAATATATCCATTTGCAATGCAAATATAGTTATCGAATATTGATCCTTGTCTTGAGATTGCACAAATATTGCAAAACACCACATCAATGTTGTTTTAGGATTGAAAAGAACAAAACATTTTTGTGAGACTCAGCCAGTCTTCCTCCATGACAACTTTTCAGCCCCAGAAGTGTGCTTTCCTCCTTCACCTCAAGAAATTGTCTGCAAGCACAGTTATTGAATGTTGACATCCAGATATAAATTGCTGTCTCTCTCTGTTAACAGTTAGACAATAATCTCTGAAACAATGCTGCACAATCACCCACAGTCTTTACACTGCCATGCATAATAGGCTGCACAATAGGAAAAAGGGGAGAAATTAAATTTACATGACATGAAGAACTAAACTTTTTTTTAGCAATTGACAAATATTATTGGCATATTTCCAGTATACAGCGTTAAAACAGGACATTTTTAACAGTTAAACAAACTGACTGATAACACTCAATCCATAAATACATGAGGAGAACTGCATACCCCATTCAGACACTGGTGCTGTGAAGCAAGAATGACAGATCTGCACTGTCTCTCTATCAATGTTAAAACAGCTGTATCAAACTTACTAAACTTTAACCTAAAAAAAGCAAAATGTATGCGTATGTCATCTGTTCAGTTCTTGCCAGTTGATTGCTTGCTATGTGCATAATCAATCTCTCACTAGCTACCACTAAAACACCAAAGTATGTGTGTGCATTTTGACACTGGCAGCAGCAGGCAGTATCTTTTCAAAATAACTCTATAATTATTTTTGTGGCAGAAAGAAGCTTCTGTATGATTCAGTGCCAGCATTAGTGCGCCCATAAGAAATGTCAAACCTCCACCCGCGACAGCCACTGTGAGCAGATAATCGAAGAGGAAACATAACCTTATCTTAAGAAAATAGTACCAAGAATCTGTCATAAAATGTATTACTTGCAGTTTACTTTTGTTGTCACAAGCATGCCTCAGAAATGTACGAGGTGTAATTCTTAAATCAAAAACTTTGCTGCATCAAAGTGGACATATTCAGTAAATAGTAAAGTATTTGCTTTCACACTTGGACCAGTCGCTTCCATTTTAAAGTGCAAGAGCAGGGCAGGTATTTTTCAGAATTAATGAAAAATGCTTCATTTTAGAACACAATTTCACATGGCAAATTAATATATACCATGATTGTGAATAAATAGCTTTGACATGAGAAATATTTGATTTACCTTTTAACTTTTAAAAAGCTAATTTTTTCTTGTTTAACAGGTGCTGTTTTTTGCAGTTTTCACATTTTTTCTATCCTTGTTTTTGCATTAAATTTTCATATATCATAATAATACAAAAAATCTGAACACTGATGACTTAATACAGGTAACTGAATTTAACTTTGTTTCACAGGACCCAATCCTGGCATTCCTCCTAAAGATCCAAATCCCCCCCCAAAGCCACCCAAGCAGCCTAAGCCCAACAACTGTGATCATAGTTTGGCTGTGGATGCTGTCACTACTCTACGTGGAGAGATGATTTTATTTAAAGATAGGTAAGAAAATAACTACTGCTATTTTATCTGTGACAATCATCAACAGGTACCCATTAAAAAACTTTATTATAGAATGTAAGCAAAATAACAAATAAAACTAACATATTTATCCTGACATAGATAATGTTCCCTATGTGTATTACAAATTACACTAAGCTTACAAACTTAATGTAACAGTCAGAAAACTTTACTTCCAGTCCTTCTACAAAATTGCTTTAGTCTCACTCCTCTTTACAGAGCTATAGTTTGTTGCAGGATAGACTTATGGAATTAATGAGGTTACGAAGCGTTTTCCTTTAAGTGTTTAACTCCATGGTTTAATTCAAAACTACAGTCTATGAAAGCAGCTGGCCAAGAATGTCACGTAAGACTAACCTCACTATGCATATCCAGGCTTTCTCTGACCATCAAAGGGCTTACAGGGATCAATCAATCAATCAACATTTATTTATATAGCACATATTCATACAAAAAAAAATGTAGCTCAAAGTGCTTTACAAAATGAATAGAAAAATAGAAGACACAATAAAAAATAAACATAAGTCAACATTAATTGACATAGAATAAGAGTAAGGTCCGATGGCCAGGGTGGACAGAAAAAACAAAAAAAAACTCCAAAGGCTGGAGAAAAAAATAATTCTGCATAATGCACTAACTGCAGCCAAAAACATGCATTATGGAAGAATAATAGAAAGTGGCTGTGATAACCCGATGGTTTTGTTCTCTGTTCTCTTCAACCCGCATCTAGCCGAGTTACCTCCTCTACTGAAGTCAGTGAAAAATTTCTCCACTTTTTCCATAACAAAATTAAAGATGGAAATAATTATAAATCCATCCATCTATCCATTTTCTAACTCGCTGAATCCGAACACAGGGTCACGGGGGTCTGCCGGAGCCAATCCCAGCCAACACAGGGCACAAGGCAGGAACCAATCCTGGGCAGGGTGCCAACCCACCGCAGTTATAAATCCATATAAATATCAATCTAAATCCATATCATTATAAATCAATATATAAATCCATATCTTCCCCTGTCTTCCCTCTCCATCCAGCTCCTTTACTAAAATTTAACCAGCTTTGTAAGATAAGGCCAACTGCCTGTCTATTGGACCCCATCCCCACCACACTTCTTAAATCCTGCCTTCATGCCATAAACCCGACTGTTCAAATAGTAATAAATACATCCCTTGACATTGGCTTTCAGCCAGCCACTTTTAAAATCGCTTCTGTAACCCCGTTGTTAAAAAAGTCTGGTCCTGATGCAGACAGTCTTAAATATTTTCAGCCTATCTCTCACCTTTTCTGTCAAACTTTCTTGAGCATGTTGTAAACTCCCAACTCATCAATTACTTAACATCTAATAATTTGATAGAACTCTTTTAGTCTGGATTCAGAGCACTGTGGTGCTTTGGGTAACTAGTGATTTCTTTATGGCAGCAGACTCTGAACCAACCAGCATATTAATTCTGTTAGAACTCAGTGCAGCTTTTAACACTATCAGACATGTCTTTCTACTGTCCAGAATGGGGAACATCCTTGGTATCTATGGCATTGCCCTCTGGTGGTTGAAGTCCTATCTGACTGATAGCCAAAAATTTGTTAGGCTTGTTAACAGCAGGTCCAGCTCAGCGCCAATCACACAACGAGTTCCTCAAGGATCTGTCCTTAGTCCTCTGCTCTTCTGTATCATTTTTATGCAGCTGATACTCAATTCTATTTCAATTTTAAAATCAAAACTTCATCAGAGCTTTCTCAGCTCATAACTTGCCTCAGTGAAATTAAAACCCGAATGGAGCAGAACCCTTTAATATTAAATTGCAACAAAACTGAACTCCAGCAAATTGACACTAAAGCACAACTTAAGAAAATGAGCTCCTTTTCAGTCACTCTTGATGGTGACCTCATTAGACCTTCTTCTAATTCAAGGAATCTTGGTTGTCATTTTTGATTCCTGCCTTTCTTACTTCACCTACATAAACCACATTAAGAAACTTTATAACTTCCACCTCCATAACATATCCCTTGTTCGCTCTTTCCTCTCCTTTTCTAAGCTTGAGAAACTTGTCCAAGTTTTTATCACATCCTGCATCGATTATTGTAACCCCCTATTGGAAGGTGCCCTTTCAAATCTTATATCACATTTCCAGTTGATTCAAAACTCTGCTGCAAGATTGTCCTTACATGAACCAGCAACAGCGACCAGATCACACTCATCCTTCTTCGCCTTCACTGGCTCCCTGTGTCTTACAGGATCAAGTATAAAATTCTATTAATAACCTACAAAGCTTTAAATGGCCTTATACAGGACTTCATCACTGGCCTTCTCCATCGCTATGCTCCTGTTCACCACTAAGGTCCTCTGATTCTGGCAATCTTATTGTGTCCTGCACTAACCTGCTCTTTATGAGTGAGAGGGCCTTCAGCTGTATAGTGCCCAGACTTTGGAATGACCTCCTGAGATTAATTAGATCAGCCAACTCCATTCATTTCTTTAAAAAGCAACTGAAAACTCATCTATTCAGGAAGGCTACTGTGTTTATTTGTTCATTGTTCAATGCAGAAACTATTTGTATCATTTTGTTTTAAGTGCCTTCAGCATTGTTATTAACATAATGCATTTTATTTAGAAGAATGACAAAAAATCAAAAAATTATTGTACCCATACTTCCTATACTTAGTTGTCCTCCTAACCCTCCTAAACAAACTATACTTTATATTCATAATTTTTTTAAAATATGTACTACATAAAACTCAGTTCATAATGTGAACAATAACAAATAGATCTTACAAGGTGAATTCAAACATTGTTAAAAAATTTCTTCTATACTGCATAACCAAAATATGGCATCTATTTTTGTATTCTTTTATTTTCAGTTACTTCTGGCGCAATAGTCCACAGATGGGAACTGTTGAACAGGACACTATCAAATCATTCTGGCCAGAAATACCTGATAATATTGATGCAGCATATGAGATCAGAGAGAGGGATGTTGTGTTCCTCTTTAAAGGCAAGAACTCTCTTAATCTCTCTTAAACAGACATGCCATAAGTACCCACAAAACTGTGACACAGCACAAGTGTTTCTCTATTAATGCTTGTGCATTTATCAAATATATCTTCAAAAATCTTTTTGGGCAGAAAATACTGATGCTAATGAAAATTAATAATTCTACCAGAAATTGTTGACTATTTAATTGAAATTATAATTTTACTGCTTCTAGTCTGTAAGTGTAAGATTAACTTTTACATTTGTAGTGTATATATTGCATTGCAGACTTTCATTTAAGGGTATTTGCATACATTTCAGTTACATCATTTAGAAATGACAACACTTTTGCTACATGGTCCCTTCATTTCAGGGCACAATAATATCTGGGGCAGAGCAATGCTAGGTATATTAAAGCAGTCATATTTACTTTTTGCATATCTCTTGCATGCAATGACTGCTTGTAGTCTGTGATTCATAGACATCACCAGGTGCTAAGTATGTTTGGGATAGTTACGATTGTTGTAGGATAAAAGTGCCATCCCATGAGTTTGGAGGCATTTACTGGAACTTAACAAGACGTTTATATATATCTCATATACTGTATATATTGTGGACCACCAGGGGACGTTCGGCTCCCCCAGTCCTGACACAGACAGGCTGAGACACAATGCTTGGTAGACAACAAGCCTTTATTTAAGTGTGGAAGCGCTTTTCTGTTGCTCACCACTACACAGCACAGAACAAAGCACAAAATATACAAACATGCACAGTCCTTCCTTCTTCCTGTCTCTTTCTCTCTGTCTTTATCTCCACTCCTCCTCCCTCAAGCTTTGTCCACCTCCTCCCAACTCTAGCTCTTCGACTTTGGTGAGGTGGCATCTTTTATAGTACACCCAGAAGTGCTCCAGGTGTTGTTTTGCCTTCTTCCGGCAGCACCCCTGGGTGTGGTGGAAATGGTGCCAAAAAGGGCTCAGCTGTATGTGAGGCATTTCCTGGCAGTTCCCATGGAACCCAACAGTGCTGCTTCAAACTACAACTGCTGGCATACCCTGCGGGGATCCATGGTGCTTTAGCATCCCAGAGGGGCCACCCTCTAGCATCTCGGGGAAGATAATGTCCCAAACATGTTCTCTCCCTCGCTCCTTCCACCCAGCCAGCCAGCATCCAGGTCAGGTCATGTCCCTGACTATCCGTCACAATATGTATATATAGATATATATATAAACAAAAGACCGCTGTGTGTGTGTGTGTATGGAGCAGTCCGCTCAGCTGACACTCAACCACAGCCATTAGATGGCGCATGCATGCACTTTTAAATTTTTACAGCATTTCATGAACCTCTGTTCTCATTACAAAAGATGTGTGTGTGCATGTGTGAGTGTGTTTGTGTATGGATCAGTCCACTCTGCTCACGTTCAACCACAGCCACATAGAGTTGGTGTGATGTAGTCACTTAAACAAGCATGACTTGCACTTGGCGAGATCGCAAATGCATGCATTTCATGCAAGCTCATTTTTCAGTGCTTGCATGCATCTTACTTCTTATTCTACCCAAGCAGACTAACTCAGCTTTGTGGTACATGCAAGTTGTACATTCACAGAACGAGCTACCATATGTTTGCCTGAGACCGGTTCAAGTCTGTACCACTCAGTTTGTGCCAGAGCTGTAATCGTTTTCATGTCTGTCTCGGCCAACTTAGCTGATGCCTCTGCAAGTTGACCAATATTGTAAAACTGCCAGGGAGTCTTTAAGTTGTTTTTTGTCCTGAAGACAACATAGAGCTAGTATAGATAGATAGATAGATAGATAGATAGATAGATAGATAGATAGATAGATAGATAGATAGATAGATAGATAGATAGATAGATAGATAGATAGATAGATAGATAGATAGATTTTGTGGATTCATTTGAAATTAAATTAGTTATACACTGTTTTGTTAAGTAACTATCTGAAACATTTTGATTATTACCTATTTCAGGAAGCCAGGTTTGGGCACTCTTTGGGTATGACATCCTACAAGGTTATCCTCAGAATATCCAGAATCTTGGACTTCCTAAGACTGTGAATAAAATTGATGCTGCACTTTATAATGAAGAAACCAAAAAAACTTTCTTCTTTGTTGGAAAAAAATACTACAGGTAATTAATTTGTAAAGAAGACATGTTAAAGGCCCAATGGTAAAGTTGAAAACAAAATTTTTTTTTTTTTCAATTTTCAGTTATGATGAGGCAAAGAAGAAAATGGACAAAGGCTACCCAAGGATAATAGAAGCCGACTTTCCTGGAATTGGTGGAAAGGTTGATGCTGCTGTTGAGCACAATGGTAACTAAATACAATTATTTAAGTGCTATGAAATGTTATCAGTAAGCTCTGACACAAAGTGGACTGAGATAAAAAAATAAACTGATGGCTTTTCTTTCAGGTCGCCTTCTGTCTTAGTGAATCTGATCACAACACAATCTGTATGATGCCTTTTAAATATGCTTTAAAACTAAGAAAACAATTGTCCATTAAAACTAATTCCACAGACGGTGTGGTTATGCATAGTGGCAAAGTGCTGCTGTTTCAAATCTTTAGGCATTTGGGCTTGAGTGCCAGTCTGGTCACTGTATGGTTCGAGTTTTGACATTTTCCTTTTGTCTAAGAGGGTTTTCATTTTGCTCAAATGTCCATCAACAATATGCATTGCTGTGCCTTGCAATAGATCCAGCCATGTTCTATCATGGGTAGCTTCCTGCTTTACTCCAATTTCAGCTCCCTGTGACTCTGAATGGATGGGTTGATTAAATCACTTTACTTTGAAAATAGCTGTTCAAAAAACAGAATTAAAGAATGAAATTAGTTAAAAAAATATAATAATAAAGCAGATTTCTTTTACAGTCTTAAAACAAGCCACTTTAGCTGATTGGTGATGGAGTACTCTAAGTGTGAGTGTATGTGAGTGTGCCATGTGACACACTGGTGCCAACTGAATTGTGAATTATGCTGTTTAGTCTAAACATCAGCTCCTTTTAACCCTGAATGGGATGAAGAAGGTTCAGTAAATTAATGCATGGATTTGAAACATTCATTTTTCCAGATTTCCTAAAAGATGTCTATGAAATTTATAAATATTTATCATTTTTCTCAATTCAATGTCAAAGAATAACTTTTCTCGCATCTTATATTCAAGGCTGTCTCAACCCTCCCTTAATAGATTAAAGGAGTTTAGAAACTAATGGTTGAATGGCTAAAATAAATTGATATATTATTATTATAAATCCTAATGTTCCTTTGTGATTTATATATTTAATAAAATATGATTTGCTGGATTTAACTGATTCACCTTTGTTTATTTTTTTTTTCAGGCCTTGTGTATTTCTTTAGTGGCTCAAGAATGCTTGAATTCAACTTCAAATTAAAGAAGGTCCAACGAATTTTGAAAAGCAACTTTTTCCTAGGTTGTCAGAAGTAAAAATCAAAAAAAAAAAAAAAACATGTTATTTTGACATTACTGTAATAAGAAAAATACTGTTAAGTACATTTATTTTTCCATTAGTTTTATTTTGTTTAAAATTATATTCCATGTTGCATATGAACAGATTTTTTACTGTATTGATATTATAGAATTTCTGCTTTTTTTTGTAAGATTTAATATTTTTAAATAAATCTCTATTGGTTTTATTACAATTTCTTTGTATTGCTTAGTTTTTGTGTCACCTTAAGGCTTAAGGCTTTCCTGGAAAACTGTCTGGAGGTCGTCTGGACATGAATCATAGAACTATATCCCCTCCTACACGCCCTCTCAAACCACTGACCAGCCAGGTATATCCTGTGAATAGCCCAGTCAGTATTTGCAAAACAATCGCTACAAGAGTTGTCGCGATAATGTTGGGTGAAAAACTTGAACAGCAATCAACATCAAATTTCTCACAAATTTTCTCTTTTTCCGTAAAGCAGTTTTTGACTGACAAAAACATTCCTGTCCTCGATCATCCTCCCTATTTCTCCTGTTTTAGCTCCCTGTGATTTTTACTTGCTCTTGAAAACCAAAAGTGACCCAAAGGGAATACATTTTTCTTCAGTGGATGAAGTGAAGACAGAAACAGCAAGCCTGTTGAAGAGCCTCAAGCAAGAAGACTCCCAGTGCTGTTTCAATTAATGGAAGAAACATATGGAGCAGTGTAGAGATCAGGAGGGGGGAGAATATAGAAGGTGACAAAGTTTAGAATGCTGTAATTCATCAAGAAATATTTATTTTTTACCAATCCAGTTATTTTTGTGTCTCACCACGTATATAATATATAACCCATACAGTATATACAGTATACTGTAAAAAAACAAGAGAGAGAAAAAAGATGAGCTGGGATACCAGCGGATAACAATGTTTTATATACTTTGTTGTAGGACTGAAAAATATAGAAAATAGTGCGTATCAATGTACTAAAGCTCTGTCAACACTTCCCTGCGTTGCACTCTCATTGAAGGTTGCTCGAATTTGATAAACTAGGTGTGACAATTTAATTCCTCTAAAGGCCATGTAGTGTTGCCCATGTGTGTAAATATCACGTTTTTTGACCACAAAGGGGATAGCCCCTAAGGAAATAATTGAACAGGGACAAGCAGTCTACCAATAATGCTTTTTAGACATGCTAAAAAGGTTATGGGATTCTTTTTAAGGGAAAAGATCTGAACTGTGGCCTGACAAGGGAATCATACATCATGAAAATGCCTCAAGCCATGATGCCTTCAGTGTTCATGACTTCCTGACAAAGAAAGCAATTACCAAATTGGATCTCTCACCCTATTCACCTGATTTAGCCCCTTCTGATTTCAAGCTATTCCCAAAAACGGATTTCTGACATCCAGTGTAACTTACAAATGGAACTCAATGATATATCAGAAGTACAGTTACAGGTATTTTTCCAGCAATTGCAACATCATCTAGCTAAATGCATAGTCCTGGAAGGAGTTTACCTCAAGGTGACAGTAGCACAGATACGCTCACTTTTTTTCAGGACCTTCACTCCAGGAATTAAGCTGTCACACCTCAAATATAGTGGAGCAAAAGCGTTAGAAAATGATCATTGTCTTCAATCGATGTGACCTCATGAGTCCTCCGGATGGTTGTCCTCCATTTTAAGGCAAATGGAAACTTGGTTAGTTGCGGTGTCACAATCAAATCCTTCCCCATAACAGTAATCAACCTGAATCAACCCTACACTGGCGAAACAAACATTATTCTCTCATGCCTAACAACATATATAATTGCATAAAATATTAAATATTATTATTTTGACTAACTGTTCAACCTTACAACATATGAAAAGAAACTAAATCTGTTGTGATTTTTGTGCTGTTTGCAAAAAGATAGGAATCAGAAAAAGTGTAACATGGTGAAGGTCTTTAATTATACTTTTAGCCTTTCTAATGCAATGAGTGTTATACAGTATATGCCCTGAATAAAAGGTACCATGGTTATTTTAGCTTTTTTATATATCTGTTTAAATTATATCATTCTTTACAGTTTAGTGTTAGTTTAGATCTATTTTTATTTATGTACAAACTTCTTTTTATTTTTAACTTTAGTTTCAATTTTGGAACAAAAGTGAGCTAAGACAATTAATTGCACCTTCAATCTCAGAAAACATAGCAAATTAAGCAAATGATGCATTATTTAAATGTAAACAGAAAAACTTAAAAAAAAACTAAATCTACTAATTGTAGTATTGCTTAAGCCCAACATCCCGAAATGTACATATTGCTTTTGGCTGATTTTCAAAAAGACGTTTTGTTGCAAAGAGCTGTCCATTCTGTTTCTGAAGCCAAAAGACAATGGCTCATACAAGGAGAAGACCTCTCAACAATGCTTGGGAAGCTGGAGTAGGTGCAATATCTTCACCAACTAGAATTAGACTGAGATACACTGAAGTCTTTGACTGCCAGAACTGCAGGAATGGTTGTTTGAAGGTGACATACATCACCTCCTCAATTTAGTTTTTGATTTAAGAGTGCACATTTTTCGTCTTACACACTCCGCAAGTAGTCACTGACGTATTTTCAGGATGGGCGAATGTAGAGCTTCTGGCTGATTTTTCCTCTGTGTTGTAATTGTTTCTGCTATCACTGTTCTGCATCAAAAGCTGAGCAATAAATGTCTCTGCACTCCATAAAAAAAGAGATTTCCTCCTTGTCAGACCCAGGAGTCAATGGACTTGGGATTAGACCCTTGTTGTAGCACAAGACTCCATTTGTGCAGTTTTGTATCATTTGTTAGGTTTGCAAGGTAAAATCTATTTGCTTCTCTTTTGTGAGAGTCTTCAATGGGTTGGTGCTTGGGTCAACTTATGGCTAGAACAGAATTAATAAGTGTGCAGTAAAGAAAGGCATTTCTGTACCACTGTGATTGATAGCTGTATAGAAGTGCAAAGACATCCTGTAAAGAGAAAGGGTGGGCTGGCACCCTGCCCGAGGTTTATTTTCCTGCCTTGCGCACTGTGTTGGCTGGGATTGGTTCCAGCAGACCCCCGTGACCCTGTAGTTAGGATATAGCGGGTTGGATAATGGAATGTTAAAAAGGTGATAAACCCAGCAGTTGTCCCCCTTTTTGGCTTAGGAAAATAAAGCAATGTTCCAGTTGCATAATGCCAGATTACATACCACTCAGACTGGTTTATCATGACCCCCTACATCCTGTGAGACGACACCTAGACATCTAGGACAACCCTGGAAGCTGCCTGACCTAATGCTTGATTCCTGCATTTTTGATCACCTATTTGATGAATCGGTTCACTTTTAATGGAGTGTACTAGTTTATGTTCATGGCTCTGCCTGTGTTTTATACCACAGTGTTTAAAGTTTATGTTGTAAGATTGAAAAGTAAGGAAGCCATTGAAGCCATCGTTTGTACTGATCACGTATTTCTTTCAGGGAAAGGGCGTCACTTGAGATCCATCAGAGTATAAAAAAAAATCTGAATTTCCCCAATAAATAAAATGCTAAAAAATGCTACAATGATCTACATTTTATATTCTGGAACCTGGATATTGAATGTTGTTTGCAGAGAGTCAGATTTCAGCTAAATCCACTTCTGACCCTTTTGTTTTAATGCTCCAGCATGCTCAGAAAATGACAGTATGAAATATTTCAATCTTAAAATTCAAGACAGTAGAAGAGCAGTTTATATCAGATTACTGGTGGTACTTTAAACTAATAAAGCCTTAAAATATTTCACATCATTTAATTCAGCATATCTAAAAACAAGGAACTAAAAAAGGTAGGCTATGACGTAAGTAAAAAAACATATATTTTAAATATTGTTAAATCACTTGCCTCATCATTTATTTACCCAGAATGACACTCCACTTCCTTTCCTTATTATTTACACAATAATTAAATGACTAATTCAGTTTGATAACAGTCACAGGGTTGCAGTCCAACAGTATATAAGTGATAAGAGTTTGCGAACGGCAGCACTGACTACTGTAAAGGTTTGCAAAAGTGCACAATGCTGTCTTTTGAGCTTCTCGTTTTCGCTCTTTTTGTGGCAGGAGGGTATGCCATCCCAGTCCTTCCAGACACCTCTAAACAAAATGACGGCCAACTAGCACAGGTAATTGCTGTTCTGTGTTTTCTTTTAATTAAATCATAGAATGGCATTTTTATAATCAATTATATTATATAAAAAATATTAACTGCTACAAACTCTATTTTTATACTTTCAATATTTTTTTCAGGCCAGCACAATGGAAAAAAGTTGCCATCTTCCATGGATTAGAACCTTGCATTAGTTTATGACCTGGGGTGTTTTCTGTGTGGCATTTATGTACTTACCTTGTGGGGTTCTCCATTATAGACACCAATTTCCTTCCGCCTAAAGATATGATGTTACGTTTGTTATAGATATTAAAATGAATTCAACGTTAGGTGTGTTTGTAAGTGTGGCTTGCAATGGACAGCAGGCATGACCAACACTGGTCCCTGTCTTGTGTCTGTTTTGGTTAGAATAAACTTTCATTCCTTGTGTCATCTTAAGGAATATTATCATTCTAAAAATTCATTGATTTTTCATTTCTTGTAGATACTTTCAAACACTAATTGCTGATTACACAAAACCTAACATTGGTTTCATAATGTTACACCTTTAAAATGATTTAAATAGATAGAACCTTATTTATTTGTCTCCAGGGGGGGGAAATTATGCTTTTTACAGAAGTTCTTTAAATAAAAAAAATTCTGGATAAGTAAATAAATATACACACACAGACTTTGGTCTGAACACACACTGGAACGACAATATAGCAAGAAAATTAAAGAGAAAGAAAAGTACTGACCTGGCTGTCACAGTCACATTGAGGCTTTATGCATTATATGTATTGCTGTTGATATAAAGAAGCCCCAGTAGCATTTCTTGACACCCTTCTGCTGAATAATTTGTTACATAAAGGACTTTGAGTTTTTAACTTTTTGTTATCTTATGATTTTGTGCTCAGTTCTCAGTTACACTCTACAGTGACAATATGTTTAGAGGGTTAAGATTTTTACTGTGACTGATGCAAATGTGTCTCTAGTTAAAATAAATACTTGAACCTATATTTAGTGTTTTTATGTCATCTTCTGTATAGGATTATCTACGCAGGTTCTACAATCTCTCAAGTGCACCTGGAGATCACTTAAAACGAAGCAGTGGACAATTTGCAAAAAAACTTAAAGAAATGCAGGAGTTTTTTGGCTTGAAGGTGACTGGAAAATTAGATACTGAAACGATTCAGAAGATGAAAACACCCAGATGTGGGGTACCTGAGGTGGCTTCATACTCTACATTTCCAACACAACTAAAGTGGCCAACAAACTATCTGACTTACAGGTAATATCTGTCATACAATTTGTTAAAAACTGCAGGAATGATGTATGTAATAACAGCAGAAATAGGTCCGTTACTTTCTTCTCCATACAGACATTAAGCCCAAGGGTAAGCAAAAACAGCTAAACAAATCTACTAAGATATATTGAATACACTATCATTAAATGGCCGGGCAAAGTTGGTATGTAGATGAGGCAACACAGGATTGTAATGACTTTCTAGATGAAAAACATTTGTTGTCACATAATTAATAAAGTTGCCCTAACACAATAATTTTCTTTGTTTTGTAGAATTGAAAACTACACACCTGATATTTCTAAAGCTGATGTAGACAAAGCAATAAGTCATGCATTTGAAGTTTGGACTGAAGTTACCCCACTAAAAATCACCAGAATCTACAGTGGAACAGCTGACATTGTGATCTCCTTTGTTTATGGAGGTAAATATGATAGATAGATAGATAGATAGATAGATAGATAGATAGATAGATAGATAGATAGATAGATAGATAGATAGATAGATAGATAGATAGACCATTTTCATCCTTCATCTAAATTAACCATGGAATTGTCCACACACACATGAATTAATACTTTCAACCATTCTTTCTGACACATAGACCATGGTGACAATTCCCCCTTTGATGGTCATGAAGGAATACTCGCTCATGCTTTTGCACCTTCACCAGGCATTGGCGGAGACACACACTTTGATGAAGCTGAGTCCTTTTCCACTGGCACATCAGGTAAGTTTTTCACAGGAAAACTTTAATTTATGAAATGTCTCCACATTCATGTTACAGTTCGCAGCTGAAAGTTCTAACTAAACAACAGAACACTTTAAAAAAATGCATTTTGAGTTTTCAAAGTGATTTGTCACTGTTTACTTATCTCCATTCCAGGATACTGTTTATTTCTCGTGGCTGCCCATGAGTTTGGTCATGCTTTAGGCCTGTCACACTCAAAAGATCCAGGTGCCTTGATGTACCCAACCTATAGCTACGTCAACCTAGAAACTTTTACTTTGTCAAGCGATGATATTGAAGGGATTCAGGTTTTATATGGTAAGTGCTGTATAGATTTATCAAGATCTCTTACAACTCTTGTTGTTGATTATAAAACATATGTGGTAGCTAAAGAAAACAGAAAATGGTTTCTAACTTGAACATCTATGATTTTCCTTAGCATAAGGAAAATAAATGAAATCGCCATGATGCCAGAGTTCCCCAATAATGAGTAACAGTGATTGGTAAAAAATTCGTGTTTGTTGATACTAGCTGGTTTAAACAAACATGTCTAAGTCTATGTGTTCAAAGACAGATTAGCATAAAGTGTGCAGTCCAAATCCCTATCTGCTCTTATTGCTACTGAGGTAATCTCCAGATTGTATAATATAAATAGAACAAATCCATTGATGAACATTAAATGTGAGGTTTTCAGTAAGTCAACTTAAACTGTAATTGGTTCACAGGGCCTAATCCTGACAAACATCCACAACAACCAGCTCCACCAAAAACTCCCAGTGCATGTGATACCAGCTTGGTTTTAGATGCAGCGACCACTTTTCGGGGGGAAACAATGTTTTTTAAGGACAGGTAAGGGAAAAGCATTTTTAGTACTTGTCATTTATATTGCAAAAGATACTCCAATATTCATGATTATACTAATGTTTCCAGTAAACATGGGTTGAGGTTTCAGATATGCTCCTTTTCTTTTCATCATGAATCATGTGATGAAAAAAACTCTATAGTCTGCCTATAATATCTGATATGTTTTACAGTGTAATTGTGTGATTTAATCGCAAAGGAAAATATGACTATAAAACTATATTACAATGGAACTCTCTAAATAGACTGCAATACATATCTTTTTAGGTTCCTCTGGCGCAAGAGCCCTGGTAGTGTAGAAGTTGAACAGACCACCATCAAAACCTTTTGGCCAGAACTTCCTGACAAAGTTGATGCAGTGTATGAGAGCTTCGTATGGGATACAATATTTGTATTTAAAGGTATGAGCTATTCTTCTATCTAATAGCTGAACTTGCTCTATTTAGTAAATACATAAGCAGTAAAAACTTATGCTACAGTATCCAGCGCAAGGCAGGACTAAACCCTGAACAGGATGCCAGTCCATTACATGGAACACTCATGCACCATGTGGACAGAAACCCTTGTCAGTTTCAACACTCATTTAAAATTACAGTATATCTACAGCACATGCAAAAAAAATAAGAATGTTTTCTACATTCCTACATCCTCTAGTAATGTTTTCAGTTTATCACTGCTGTAAGACTAACAGCCAGTAAAGTAATCCAAAAAAAGCACTTTCTGACTGCCATCCTGTCCAGGACTTGCTTAGCTGTGATGAGATCTGACTCTTCACAACCCAGACTAAGTAATTTTATGAAATGGCTTAATGAGTGAATGAATGAATGAAATTGCCCATTTCACTGGCAGTGATGGGTGATCAGAGTCAAAAGGGCTATGGCTTCTGCCAACTCTGGCATTTTCTTAACTCTTTCTTCACACAGCTGTCCTTTCAAATTAACCTATTAAAACAGTTGTGCTTTTTGGCTTTTTTTTTATTTTTGTATCGTTCCCCGTAACAGACGTTGTCTGTGTTGATGTTACCTTATATTTGTAAATGTGTGCAACAAACACCCTGAGCTTGTTACTGGAAACGGAATTAAACCTAACTAAAAATTCTTTGTTTTTAGTGGTTCATCATAGTGTACACAGCATGATGCACTTTAAAATTCTGAATTCTTTTAAAACATGAGTAAACTTGTAAAAGTTAATTATATAAAAGAATGAATACATTTCCTGACATGCTGGTGTATTAAGCCATTAATAAAACAAGGCGATGCACTTTATTTAGTCCAAATATCCCTTAATTGGACTTTGTAGATTTGATTGTGTTATGTTATGTTATATTAGTACAATCCTCTATTTTAAGATCATATATTCATCTATTATTACAAGGCCTGAACCAGAACAAAACTTACCGTGACTTCTCTTCTAATCACAGTACAGAATGCCATCTAAGTAGTATAAATATATATTTTTTTTAATTTCAGGAAAGAGGGTTTGGGGTCTGCAAGGTTATGATATCTTACAAGGCTATCCAAGAAGTATCCAGAAATTTGGATTCCCACCAAAAGTGAAAAAGGTCGATGCTGCATTGTACATTGAACAGACTCGAAAGACTTTGTTCTTTGTTGGAACTCATTATTACAGGTAATCGTTTTCTCATGAAATGTTGTAGAGCATTTCATATTTTGAAGGACAGAAAGTCATTTTTTTTTTTTTCAAATTTCAGTTATGATGAGACAAGTAAAAAAATGGAAAAAGGCTACCCCAAATTAATAAAAGCCGACTTCCCAGGAATTGGTGGACAAGTTAATGCTGCTTTAGAAAGCAATGGTAATTATTTCAAATTATTTTTTTTTAATTAATGCTTGTTAGTTAAAAGCCTAATGAACTACATGACACCATCTCCCATTTGTTCAAGATCACTTTAAGTAATTTAGAAATATTTTACAGCTTAAGCTCTCCTTATACAAATATGAAAGTCTTTGGATCTTTATGTCTTGCTTTTGTACAGTGTCAATGTGGAAAAAAAATTCTCTACTTTCTGATGGTAGAGACATAGTAAAGCACACAAAGTATCACAATGCCTTGGCATTGTCACTTCTTCTCACTGTAGGCGCCACGTAAGTCCCAAATATACACAGGTATACTCAGTCCTGAAGACTCAGTAGGGCTGCAGGTTTTCACAGCTGAACGTTTTTATCAGAAGTCAGGTTATTCCTGCAAATGACCTCTTGCTTAGCTGAACTACTTCTTTAATATATATGTATATTTTTTGGTTTCCTTTTGGCTTGGTAATAATTGTTCACATAAAGGTGGCTGTGGTGTCTTTTTAGTTTGAATTGGACTACCGTTTTCTAAATGGTCCTGTTTAGGAGGAGTTTTTAATGAGCAGACATCATTGTCAATTATAAGTCAGATCATTTTAACAATGACATATACAATACTTTGGCTTGAATTATATCTATTATAAAATGTCTGGAATGTTTTTCTTTGTACTTAATTCACTAAGTTTACCGTTGCAAATATATGTTTGTCCTGTGATCTAAGAAACAGAACACTGCTATTTTAAGAAAAGCAAAATTTACCCTGTTAAGTTGGCATGGTTGTGCCATGGTTAGCACCACTGCTTCACCATACTATGAGAAAAAAATTTGAATGCTGGACTAGTTAGTGTTTCTTTGGAGTTTGATCAGTCTCCTCATTTCTGGGTGGTCATCCTTGCACATCCCAAACACATACACATTTAATTAATGGGCTTTTCTAAAATAGCAAGATTGGGTCTGCGTATGATTGTGCCCAGCACAGTGCCCTCTATCCAATGGTGGATCCCTCCCTACAACCGATACTCCCAGAATAGGCCCTGGTATCAGCAATATGAATGAAAGTGCTGATAATAAATGGATGAATGGGACTTTCTGTAATTGCAGGAATAGGCAAATAAGAACTAGAATGAGGCCATAGATTCAACCAATGCATTATTCTAGGACTCTAAGAAGTTTTATGCAGCACAAGTTGATATTTCTAATAATTTGGCAAATAAAAAATCAATAAAGAAAGCATAAACAACTGTAGGAATAAAAAGTCCTCGACCACCTATAAATTTGTTTTCCAGCATTGCAAAGTACCACACTCTGTTCAGCAAGATGTCATTTATTTAATTAAGTTACCGGAGTTAGTGATGGGCACCTTACTGTGTTTCTGCAAAAATAAAAAGTGGCAAATGTTTCAGAGGTAGAACATTTTGTCTGTATAGCCTTCATCAGGCATGTTGAAATTTTACTTATGAATTAAATGACTCATTTTTAATTATCCAACTATTCCATTATGATTCTTTTTGTTTTTTTTTTTTTTAGGTATCATGTATCTCTTCAATGGTCCAAGAATATTTGAATATGACTTTCAGTCAAAGAAAGTGCTTGGTGTTTTAAATGGAAATTACTTTCTTGGTTGCCAAAAATAAAAGAAAGCTGTTTTGTTCAAAAAAATATATTAAGTATCTTACTGTGATTTTTTTATATACTTGCTTACAGTATGTGCATGTGAGTGTAACTTAGACTGAACTATAATAGTTATCAAGCGTTCAAAGTGTTTTTATATTTACTTTGCACTTTTATATTTTGTAAAAGCTCTTTGCAATTGTTTATTAAAACAAAACTTTTTTTTACTTACCTTACCTTGTGTCATTCTTTCTATTTGTATTTCATAATATGTTGTAAATTATAACACATATAATAAATGGCTTATTCCGTTTATGTTATTAATTACTTCCGTCGTATTTCTCTGGCCCTTCTTTTCTGTAATTTTTACTTACAGGTGATGGGAGGCACCGCGAAAATATAAAAACATCAGCATGGCATTGCAATAATATAACATGCATTTGCAAAATCTGCACTTCTGTCCTTGTGGATTAATTTTCTAAACCAAATATATCTTCACAGAAACATAAGTAATCTCCCATTTGAAAAAAAATCTTGTATTTCAATTATTCCTTAAGTATATAGCTATCTAATCTCAATAAAATGCATCCCTTTTTACTATACTTATTCTCACCCTGAAACTTTAACTAGGTTTCTGCTATCAAAATATTGTATTTATTTACAGCTGTTTACAACTCCATTTCATGTATTTTATATTAGTTTTTCCAGAATTAATGTACTTTTTAGTTTATTTTTACTTACATATTTACTTATTCCTGCGGTGGGTTGGCGCCCTGCCCAGGATTGGTTCCTGCCTTGTGCCCTGTGTTGGCTGGGATTGGCTCCAGCAGAACCCCGTGACCCTGTGTTCGGATTCAACGGGTTGGAAAGTGGATGGATGGATTTACTTATTCTTTAGAGCACAACTATCCCATACATACACTTTCCCAATACACCCATACCTCCCTCCTACAAGGCAGTTCAATGCCCAATAAATCCTACAACACCATCCTACAGCAAGACTTGGAAGACATGTCTTTTGATCTCCTTTAAAATTTCTTGTACTGCCACAAGGCACTGGGAGGCCACCTTGTCAAGCCTGGTCCCTAATTTCAGGTTTTCAAATTTGTCTTGCAGACCTTGCCTGAAGAAGGGACCCGAGTTCCCTCAAAAGCTTGCATATTGTAATCTTTTTAGTTAGCCAATAAAAGGTGTCATTTTACTAGACTTCTCACAGACCTTGTAACTTACCCTTATCTTGGTCTTATCTGGTCTAAGCTCTTTCTTCTAATGTGAACAATGACAATTATATTTACCCCAGCTCTGGCCAAGAGCTCATTAAGATGTTCAGGAATGTTCCCAGTCTGTGCACCAAAAAAGTAATTCACTATGCAAAACTTCCCCTTGCTAATGTAGTTTCTAGCATTATCCAACTATTAATTGATTGTCCTACTATCATGAGTTTAATCTTTTTGTGAATGCGTTTTCTAGTGAGTTACTAGAACTCCTGAACCCAGTCAGAAATGCATCAGAGTTGCTGTCTAGCTACAGCATACAAATTGCTTAAAAAAGCTGGACACATCTAACTCTGAGGTCGATGCCTCTAGACATTGTATATCTTTTAACCTGTGCTTATGTCAAGCAGTAACTTATACTGTATATAGTATGTCTACCTTTTTCAATCGGAGGCACCATAGACACTACTTTAGGGGTGCAGACTATTGCTTTAAAGGGTGTCTGGAAAAATGCCTTCTATTTCCTGTTGCAACACATGCCAGCTTCCTTCTCTTTAAAATCAGTGACTTTGATCTCAAGGTGCTACATTAGCTTTTTATTCTTAAAGGTGTGAATCCAAACATCAAACAGGACTGATTATGCAATGGCCAAAGTAACACACATTTTGTATTAAACTGCTCTTTTACTAAGCATTTTAAATGTAAATTTAAACACTGCATATGTTTTCCGTCTGCTACCCCTATAAGTTATACATTCACATGATTTGACCTTTATCTTACTTATATACTGTAGTAATAACATTCTGAATCTCTATTTTGAACAATCAAGTGCTAGACACTAAAAAACATCCATCCATCTTCCAACCCGCTGAATCCAAACACAGGGTCACGGGGGTCTGCTGGAGCCAATCCCAGCCAACACAGGGAACAAGGCAGGAACCAATCCCAGGCAGGGTGCCAACCCACTGCAGGACACACACCAAGGCCAATTTAGAATCGCCAATCCACCTAACCTGCATGTCTTTTGACTGTGGGAGGAAACCCACGCAGACACGGGGAGAACATGCAAACTCCATGCAGGAAGGACCCGGGAAGCGAACCCAGGTCTCCTAACTGCGAGGCAGCAGTGCTACCCACGTGCCACCGTGCCGCCCCACAAAAAAACATAGATGCTGAATTTGCACATCCTTGTCTTTATGTTAACCATTTACTATTTTAGTATCAAGGCTGTAAAATGTATTATTTTGCTTAAGTAGGAGGACTTTAAAAACCTTTTATATTTGACATGCTAAAGAGCCTTCTGCATGTCTTCCAGGTTTCTCATAAATAAGGAGTCTTACTTCATAAAAGTACATGTACTGTAAGTTCAATGTCTGCAATGACTACCTAGATACTGAATTTTTCTCAATTTATCTGTACTTCTTTACCATATTATCCTATTGAACGTTTGAGTTTTTTTATTTAAAGTCACTTAATTTTTTCTATTAAAAATTCTTCTATTAAAAATTCAATATAATACGGTGAATGTCTTCACAACTGTTTAAAAGAAAACCAGCACAGTCATCAGTGATCAATTTTGGAAGTGATCAGTTAAAGAAATAACTGAGTTAACAAGGAAAGATACTTCTGTCCCTTAAAGGTTAATTTATGCCTTGCATCAGATGCTGCTCAGATTAACTCCCAAACCTAAGACCGAAATTGCTATACAATATACTATGAAACATTGTATTTTTTAGAAGCGAAGGGAGGCAAGTTCCAGCAAGGTCCTACCTGAATGAGAAAAAACACGCAAGTGGCCATTTTACTTGTCATAACAATATGGGTGGAAACATATACACAGTTGAACAAAGCAGACAGTAAGGAATGTTAGCATGCCGTAAATAGTGGCATCAGAGAAAAAGCAAGAGAAGTGAAACTTTGGAGGAAACTGGTGCTACTTCCTTAGGATGTTAAAGCGCCGGTGTCCCAGCTAATGACAAGAATGCCTTGCTTTTTAAGCAGGAGAAATGAAAACCTTAATCAGTATGGCAGGAGGTTGAGACATCGCCGAGCCAACAAAGAAAGCTGATAGGTTTTATGATCTGAGGGAGATCAAAAGGAGGCTGTGTGATTACTAGATCGCATGAAATGGTATAATAAAAGTCTTAAGAATCAGGCTGGAGTCTTATACCAAGTGACAAGAGAAAGGGAGATGAGCAGAGGTTGGTAGAGTAGCCAAAAATTGTACTCAAGTAAGAGTAGTGTTAATTCATAATAATATTTCTCAAGTAGAAGTAAAAAGCAGTCATCCAAAAAATTACTCATGTAAGAGTAAAAAAGTATTTGGTGAAAAGACTACTCAAGTACTGAGTAACTGTTTGATTATAATAAATGATTTATGTTTTAGAAATGTTGAAATAAGACAGACAAAAATATAAAATAATGTGCAAATTCTGCTATTTACAAATAATAAAATAAAAAAATAGTAACAATAAATAACATCTTTACAAAATAAAGGTGCACAAATAACACAAAGTTCCAAATCTCAGTTTTTCACAACAAAGCTTTTGAAGCCAATACCTACAGAAGGTAACATGTATGTTTCAACAGTGCAAACTACAGTGACAAGATATACTGAACACTGACAGTATAATACTGCATGTTCACTTGCCCTCCAAATAGCACAGCTGATAGAAAATAACATTAGAACAAGGCAGCTTGTGTACATACAAGTAGTCTCACTTTACCTTGACAGTCTGTGTCTGCGCATGTTTGGTTAAAACGTGTTTGTTCTTCACTCAATGAAGTAATGGTTGGCTCTTATTTTTCAAGTACAGTGGAACCTTGGATTGCGAGTAACTTGGTTTTGCAGTGTTTTGCAAGACAAGCTAAAATTTTTAATAAATTTTAACTTGATAAACGAGCGAGGTCTTGCAATACAAGTAGTCCGTATACGCTTTGTCTGCCGAGCATCACGTGATCACAATTAAGCTGATGGTTCTTCTCTCTCACTGTGGGATTGTGGGCAATTGTCAGTCGGCGTGCCTCACTCATATAGTCAACATCCGCATGAGTGTATACTGTTTATTAGTATTGCGACCACGTGTGTGTGCGCTGTGATGTGTGAGTCTCTGTCTTGCACCCCAAAACACAAAGCTGAGTCTCAATACTTTAGTGACACCATCTTTATTCAGCTTGAAACAGGAACAGCGCGGTTATTTATTGTAGCGGGATCTCCTATACAGAGACACTGCAGTCAGGCAGGGTCTATGCCGCCACAGTTTGTGTGTGGTCATGTGACTGCATGGCTACACCTGATTTGTGAAACGGAATCATGTGATTATTGTTGCTACGTCTGATTGGTGAAACAGTCTTGTGATTATTGTTGCTACGTCTGATTGGTGAAACAGTCATGCAGTAGATCCACTGGCAGCTTCTCTGTGGCAAAAATACTGTACTGTATAGCGTATCTAATGGAAAAAAAGTAACGATTTGAGTGTTGCCCAATGTAGCGGAGTAACAGTAGCATTTCTTCTTCACAAATGTACTCAGGTAAAAGTAAAAAGTATGGTACAGTAAAACTAATCTTAGAAGAACAATTTTTTAAAAAAGTTACTCAAGTAAATGTAACGGAGTAAATGTAAATCGTTACTACCCACCTCTGAAGATGAGTATCCAGAAATACAAACCAAAGTTGTAGTGAAGGACATAGGCTGGATCATAGCACTAAGGTCTTCTTGGAAGATGCTAACGAAGATATAAGCAAAGACAAGACAGAGCAAGAAAGAGGTTAAGGACAGGTAAAACAGTCAGAATACCACAGAGAAATAAAAATATCAATTGTTATAAGCCAAATACACTGAAACGCAAATCAAAGTTGAGATTATACTATGTTCATTTGTTTTCCTCTAACTAAACTAAAAATGTTTGTTTCTAAGTTCTAATTGAATGGGGTCAAGAGAACTGATTGATGCAACACATTGAATAAGCACTGCTAGAAACTGTCTAAAAGTTCTGGATTTTATGGGGTACAGATGGACCAGGAGTTGTAGTGGTCTTTGTGGCCTTGAGACTTTATTCATTCATTCCTGAGCTAAGAAATGACAATAAGCTCAGCTGCAAGTCACTCCAGAAGAAAGTTTCAATGCATGAAATGGGCACTTTGGCAGTCTTTGGGGATGAGCAACTGGGCAAGCAACTCTAACAGTTACACGGGATCATGTTCTGTGATGATGGCTTTTCAACGTAAGATAAGAGAAAGTGAATTTTGGAACTGAATAGCTAGAATTTCATTGTTAACCTGTAGAAAAGGGGAAATAATTTTAACTTTTTGTTATCTGCTGTGTTTTGCAGTTCTCAGCTACTCACTTAAAATTAAACAATATAGTGTTCCTATTGCTTTATCTTAATTTGTGTAGCCACAGGAACATAAAAAATGATTATTGGCTCGAACAATACATGTAGTTGATTAGATCATAAGATAAATGTCATTAAAGACAAATTAATTCATCAAAAATTCTTGGAATTTATTAATCCTACAGTTTAATGAGGTTGTAGGACTTGTTATTGTTTTATAAATAAATTGAAATTGAGTATCTGGTGCCAGTACATCATTAAACAAAAACTGTCTGCATTCCAGTTTATTTACTGGCACATATCCCTAAGCTAACACCACCATTTGAAGACCTCAATAATCTTTCATCTAAATCTGGAACAGGCTGAGAAAAACAACCTAAGTCAAGTATGAACTGGATACAACAATGCCCCAGGGTTGTTTTCAGATTTAATTCCATAAATTCCAGGGGTACATCCGCCCAGGATTGAACAGAGGAAGCCCTGTACAACATCATTGCTAGTTTTGAACATGGGCGTGAAAGTTGACAATATTTATAGGACAAATGCTAAACATCTAAGTTCAAGCCTCCGCAAGATCAGCCCATACAAGAAAAGGTCTGTTTTGTTACGACAATTTTATCACCTGTAGTTTAGGTAATTTTTCTCATTAAATAAATAAAAAGACAATAAAGGAACGTGAATATCTGACTTTTAAAGATTTTAATAAAACAAAAATGGATGTTTAAAGCTTGACAGAATAAAGATGAAAATTCAAGTTAAGAAATTATTTCATTCATATATGTAATGAGTATGTTAAAATGTTTAAGGCAAGATCAAAAAAATACAGGTGATATCAGTCTAATTCTAATGTCTTTCAACACAAAATGGAAGGAACAATTCTTTGGTGAGAAATGAACAAGGGATAAAGGATTCTTGATGAAATGGCAGATGATATGTCCTCTTGAAAACCCATCTAATTATTATTAGTATGAACTTTGTATTATCTAAATATGTGTGCTCAGCAGGCTGGTTCATATTTGCACTTGAAAGGTGTTAAGAACTCGAAAGTTCCCAAGCACACAACCATGAACAATGACTCAAAAATATCCACTAGAGAAGGAAATCATCAACCCCAGCTAGTCACTCACAAAGTACAAAGAAGAAGCTTTATTGATAATAGATTAATTTTGCATAAATGCCCAGTAACACTAAAATAAGCTTTGATAAGCTCTGCAAAAGGCACAAAAATAGAAACCATTCTACCATTACAAATCCAAATGGTGAGGTCAAAAAACATAGCAATGGTTCAAAATATCCAGAAAATCACTCACCACACCATGAGCCCATTCAGAATGAAACTTAATTTAAATTGTGGCATTCCTTGTGTGATTTTGGGCTATATAAGAAATACATTGTTGAAGTTGTTGTTTCATAGAAGAATTTGGTATAAACAGCAACAAGGTATAATTGGAGAATTTATAGGATTGTTGAGATCAAAATGTCTAAAATTTCCAAACCCATTTATATTGCAGCTCTTGTACAGAGTGATTTTTAACAACTTGACCTTGTTCTGTGGTTTTGGCAAAATTAAAAGGATGAATGGAAAGAGCAGTAAAGTCTATATTTATTTATGATAGTAGTAAATTAGTTCAGGTCCTTCACTATATTCTGCATCATATGTAATATTTGCTACTGAATTAGTCAAAGTTCAAAAACACTGCGCCTGGATTATCATTTCATAATCAGTCTTCAATAACTGTAAAGTTTTATGGTCAAAGCGCACCTGGCAGAAGATATTATGAGTAATGTTTAACGGATAAATAATGCTGCCGTTATCATTGACAAAAAGCTCAGATTTATTTTGACCAAGGATGACAAAATGGCTTGCCAACAATAGGGAAACATGTTATTATTGATATTTGAGCAGAGAGGACAGGGAAATATAAAGAGCCAAATGGTTAAACAAGTGTAAAGCCGGGAAATCAAAAATATTAAGTGACAAAATTAAAAATGAAGTTCAAAATATCAAAGAGAACAATAACAAAGCCAAAATGCTAACTGAAAAATATCTGATTAAGTTTCACAATAGAACTGCTTTGTTGTCTTTTTAATTCATATGCATGGACTGCAAAATTACTTGGACATTTTTTATAGTGTGTTGTTCGCATAATGACATAAAGTGACACATAGACATCTGAACATATCATCGACAACCCCTTCTCATAATCTCTCCTCACATCCCTGGCCTCAGTTCCTCTCATCTCTCAGTTGAGCCTTTGCCCCAATTCACTTCCTGGCAACTAATC
The DNA here is from genome assembly GCF_016835505.1 of Polypterus senegalus. Classification (NCBI taxonomy): domain Eukaryota; kingdom Metazoa; phylum Chordata; class Cladistia; order Polypteriformes; family Polypteridae; genus Polypterus; species Polypterus senegalus. Next base: position 123,358,645 of record NC_053155.1, on the reverse strand, counting down.
TCTGGGAGCCACTGGCACGAAGCAGCCATTCAACTCCACAGAGAGTTACTTCTGGAGTCACTGCTCTCTGAGTGATCTTACATTATGTACCCAGAACTTCTTTTGATGGACTCAGATACCCCTACATTCTTGAGTTTCTATATACAGTTAAAGGGATATGCACCCTTGGTGCTCTAATACAGCCTTCCATCTGTTCCTACTCTTCATTCTATGGATCTCAGCTGGCCTTCTTCCCATGCCCTATGAGCTCTGTTTTCCTTTAGTGCCAGTAGACGTCATTAGTACCTCTTTAGCATATATTGCCTGAAAAATAATAAGTTGAAAAATAAGACCACTATCCCATATCCTGTAGAAAACCTGATCAGATCCCTCTTAATTATTTTACTTTTTAGTTTAATAAAATGCTGTATGTTATTTATCTAATGTATTAGGATGTTGAACTACCAATATGACAAAGGCCAGGATATTATAATTTGAGGACAAAGATTTCATTGAAATAATTTCAATAATAGCTAATAGCTAGTAGTTAAGGATGTTTTGATGTATTGCTTGCACCAAAAACTAAATACTTGATATTTCAAAGAAGGTGAGTGTAAATGTACAAATGATCTAATTTTAAGAGTGAAATCAACAGTAATGCATTTTAATATTCAACTTATATCATATTGGTGCCATAACTCAGATTGGAACAATAGGGCGATGAATATTCTAACTTTTTTATTTAACCTGACCTATTAGACACCACACATTCATAAACGTCTTTTTAAAATGCACGGAAAACTGTAGTCATGATCTTAAAAAAAGCTGGTGATGGATGAAGACTTCATTTTCCTACAGTGTGTGTAATGAGTGTAATGAGTCAGAGAGTTTTCATTATAATTTTAATAATATATAACTAATCCTTTACTGAGTGTTGATGGCTGCGCTCAAGCGTGACCCACTTTTGACAAACTTCCATCTTGAGCTCACTGCTGCCATAATACACTCAGGTTACCTGTGACCCAAAATGAGACTTTGAAGTTCATTCCAAGAAAATTAATCAATAAACAAATGCATTTGTGAGCATATTGTAGGTGTATAATGAGATTTGCTTTGAACGTTGGCAGAATTTTTTAGTGAATAATTCTTGTTGCAGTGATTGATTGCTTGTATTATGCATCACCGGAGGGTAAACTTTATGCCTTACAATAAATAAGACTAAGCAAACTGGATGCAGTCCAAGAATAAAATAATTAATGGAGATTGGATATCAAAAATGAAAAACCATTCATGTACAATGGTTAAAACACAGGTGTTTTATGGACAGGCATTTTCTTCTACCCTACAAAGAACAAGGAGACTGTCCACACCATAAATTAACATTGCTGCTTTAATTTTGTAAAGCCAATTTTTTTCCACCCATTACCCTGAATTGGATTAAACATAAAAATGTTACTGTATGTTATGTTTTTTTTTTTGCAAGGATATTGTGATTAACCCTGCCACATAATCCAGCGTGGAGTCAGTATTGTTTTGGCCTCCTTGTCTTTGATTGGAGTTTGAGGGTCTTCTCATAAGTGCCATCTACATGCCAAACAGGCTAATGCTTTGACATGTAAAAATCCATCAGTGAAGAGCATGCAAAGTCAGAGATGAAATAAAAGAGAACTATAGATGCATGGAATAAGTTAACAAGTAGAGTAGTAAGCAGTAGAACTTTAAGGACTTTCAAACCTCTATTTGATGTTATTTTGAAGGAATTAAGTGGATAGGACTGATGAGCTCTTTTGGGCCAAACGGCTTGTTCTTGTCTAGATTATTTGAATGTTCAAAGAGCTATGAATATACTTATTTCCCCCAAGAATGTACTTTTACAAGATTCCATGTCACTATGTATTGTCAATATGTGACAAATAAATGTGTTTTCCAGCTGGACCGGGGGTTGGTGCTGCCCTCTAACTCTTTCTCCCTTTCCCCAGCAGACCAGTGGAAGATTCCATGCACTAACTACTGTTTCGGTCCTTAGGAGGCAGACAACACTTCTTTTACCGGTCATCTAGAACCCGCCTCTTCCAATGACAACACTTCCTCTTCTGGTCAACCAGAACGCACCTTCCGATGACATGATTTCCTCTTATAGTCATCATGATTCCACCGTGCCACCATTGTCATTTCCTTTATCCTGCCTCTTCCTGTCAGTTCCATATATTTATCAACCATTTTGTCACCATCTTCAGTTTCGTTGAGATGTATTAACTTGTCTCTTTACTTGCTTACCAAGTATACGGGGCAGAATCATCAAACCTTTATGCTGTTTTCTTGTCTCTTTTCACAATGCATAAACATGGAGTCTCTGAGTCACCTCTGACAATGGTACCTAGAGAGATTGCATTGCCTTTGTCACCACTGACTGGTATCTGCAACTAGAGAATATGCATCACCTTAGCTTTTAGTCCAAACTAAACATTCATTCAATGATTGCTAGCTAATCAACACTATTCAACATGTGTTTGAAAGTTGACGTCCTTGTAAATAAAAATTGAAACAGTTTAGATAATTGACTACATTAAACAAAAAGAAATCAAAGGAAAAGAAAAGTATTTAAAATGAAGCTTAACATCAGAAACATACTTATTAAAACCTGTTATTGCCGCAATTGCTGCTTAATAAATTATTTAAATCTTCTTTTAATTTGAGTTTTCTGATGAACTGTCTTGGTTTTCAAGCCATTATATATAGTCTCTTAGTAAACTGGCTGCTGATCTGTGCATTTGGACATTTGAACCCTGCTAGTTTTTTGCTTATATATCGGTAATGTTCTTCCATGCTTTTGTCCCATGCTGGGGACATATTCATGTTTTTCCATTTTTTCTCCATTTCTCCTCTCATATGTCTCACATGCTTTGGTTAGGCAGGTAGGTTAGGGCATTGAAGGGTTGCCCAGAGGTTAATTTTGCAAATTTCTGCCTGGAAACAAATAGTTATTTCTATCTATCTATCTATCTATCTATCTATCTATCTATCTATCTATCTATCTATCTATCTATCTATCTATCTATTGTGACAGATAGGGGGCTCTGTCGCCCCCTTGAACCCTCAGACCAGACGCCAGACACCGGGTAAAAGTCCAATAATTTTCCTTATTTGGAGAATACAGTGCACAAAGCACCCTCCACTCCACAATTTTCATAAACAATAATCAATAACACAATAATAAATCAATCCTCCACTCTCCCAGACGCGTTGTCCCCTGCCACCTGACTCAGCTCCTCTGTCTGGGATTTCCCAGAGTCCTTTATTGTCCATGACCCAGAAATGCTTCTGAGCCCTTAGTCCACGTGATTATCTAGCACTTCCAGGTAAAAAAAAAAAGGAGCTGATAGCTCAAGGGCGGCTGGTGAACCCTCCTTAGCAGGGAAAAGGGCGACCCCTGGTGACCCCAGCATTATTCAGCAGGGCTGTACAGGAAAACTCCATAGTTCATGATGCCCTGCTAGAATTCGGGGCATCCTTCTGGCAGCCTGGGGGTATTGGCTGGGCTGAATGGCCAGCCATAGTCCACACTATCTATCTATCTAACCTGATCAAAAGATTGGAAAGATGCCCAATAGTAATGTCCCATGAGCCCAGAAAGCCAGTGCATTACTGAGTGTAGTTAACATTAGCTAGCAAGCTACAAACAACTTAGTTTAGCACAGCCTGTGCTTTCATGTCAGTGACTACACCAAGCTACCTTAAAATGAATAGAGAATGTTCTGTGTATGTGGTGCAAGGGTGATTGGTGTCTGGCCAGTCTCAACAAATTCCAGGGCCAGGTTTTTAATATCTGTCCAATCACTGTGTGGAACTTACTTCTGCTCTCTGCCATCTTGATGGTGCCCTTTCCCCAGCAACCTCTTTCCAGCTGTGCAATCCCTAACAATAATATTTAAAGAATGGGAAATGCAAAAAAGTGAATATTACTTAGCATAACAGTAAACCTTAAGGAAGCACAGCTATTTGTCACAACATATAATTACTCAATAAAAACATTAGTTTGGCTTCTTATTTTACCACACCTGATACCAATTCAAGTCTAGTTTGCAAAATTATTTCTTTTAAGACCTCTGCACTATTATATTTTTGATATATGTTGATAACAGCTGGGATTTCCACCATCATACAGACACACGGTACAGTCAAAGTCAGCACAAACCGGATTTCTCACAGGCATGAATCACTTCCACCTGATTAGCCACAGACTAGGGAAGTTTCAACAAGTAGTCACTGCTGTGTTAAAAGTTAATAAGTCCGTGGGATATAAAATAAATTATATTACAGCTTCTATCTATCTATATACAGCATCTATATATATCTATATCTATCTGGTGAATTCGCTCACCAAGTGTGCACAATCAGCAAAACCACATTTACAAAATAAGTGAATCTCTTTCTCTCCTTCTGGTCCTCCTGTTGAGTGTTGAGGAGTCATAGTCAGAAGGATGCTTTTAAGTCGGACCTCAAAATGCTTCCTATTGGAAACCAAGGAGATCTTCCCCCAACAGTGTCCTCTAACAACACCCAAGGAACCCGACAGTACTGTACTCCTGGACTTCAACTCCAATGTACCCTATGGGTGTCCAAACTGAGACGCCTCATGAGGACCACTGCCACCTGTCATATGGGGAACTGCTATTAACCTCTGGCTTCTGCTGGTCCATCCCTTATATTCCTCTGGCCAGGCAAGAAGTCATTTTCTTGTCCAGTGAATGCCTGTCTGTCCTCCATGGCACTTACACTACCCATTTATATATCTGTCCACCTTATAGCTCACTGTACCTTATGTAGGAATTTACTCATTCCTAGCCAAAATGGTCAGAAACCCTGTTTAATTGCTGAAAAGGCGACTAGGAAGACACAACAAAAAATACAGTTGCAAAAAGAATTAGCACTCGCGAGACAGCATCACGGTGAATTACTGTGTGCTGGTCAACAGACTGATGCTGACTTTCTGCTTTCTTCCTACTGTTAAAGAATGGCACTGGAAGAAGAAGAGTTTGAAATGAGACAGAAGTGATGTCCTTGTGTTCCAGCTCATCAAGGGTAAGGGTGAAGGGGGAAAACAGGTTACTGATGGTGTCACTTGAAAATCCTTCCTCCGTTTAACACTGAAATTGGTCCCCATATAAGCCTCACCATGCTCACATGTGTGAATCAATCTATCTATCTATCTATCTATCTATCTATCTATCTATCTATCTATCTATCTATCTATCTATCTATCTATCTATCTATCTATCTATCTATCTATCTATCTATCATATTTTTATGTCTTATTCATTTTTTCATGTTTAGACATCAAAGGAAAGGCAATACTTTGATAACTGAATGATTTGTTTCATACTTTAACAATTTGTTTTAATGGTCCCCCGTTACCCTTCTCCTTTCTTGGCCATATAAGGAATGCTTTTCCGTGTCAGATCAGACAAGGAAAGGAATGGAAAACAAAGCAAACCAAGGCAAGTACCTGCAAATAAAGTTTAAAATGCTTCTTCTGTTTTTGATCGCTTGAGCAATACTTAAATACAAAAGCCTAAGGTGCTTTTGAAAAAACTCTGTCACCTTGTCAATGTTTCCTTCTTTTTTTTTTTTTTTTGCAGTGTCTGCTTCTTTATCTATCTGTGCTGTAATTATGACTCACAAGCTACTTTTTTCACTTTGGTAGGTGACGATTATTGCTCTGCCCCTTCTAATGTTTTTTTCCTATGAGATGTCTGGCATGCTAATAGAGAGGGAGTATTGGAAGGTTATTTCACCTGCGTATATCCCAGATAAACTAAGGTGTGTACCTGATTAGGTAATGTAAGATGTGTACATTTATGGTACCAGGAAGAAAACTTATCTCAGCAAGTAACTGAAGAGTGAAGTTTAACAGTGCACATTTTAAAAGAATAGAAAATATGAATGACAAGACATGGTCATATATTTTTTTTCAGTCCTTAACTTATTTATCTCTATACTTACATAATGCATTATCTGTCCATTTTGAAACATGTTTTTTCCTGTTTGAAATCAAGGGTAACTGGAGCTCATCCCAGCATCAAAAACTGGAAGGAAGTTTATACTGTACACAATGCTGGGTGAAGCCAGGACACTCTTAAATACAAAATAGTATAAAGAAAAATCAAACTAACAGCTTGTCTTGAAACTCTGAAAGGTAAACAGACTCCCCAGAAAGAATCCATATAATCCAGTACACAGCAAAATGTTCAGTGTTGTTTGGTGTGTTTTTTTCAATGTTAATTTTTTCTGAGTTAACAAGTGTTGATTCTGGTTTTGATTTGAAGACATCAACACTTGGAGTGTTATTTTGGGGAGTAGGTGTACATTACACCAGCAAATAGTGGATTTGATTTCCGGCGCTGGAACAGCACTTCCTTTTTCTTTAATGGTGGCCGTTACTGAATGCACTGCGAGAAGGTAAAAAAAGATTAAGTTGAGAATGACATGACTGAAAAACCTTTGAATTTCAATCACTACATTTTTACAATAGCAAGTATATTGCCATTTTACACTTAGAAGTGAGATTTATAATGTTAGTTTTTCATGCTAATATTAGCACATTAGACCTCTTGATAAATGGAAATAGACTACTTGTTATTTTAGCAAACTAATGATTGAGTAGATTATGGAGGGATATTTCAGTCCAAATACCTCTTAAACTCAAAGCAACCCGGTTTCGGGCTGACAAGGGTTCAAAAAGTGTTTTAAAACACCTTTCACCACATTAAACAGACAAACTACGCCACGCATGGACACAAACAACCTCATTTCAAAGCCACGGCTCTGTACTAAACACTCATAGTGAGTTTGAGCGTGATTTTCATGTGTTGTCGCATATAACTTCAGAAAACAACAGCGAATATTGACATAGCGTTAGCGACATATTCGCCATTAAAGAACAGGTGGGTATGGCACCAATGATCTGGAGGCTCTGGCTAAGTGGCATTACAGTCTTTATGCCATTTTACAGCTGGGACTGAGACTTTTTAGGGATATATAATATGCCCACAGCTGAAAAAAGGATAAGGATAAGATAAGAAAAATAAATGCAAATGTGAGGGATTTTTTTTTTGGTGTGTGTGTGCATGCATGTACGATAAATGTGTGTCTGTGTGTGTGTGTATATATATATATATATATGTGAGAAATGTTTTATATGTTATATAAATATTTTATATTATTTGATATAAATTTTATACCATGGACCCATGGTGTTGCCTAATGCTGTAACAATTTATTTTTTGTGTTATCAATGTGAAACTTTTCACAAGGTACAGTTGACATGTCTGGGAATACCTTGATCTTGAAAACTACTGTATTTTATAACAAAAAATTGGAAAAATCACATTGGTTTTTGAGTAAAGGAATGTTTAAAATTGACATAAATATAATTTCTAGCACATTTGAGAAGTTATATGTCAAGTTTTAGTGAAAAACATTACTGTCCCTCCTTTATTTATTGGATAATAAGTGTTTATTATATAGTGGAAATTGCTGAAAAATGCCCTCAGGTAACAAGGGGTTAAATAAATAACTATAGAGATAAATAAACAAGTGAGTACATTATTTAATTAATGAAGAAATAAATAACACATATTCCTAGTTAAAATTAATCAATTATAATTAAATTTCATGTAATTTTTATCACCCAATAACATCCATCCATTATCCAACCCACTATATCCTAACTACAGGGTAACGGGGGTCTGCTGGAGCCAATCCCAGCCAACACAGGACGCAAGGCAGGAAGCAAACCCTGGGCACACACACTAGGGACAATTTAGGATCGCCAATGCACCTAACCTGCATGTCTTTGGACTGTGGGAAGAAACCCATGCAGACACGGGGAGAACATGCAAACTCCATGCAGGGAGGACCCGGGAAACGAACCGAGGTCTCCTTACTATGAGGCAGCAGTGCTACCACTGATCCACCATTCACCGAATAACAACTTATATTTCATTATTCACAGATTTATTTATCTAAACATGTATTTATTTAATTTTGACAAAAATATTCCCTCCATATTAAATATATTTATGTTCTTAAATATTGTATGTAGCAACAACTAAGTTAAAAAAAATGTAATGACAATTTAAGTTGTATTAGCCAATATTAGCCTGTTCTACCTAGATTGTTAAACAGTTGTACTCTCTAAGCTAATATGAAAGTTTTTTTTTTATTAGGGGTTATTATGCTGGTGAAGGTGAATTATCTTCAAGTTGTAGAAAGAAGAGACTTGAGGCATGGCAAGGTTTGGGGCAGCCACCCGTTTAATCCGGTTTCCTGGATGCAAACGAAATTGATTCATTCAGAGTCAAGTTTACTCAACAGAGTCCAAAACAGAACTGCCTGCCAGAGCAAAGGCAGGAGGCTTTATAGGACGGAGGGCGGAAGTGATGTCGTCCTCTGTGCAGGAACTGGAAGTGAGGTTGTCCTCGGGGCCGGGACCGGAAGTGATGTCGTCCTCGGGACCGGGACCGGAAGTGATGTGTCCCGTTTCGAGGTGTCGGCTCCTGGTGGGATTTCCCGGGAGAGACCTGTAGAGAACTCAGAAAGAGCGTTAGCATACCCCGCTCCCCCCGGGCAGATGTATCATCAGTCCTCTCTAAGCCCTTCAGCTGCCTCCCATGCACACGTGTGTGACAAAGTAAAGAAATACATTAAATTGCAAGTTGGATTAAAATTTCAAGATTTTCAAAACAAAGTTAAGTTTGAATTTAATTAAGCGTTAGCTAATGTTCCTTCTGATTTGAAAAAATCATTTTATTGACATTTATTATGAAATTTCTCCTGTTGTAGTGAAAAAAATGTGGGCTTACAGCAAATGATGCACCTCAAGTCTTTGATGAGACAGATAACTAATGTGGAGGAAGATATTTTTCAAGAGTTGATTCAGAGCAACCCACAGATATGCTTCACAGTAAAATGTCCTCCACAAGGACTTTTTGCCTACCTGGATGTTTCTGCTGCGGTGGGTTGGCACCCTGCCCTGGATTGGTTCCTGCCTTGTGCCCTGTGTTGGCTGGGATTGGCTCCAGCAGACCCCCATGACCCTGTGTTCGGATTCAGCGGGTTAGAAAATGGATGGATGGATGTTTCTGATGGTGTATAATTTCTTTCAGAAATGTTCAAATGTCTTCAAAAAATATTAATCAATATTGATCTTCCCTTTTTGGAAAACGATATTTCATCCATAGCTACCCCAACACCAAGTACATGCACTGAAACACTTTCAAACTCCAGTGATGTAGAAGGGTTGGAGAGAACACATTTGAACCTGTCTGCAAGTAAAGCCAGAGAAGGCAGGAGGTTTAGTAAGTACAAACATTCTCTTCTATTTATTTCTAGGGTTAAGGGGTTAAATGTGATTTAGACATGATGGCTTTATGTTGTTTTGCTGTATGCAATTTCATTAGGTGAATCAAGACTTTATTTTGCTGTTCAATACTGAAACATCTGCAAAATTGCTTGAGCAGTGGGAGACAGCATTCAAGCAGAAAGTCACCAAAGAAGCAAAGTCTCTCACTTTGATAGCAGAAGTTCAAAGTTATATCAGTGAAGCAGAGAAACAACATCTGAAAATGGTAAGTAGTGTTTTGAAGTTTTAAATGGCAGGCAAGGCATTGCCCCTTTCTCATTTTCCATCAGACTGGGATAGTGACATATCCTCTTTCTTGCTGCTGTTGTATTCACTACCACCTTCTGCAGGGAGAAACAAGACTAAAATCGGTCCAACTGATGCTGTTAACGTGTTGTGCAGTCATAGATGATTTTTTTTTGGTTGATTGGTACTGAAGGAAGTTGGTCTCTTGCTTTTCACCCAAGACCAATATGTAATGTTTATTTTTTTAGTCTTATTGGTGACATGTAAGTTTAATATCAATTTTAACAATATTGTAGTAGTCTATTATATTTTCTTCTTCCCTTGGAACATGACTTTGTAGCAGTGCCACTAAGTAAGAACTTCATCTCCCAGCAGTCCTTGCAGGGGTTGTTGGGGTCAAAGGTGGTCAAAGGAGGTTAAAAGGAAGGCAGGGGGCCAATAGAAAAAAAAAAGTTGGGTTTGTTTTGGTGTGTTGTGTGTTACGTTTATCTGTCGTGTTGCCTGCTGTTATTTGAACCTTAATTAATAATTGTGTCCTGGACTGTATTCGTTTATTGGGGTCTGGATTGTCTGTCTACCTGTGCACTGAGGACTGTGTTGGAATTCATTAGTTTTCCAGAAGAGTGGAGAGCTCCTGAACCATCCATCCGACTTCATCCTTTCAGTAACTACTGGTAGGACTGAGTTTTCTTTCACCCTTTCAACATACAGATCGCTGGGCTTAACTTCATCACCTCTCATTTCATCCGGTTTGGTTTACATGGACTTTGCTGTGTTGTGTTTGTGTTTATTTGTTAAATGTAATATCGCCGAAGGGATCAGGGGTGGTATTATTGTTTTCATTTAATTTCATTATATTCTTAATTGCTTAATGTTCCCAGTGCGCTTCTTTTGGTCTCTGTTGTGAGTGTGTGTGGGTCGATCCAAGGCTGGGGCGTTCCTGGGGTCTCCTCTATTAAAATAATTAAATCACCGTCATTTTTGACGGTGTGAATCTTAGCAGCCCCTGACTGCTACAACATACTGTGTTAAATTTTAGCTGTAGCACTTTTCATATTTTCAACCTGATAAAATGTTATTTATTGTTTAAAGTGTTTAATATATTAAATAATTCTCTTCTGTTTTGAAATTGCTGTGTATTTATCTAACGCGTCATGGTTCATTCTTTTATAGTCCAGCGCCAGCATTGAAGAACATCTCAGCAGGAGAGAAGGTCACCAACCATAACTACTTGCAGTAGGACAAACCAAGAAGAGGATCGACAATTTTTATGTGGTTGTTGACAAGCAGCTCATCCCTTGTGCAGGAACCACTTCCTTGAGCGCAATAGATGAACTTTTCAAAGTTCATTACGTTTTTAACCTCACCTATGAAGAATCTCTGACAAATGTCTAGAGCCATTTATTTAATGTTATTTTTTTAAATAATTTAAATTTTATTTTTTACACAATTGCCGTGTGTATAGTGCCGTGTATATTGATGACCTCAGTGTTACAGAGCAGTGTTTGCACAAAAGGATTAATAGCAGCTGTAACCATATACATATACAAATAAGTAAATTAGCCCTTGTACCCTCTATAAATTGCTATTGAGAACGGGTTTTTTTATTAATTTAAATACTCCTGGTAGGGAAACCTGATTTTTTGTTTTATTGGTTTTTAAATATTTTATAGACAGTTTTGTTTAATAAAGCAAACATTTTGAAAAGTCTTAATTCTTGTTTTTTTAAATCTGGTGTATAAATTAAACTTTTATTAATGTGACATTAGCTTTTAAATAAAATGCGGTGCAGTAACTTAATATTGCATCTAAAATAATGCAATTCCAGATATACTAACACTCACTGTTAACATATTGACATTCCACACTTGACAAGTGTTAATATCAACACTGTAAGAGTTGACATCAGCAGAGTGTTTTGGGAATTTAGTTTACATCAAATGTATGTTCAAAACACTGTTAGTGTTAAAAAATTAAAACTTATCTTATTGATTTCAACACCTGACATGTGTGAAAAATATAACACTACACAAAGTGTAACTTTAACTCGATTAGGTGTGGACCCATATAAACTCTAAAGAACAAATTAACTCTGTAGGTGTGAAATTAGCACTTTGGATTTTGCTGTGTAATGCAAAACTGGATCTATGCCCCAGCTCCATGGATTAGTTGGGTTTTTCATTGTGTCTAAGTGTCCCCCAGACCCGATTCCTGTTACACTGGATAAAAATTATTCAACTTTTGCCTTGTAAGAGAAATCATTTTAAGAATGCATTAGTAATGTAAGCTCTTAAGTTCCTATTGTTCTTGAATTGTTTTACTTTTTCAGGGTGTAGCTGCTGCCCTTGAATACGAACCTTGAATCTATCAAATTACTAACCTGCAGACCGCCTTATAAATCCATATATTGAAGGGGCCTATGTGATTTCCATGTGGTTATCAGGTATATATCAATGAAGCATTGTGTAACCTAAGCATCCTATGAAGCCTTTGTCTAAAGAGGAAATGGTGGCATAGTGGCTATTGCAGCATAACATAGGTATTCGCATGTTCTTTGCTGCATGAGATGCATCTAAGTTATGTAAAATCTTTTGTATATTTCTGGAGTCTGAAGTGCCTTAATGAATGAGAGTTGTGCTTGACCGGGGATCTGAGGTTTCCATTACAGCTTCCTGAAATGTTTTTGTTGAATTTAAAAGATAGCTTCAAGCTTCAGATTGCTGTGAATTTAGAGAAACATAAAATTAATGTTTATTTAATATAATATGTTTAATAACTTTAATGATGTAGACACATTGCATTAGTTCACTTGAGCTAAAAATGGTTTGGTCTAGATTTTTGTTTGCACTCTCATTTAAGTGTCCAACAACAGCATTAATGGATTCCACATTCCTGATACTACTTTTCCATCATTTTAATGCCCTGATGAAATCTTTCACAACATCTGTCATTGACTACGCCAAGATTAGCATGGAATAAGTCCAAGTGTGAATGTAGAAAATTAAGTTTTAAGAACATGTGCACTTCATGGTTTTATAAGTTCAAAGCATGTTGTCAACCAACTAGACTTAGTTTGGTGCTCCAATATTCTCAACAACATTCTTGAATGTCAACCATGTGATTTTATTCAGTAGCAGATCTTTGAACTGCTTGTCATTGACGTTGTCTTTGACTTGTGGACCAACAATAATTTCTTCTTTAATCTTGGCAACAGTTATTTGTCTCTCTCAGATATTGAAATTCCTCACCTTCCTTATTCATCACTTTATCAAAACCTTTCATCATTCCAAGTTTTACATAAAATGGAGACAAAAATATCTTTGTAGGGTTGAGTGTTAGTTTAAGTGCCACACTTTTCTTCACCGGCATCAAATGCTTATATAGCGGCCTGTTCTTTTCAATTGTATGGGACTCTTTAGCATGGCAGTCCCAAGTGAAACAACAGTAGTTGTTGTATCCGAGCTGCTTTCCTAGAAGCCGAGCCAAAACAGATGTTCCAGTTGCAGTTGTTGCTCTGTATATGCATTCTTATAATACGAGTAGAAATCACAAAAATATATGATTGCAATAAAACAGTGTTATGGGAAAACTTTAAAGCCAAAATCCATAAGGTACATTAGGAAGTTTTGTTTGTTTGTTGTTCAGTCTTATTAAATTAACTTTCCACAAATATGCATCAAAGTTGTTGTTGTGATGTGCTTATACAGATGCCACCCATCAGCAGGAACTTGCAGATACTATGGCACTACTGTGATAGGGAGGTTAAGTTTGTCTCACTTACTTTACAAAGGCAATATGATCATTTATGTGTGCTCAATGGAAGTAAAAAAGTTATGACCAGTTAGCAAAAAGCAAGGCCTTGTTTTGGAGTAAAACATTTAAGGTAAAATATAAAAAACACTTCAACTCAATCACTTCAATATATTTTCCTACAGCACACTTCCACTTTCAAGCTCCGAATCCATTCATTCATCTAGTATTGAAACCATTTAATCCAGTAAGGCACAATGTATTTAGAGAGTAGAGTCAAAATGAAAAACAGCAAAACAAAACTGACAACAAAATCATTAAATATCTGTACAGCAATCCGTTTTCTGAACCTGTTGTAAATATGTGTCAAGCTTTCCACAGGTTCCCAAGATTGAAACAGGAAGAAAGAAGTTCCAAACAAAACTCCCAGACAAAGACCCACATCAGCAGGTGAACAACAAATGTTCATGTCAGGCCCTAGAGCAGGAGCTAGGGCCGTTGGGGCAGTAAGCAGTGCTTTTCGTATTACCCAACAAGCAGAAAAGGCAAGGTAATCAATATTTAAAGTAAATCGTGGTGATTAGGGTAGACTTTGAGGGAACTGCTTCAGTCTGCTTGAGGGTAGATAGCCAGCAAATGCCATTAATATCTGACACTTTACCTAGAAAGATAGATGGTAGGCAAAGGGCCTTAATAATTTTTTACCAACAGGTCATATCATGTTATTCTTATGTGGCTAACCTGGCCAGATTGCTTTCTTAATGGAATGACCACAGAAGACTGGCAAGAAGCCAGTAGTTCCTTGCCCAACTATTTTTGGAAGCATACAGTTTCTGATAAGCTGGACTAAGAGTGTATTCCAACTTGAAAGGAGTGAACCACTGTCAAGATTTCGATGAAATCTGGTTCTTTAAGGGACAATAAGGTTTGGGGGAATCAAAATAGAATGTCCCTGATGTGAAAGAGTGTCTATCCCTTACCTTACAAATGACTATGGGTCTTTGCTAAAAGCAAACCTAAGAGGTGGCTTACAGCTGTGCCATTCAAGAAACCAATGTGAGTAAGGAGGGTGTTTGAGACAAAGACTCGCTGGTTGAAAGAAGAGAATCCAGGACCATTATGGGCGTTGAGAAAATAAGTGCTTGGTGGTGTGTAAGGAAGACTCAGACCCCCACCTAGACAGGAATAAAATCCAGTGGATACAGATAGTCCAAGAGGGCTTCTTGTTTTTACACTTTGCGGTTTACATTATTCATTGCTCTCATTTGCAAAAATAGATTTGTTTAGTGCAACATCTCTTACATGTGTGGAGCCACAGATACTCATGGATTGTGATAAACTGTCCATCATACAAGCGGTAGCCAATCCACAAAGTATGGCTTTGGTTAAGGTTCAGTAAGGCAACAGGAAAGAGACAAAAGCAAACTCTGGCAGAAAGAAGGAGCTCTGGATGGAAGTAGTAAAAGCTTGTGAATTTCCTGGAAGGCTGAGAAGAACACATGAGAAGAAGAGCCTGAAGTGCAACCTGCAAGAAAACAAACGTTTTTTGTTTTAGATTTAATTGATGTTAATAACAAATAACATCCATAATATCCTTGTCTACGTGAAGAGGGAGACTGAAGCCATAGGGTCTGGTCAAAAGAGTACAGCACACAGTCTCAGGGAAGAAAGACACCAGCAGCTAGCTGTCAGAAAATTACTATACCTCATTTTTCACCCTTGTGGTTTAAAAACACAAGCAATGGAAGAAGTTGCCTGTACCAATAAGTGATCTTTCATTTTGTTCCCAACAAACAGGTAAGTCAATGTGTGGGACACACAAGTGTACAGACTCTTGTTTCCCACAGTGAAGTTGTGCTATTGTCCAACAACAGTGAGTGATCACATTAAGTTTATGATGAAACATTTCTGTCTTAATAGTAGTGGAATTTTCACTGATGACAATGTGTCAATTCACAGCACATACAGTAAGTGGTCAATGAATATTTTGAAGAGCATTACAACAAAGTGAACCATACAGCATGTTTGTCCTAGTCAGCAGATTTCAGTCCAAAAGACCACTTAATAGAAATTGTGAAGAAGCACTTAGATGACTTTTTCCACCACCATAATCCAAACTATGTCAAAGTGCATTGCAGCTGTCTCTGGTAAGTCATGGTTGCCTATTGCTATATTAAAACAATTTATGTAGGGGCTTTGTGGGTGACAAACTTAGTAATGGGCAAAAGTTACCACACATCAAAAATATTATTTTATTCATTAATATCATAATTGTAAAATGCATGAATAAAAAAGAAAGCTTTAAGGACACTCAAAAAAGGGTTCAACTGTCTTTAGAAAATGTCTTCTACTGGGTTGTCAAACTTGTATACACATTGAGATGCTGATGTCATTTAAACAGCTAATGAGTGAGCTTGTCAATGGCAGAAGGGCAGCCTGGAGTAATGTTCATGTTGAACTGGATTTGATGAATAATATAATAATTCAAAATTAAAGAAGCAGCTCAGTAAAAATTTCAAGTTTAGCTGAGTTTTTTGAGGGAGACAAGCAGTAAGGAATTGTGGAATTAACTCAGCACTGTAAAAATACCAGACCTTCAAGTACATTTAGACAAAGCAGAAGGTTGTGTAATTTTTTTGAGTAACGATCCAGACAGATGTCAATTCAAGAATGATATGATATTATCATTTAGAAGGAGATTCATTCACAGCACTAGCTTGAATAAGTCATATCAGTACAGCTGCACACTGTTACATCACAAAAAGCAAATACTGTACTCAAAAGAAGAAAACTAAACTCCAACACAGTATGCAGAATATAATATGAGTTCTCAATGCCACCTAGTGGACTGAAGAATAAATGCAAATTAGTTCATTTAGAAGTTAAATACGCATGAAAAGTGTAAAGGTGCTCATCTATTCAAAATGAGAATGAATCATTTTTACATGCTGAAACGCATTGGCTGGATATATTTGCATTTACTTGTGTGCATTTGTGCCAATACTAAAATCTATTAGCTTTTTACTTCTAATGGATGGCATGCTGGTGCCCTACCCTTAGTTCTCCAACCTGGTCAAAATCTTTGTGGAGTTTCTATTTTTCTGTGTCCTCTGGTTTTCCTCCTTCACTCCAAAGATGTCTGTGCTAGGTTGATTGCCATCAAAATGAGCCTGGTGGGTGGCCCTTCCAGAGACATTTCCTACCCTGAGCCATGTGAACCCTAACCTGGATGACGTGAATCTGATAAACCATAAACTGAGAATGTGTAGCGGCACAGAGTTTCTCAATGTTTTACCCTTTCATGAAAAGATGAGGTCTGCACCCTTAACAAAGCATGAAGCTAACATCTTTTCTTTTTACACATCACCAGTAAAAAGTTTAAAATGCAAACTCTTCACAGACAGCATCCTATTTAGGACCTAAATGGAATTTCAAATGCTGGAGGACAGACAACAACAGTACATTCATTTGAAAAATGAAAAAGACGTTGTCAGACATGGGAGCATAGGGAGCATTTTATGGGCTTGTATTGAAAAAATACAGGCAAGGAGTATGTGACGTCACCACTAACTGTTGTTCCATCTGTCTCCATAGACTGGAGGAAGAGGAAAGGCTGGAGGACAGCCGTGTCATGATCAGGCCTGAATTTTGGGTTCTTATAGCCTTTTCCTATAGTAGATGCCATTTTACGTACTGTTGTTAGGTCACATCCCGCATTTATACAGGTGTGGTCTCTGGGGTCATGACCTCGAGTTCATCAGTAGATAGGATAAAAGGTCAGTGGTTGCCCTGAGGTTTATCTGATTTTGTGGATAAATCCTTTCAAAACACTTATAGTATTCCTTTTGTGACTTGTTTTTGTGTTTCAATTTTTGCCTTCTTGCCTGAATTTTGACTGTGATTTTTCCTGTTGTCTGAGTTTTATAATAATAATATTTTATTTCATTTGATTTGTGTTGCCTTTTGCACACATTTCCTAATTAAACAAAAAAAAAAATAGTTATCTGTTTCCTTCTGAGTCAGGACAAACTGACATCATTTCTCTGCCAGCCAAAACCCTGCCCTTTCGGTCCATACAATATATAACAAGTCATTGAACAGACAAGAACCACTTTGGAGGAATCCAGAGTTCCAACCCTCTGACTTTTTTTGTTTTTTTTTAACAACACGGCAAAGCATCAAAAAGATCGCCACTGTGCTTGAGCAAATTTTTTCTTCCAAAAACTGCAATGGGGCACCAACCCTCATTTCCTATTTATGTTCTCCTTTTTACAATATTTTGATGTTAGACATGCTGCATATTCAAGAAATTACAATAGAGGTTTTTTAACACTCTTGAAATCTTTAAAATTTTATGAAAAAATATGTAACTGTTTTGGAAATTTTTCATACCCTGAAATGGACTAGTGTTCTGTCCATGGGATCGTTCCTGGCTTGTGCCCTGTGCTAGCAGGGATAAGCTCCAGCAGCCCCCATAACCCGGTTCAGGAATAAGCAGGTTAGAAAATGACTGACTGACTGATTGACGTAACTGCAGCTTATGATTCCTCATACTTAATTGCGAAAGCTAAAAATCCATATACGATTGGTGAAGAGCTTGTTTTTCCAATCAAATCACAGAAAATTCCAGTAAAAAAAAGTTTGAAGACATGCTACATAAAATTATTCTCTCAAATTATGCACTTACTAGCAGAATTAGAGAAATTAGAAATGACCAGTTCCTGCAAATTATTGCAAGAATAAAAGATAGTCTAAATTTGAAGATTAGATTAGATAATTTAATTAATCCCATGAGGAAATTTAGTAGAGTCAACAGACATTACAGACTTGGCTTAATTGTTGGCATATGTTAGCTATTGTTATGACGTGTACGAGAAAATACAAATGATTTTCATAAAGGGTCTGGGGCACCTGAAGGCAAACCCCGTATATTGAATGGTGCACAAAAGGCTCAGAAGAAAGCACTGTTTCGTAGACATCTCCATGTGGAAATCGAGTCCCCCCCAAGATGGTGGTATTTTTGGCTATGATAGTTTCTGGGAGGTAGAGGCAGGTATAGTTGGTCGGTACCCGAAGTGACGTCATGGATGTTGGCCCATCAATCTTTCTTTCTACAGAGAGGAAAGAAGAGATGCCATTTTAGCACACTGCCCCCTGGTGGCCCAGGTTAAAATTGTCATCAACTAAGCCTGTGAGTTGATCCCCAAGTGCACACGTGTGACAGACGGTAATGTACATGAAGACCTGCTGCACTGTCAATTGTTAAATTGATATATAAGAGGTGAAGACATTTTTCTAAAAGTGGATGATTTTTTTTCAGGAAGGAAGTTCTAAAATGGTGTGACTTTGTAGGTGTGTGTACCGATCGTGCTGCAGCAGTGATAAAGAGGGAAGTAAGATTTGTAAGCAAATTTTTATCTGCTGGTAACAGACACATTACTTTTACACATCGTGCCAATCACTGAGAGGCACTGCTGACTAAGAACATTTCTGCAGATGCAGCTCTACAAGACGCCTAATTATTAAAAGTCATGCATTTCCTTGGTGTCATCTTTGATTCCTTCCTTTCTTATTCTACCCACATAAACCACATTAAGAAACTTTCTTACTTCCACCTCCATAACATATCCTGTGTTCGCTCTTTCCTCTCCTTTTCTAATGCTGAGAAACTTGTCCTTGCTTTTATCACATCCCGCATCGATTATTAAAACTCTCTACTGGCAGGTGCCACATCTGATCTTATATCACAACTCCAGTTGATCCAAAACTCTGCTGTAAGAGTCCTTACACAAACCAGCAACAGCAAGCACATCACACCCATCCTGCTTCACCTTCACTGGCTTCCTGTGAATCGAATAAAACATTCTTTTAATAACCTTCAAAGCTTTAAATGGCCTTAAACTGGACTACATCAGTGACCTTCTCCATCATTATGCTCCTGTTCACCCACTAAGGTCCTCTGATTCTGGCAATCTTGTTGTGCCTCCCACTTACCTGAACTCTATGGGTGACAGGGCCTTCAGCTGTATAGCATCCAGACTTCATAAAGACCTCCAGAAATTAATTAGATCAGTCAACTCCTTTCATTCCTTTAAAAAACAACTTTAAACTCATCTGTTCAAGAAGACTTTTAACTTAACCTAACTTTTGGCCCCCTCGTTCAGTTTACCTCTCTGTCCAGAGGCCCAGTATAATTTGTGTGTGTGTTAAACCATACATTATGTTATTTGTTCAGACTTTTCTTTTTGTATTGAATTTATAATTTTACTTTGGTTTATTGTCTTTCATTCTATTTAAACCTTTGCATATCCTGTATTTATCTGTTTTAATGCAAAAATATTTGTAATCAATGTTACATATACCTTGGTCTTCTTTCTGAGACTCTGAAGCACTTTGAGCATGGGAAAGGCACTACATCAATAAAACGTGTGATAAAGCACTATTTCATAGATTATCTCCATGTGCAAATCAAGTCTCCCTCAAGATGGTGGTATTTTTGGCTATGATGGTTTCTGGGAGGAAGAGGCAGGTATAGTTTGTTAAATGGTGCGACTCAAACCATTTACATCTTAACACCAGCAAAACCAAGGAGCTGGTGGTGGATTTTAGGAGACCCAGGCCCCTCATGAACCCTGTGATCATCAGAGGTGATTGTGTGCAGAGGGTGCAGACCTATAAATATCTGGGAGTGCAGCTGGATGACAAATTGGACTGGACTGCCAATACTGATGCTCTATGTAAGAAAGGTCAGAGCAGACTATACTTTCTGAGAAGGTTGGCATCCTTCAACATCTTCAATAAGATGCTGCAGATGTTCTACCAGACGGTTGTGGCGAGTGCCCTCTTCTACGCGGTGGTGTGCTGGGGTGGCAGCATAAAGATGAAAGACGCCTCACGCCTGGACAAACTTGTTAAGAAGGCAGGCTCTATTATAGGATTAAAGTTGGACAGTTTAACATCTGTGGCAGCGGCGGGTATTAAGCAAACTCCTGTCAATCATGAAGAATCCACAGCATCCACTTAACAGTGTCATCTCCAGGCAGAGGAGCAGCTTCAGTGACAGACTTTTGTCACTGTCTTGCTCCACTGACAGACTGAGAGAGATCGTTCCTCCCCCACACTATCGACTCTTCAATTCCACCCGAGTATTTGTTATACTAAGTTATTGTCTGCTTTTTTATTTTTATCTTTTTTCATTTTTTCATTTTTATTACTATTTAATTTAATATTGTTTCTTTGTATCAGTATACTGCTGCTGGATTATGTGAATTTCCGCTTGGGATTAATAAAGTATCTATCTATCTATCTATCTATCTATCTATCTATCTATCTATCTATCTATCTATCTATCTATCTATCTATCTATCTATCTATCTATCTATCTATCTAGTTGGTCGGTACCTGGAAGTAACATCATGGATCTTGGCCCACTAACCTTTCTCATTACTATAAAATTATTATCTACTCTATATATATATAAAATCCTATGCCTAAAAGTGCAAGGATTTTGTGCAATGATTTTATGTGACGTTTTATGTTACTTTTTGTCAGGATTTAAATCTGAATTATTTTAAAACCTACATATATATGTTTGGTATCATTCTTTTAAGAATTTATCAAACTTTAATGTGATGTTGTTAGATTGTCAGAGTCTTATTCCATTTTTTAAATTATAAACTAAAAAATATCAAGAAATCACGTCCGGAAACAAGACTTTGTGCCAAGAGATTTACCCATGCCGGGCAGGAAATAAAAGACAAAGAGTAGGACAGCTGCTATACAGGCTTTTAAATGTTCAAGCACCATGCGAGATGCAGGTCACGCGCACGCAGCAGCTGATCGAGCAAACCGGAGGTAAAAAACTGTATTTTTCCCATAGTATCGCCATTTAAGTGGGGTTTCGAGGAGCCACCGCGTCTCCTAGGGTGCGTTCAGCCCCCTCTTCACAACGTGAGCGGCAGAGATGTGAAGTGGCTGGCACGAGCACAGACTGGGGAGTTGCAGCAAAGTGGCCGAACCACTTAGTACTATATGTAGTAATTTGTTACATTAAATACTTCCAATAATGCTACTACTAACTATAGTTTAAAACACAATATAGCAAACTTCTATAATACCAGGAGTTGCTAAAATAGTGTTGTATACAAAAAGGGTAATTTGTAAAAATGTTAAAAAGCACTGTCTTCAAACACTGCTATGTGTATGTTATCAGAATAAGAACGCTGATCATCTGATTCCAGTCATCCATGTGATCTATATTAGTCAGAATGAACTTTATGTCAGTTCAATATAAATTTTTAATGTACCTTATCAAACTAAGTATGTCCTTTGTGAATAATCTATACTAATAAAAGGCAAAGCCCTCACTGACTGACTGACTGACTCACTCACTCACTCACTGACTGACTCACTCATCATTAATTCTCCAACTTCCCGTGTAGGTGGAAGGCTGAAATTTGGCAGGCTCGTTCCTTACAGCTTACTTACAAAAGTTAAGCAGGTTTCATTTTGAAATTCTACGTGTAACGGTCATAACTGAAACCTACTTACGTCCATATATACGGCCATAGCCTGCAGCTCGGTCGCCGCGTCCTGCATCATCACGCCTCCCACGTAATAGAGTGCCTGCCCATTTAAAGCCGTCCGTCAGCAGCAATCCAAAAGGCATGCTGCCGCTAAATATTTTGGGTGAAGGACTGTGCTTATGCAAACAAAGATGAGATGGTCAGGGAGACACGCTGCCACTAAATATTCGTGGGTGAAGGACTGTGCTTATGCAAACGAAGATGCTGCCCCTGGCATTTGTCATGCCTACGACGAATACGATATTCGCGAGATACAAGATTAATGAGAAGACGCAGGGTATAAACGAGACTTTTGATCACTTTGCAACTGAGTTAAAATTGCTGTAACGGAGTTAAAATTGCTGGTGAAGGACTGTGCTTATGCAAATGAATAGGAAAACAAGGTGTAAAGCTTAACTTTAAATTAAGTTCATAGACACGCTGCCACTGGCGTTTGTCATGCCAAGAGACTGTGTTTGTGGAGGGATGGACAGTTAAGGCGGGTGGGGGAGTCACGTCATCATCTCCCCTCCCATTCACGTCAGTTCATTCACTTCATTTCGCTCCGAGCTCAGCTCCGCAGCTGACGCAGTCTTGCTGTTCTTTTTCCTTAGTATTTAGTCCTCTCTCCTTTACTGATTTATATAAAGGAGAGTTGAGATCCAAGAGACTGTGTTTGTGTGTTTCTGGAGGGATTGACAGTTAAGGCGGGTGGGGAGTCACGTCATCATCTCCCCTCCCATTCATGTCAGTTCATTTCGCTCCGAGCTCAGCTCCGCAGCTGACGCAGTCTTGCTGTTCTTTTCCTTAGTATTTAGTCCTCTCTCCTTTACTGATTTATATAAAGGAGAGTTGAGATCCAAGAGACTGTGTTTGTGTGTTTGTGGAGGGATTGACAGTTAAGGCGGGTGGGGAGTCATGTTATCATCTCCCATCCTATTCACCTCATTTCATTCACTTCATTTTGCTCCGAGCTGAGCTCCGCAGCTAACGCGGTCTTGCGGAAACAACTTCGTGACGCTGCCGCCAAATACTCACAGAAAAATCCACAAGTTAATAGACACGCTGTCGCTAGAGTTTCTCCATACTCTGAATCCTCCAGGCACTCCTGAGCATTATCTAATTTTAAGGTTTGGGACACCAATAATGTTACTGAAAAACTTACAACCACCGAAACTTTGTAACGGCATGAGACTTCAGGTCACGTGTCTGCAAAAGAACCTAATTGAGGCAACTATTTTTACTGGCAGTTGCTCAGGGGAGAGAGTTTTTATTCCTCGCATCCCCGTTATACCCTCTGATCTCCCATTTCAATTCGAATGCCTCCAATTTCCAGTAAGGCTCTGCTTCGCAATGACAATTAATAAGTCTTAGGGACGGACCCTACAAAGTTTGCCATTGATTTGAGGCAAGATTGTTTTTCACATAGCCAACTATACGTTGCATGCTCAAGAGTAAGCTCGCACAGCTTGGTCATATTAAAACCGGAGTGCTGAACTGACAACGTGGTATACAAAGAGATCCTTAACAAATAATTATTGGTATATTTTCCCTCAGTTTAAAAAGGTTTACTTTTCTTCTTAATAAAAATTTAAAAGCAGTACTTTGCCACTGCGAAGCGCGGGTATTTTGCTAGTTCTATAATAAAATAACAAAAGAGGGCTGCAATATCTGATGAACCAAGGAAACAAGACACACAAAGAAACAGGTACGAAAAGGCTAGCATTAACAGAGGTCCCCAATGCCGTTAAGATGGAGTGGTGACTCTGAAGCTAAGGATCTGTGCTAGTATCTGGAAGGCTGCTAGTTCAAATGCCATTACAGCCAGAACAGATCCTACTCCGTTGGGACCTTGAGCAAGACCCTTAACCTGAAAATTGCTCCAGAGCACTGTACAATGGCTCACTCTGCACTCTGACCTCCAAAGTTCATGTAAAAAAGACAATTTCCCCTCAGAGATTAAAATAGTGTATCAAAAAAAAAGCATAATGTGATGGATGGATTTACCACTGGGCCCGTTTACAACAACATATGTGGACATTTGGCTGAGCTAGTAAATTATAATCTACTTCCAGGTAATGTGGTCTTTGCTGTAATGACTAGCCTAGATTTTCACAGTCTCTTGTACATACACACTGTCATGCAAGATGTCTTTTACAATGTTTAAAATATGGAATTTGTCAGTTGTAATTAAAATAAATAACTTTCTGTGTCTAATTGTGAAGTGTCAGCTATGCAGATCAGCTCAGCTAACTGCCCAAACAGTGTGGTAATGTCAAAGAAAAAAAAAAAGAAACCACTGCAGGATTTGTAAAGACATTTTGGGTATAGAACAGATAAACACACTCTAAGTCAGTGGTCAAGGCTTCTATTGCATCATTTGGTATTTTGCTTTGGTTTGCTTCCGTTCTCACACACAGTACTATGTGTGCTCTGTGAAAATTCCATTTGCTGAGGAAGCCTCCTCTGGTATGTTTGTTAGTAATCATTGCCTTCGCAGGCAGTAGGAAGTCACTTGTTCTGCTTATAAGCATTTCTCCATCCTTACTGTTTATTCCGGTTCATGTTATAAAGACCAAAAAATTCAAATAAAGTTAATGCATTTTGACACATTTTTAAGTGTTGTCTAATACTATGGCTTCATACTGCAGCTACAGCGACCTGGTTTAATTTGGCTAACCTGGCCTAGTGTGAGCTGCTGTGGTCAGTGGTGTGAAAGGCTATCAGATGGACTGGCACCCTGTGGGACAGTGTTATTTTAATCCCACAAGCCTTTTACTGGTTTTCAAGCTGCTGAATGTTTACATCACTGTATTGGAATAAGTTTTCTCAGTGGATGGGTGGGAAATTTTTATTGTTAGCCTTGGTTCATCTATGATCACCCTATTAGTTGTTTACTACAACAGAGCAATGAGTTAAAATTCACCAAGTTGTTTAATTCACAGCAGTCCACTTATCAACAAAAATGACATATTTTAAAGCACAGTGCTGAAGGCAAACTACACACATATATCCCTTAGTGATTTTTCATTTTTGTTTAATTTTTTTACAGTCCACTTCAACTCAGCACAAAAAAGGTTTTAAAAAATCCGATGTGGCCAGCACATATTTTTTTGGACATTTACAACAGGAGTACAATATATAGTGTGGAATTTCTATTATGTACGAAAGTGTATTTTTCACATTTTAGCTAAATTTAAGGAAAAATCTATTGCGGCAATTTCATAAAGGCATGAAAATACAAGATGGCACAGCTGAGTTCGACTGATGTCCTGATCACTCTGTTAAGTTTGCGTGTTTACTTTTAGGTTATCTTTTGTCACATTACTTACACAAACTACCACTGCTTTGATTATTTATGACAGGGGAACATTTTTAAACATTGGGAACCAGTTTATTTACCTATTTTGATACAATCTACCTATTTACTTGTCGTGATATTGTTCATGAGATCCTACGTGATGAGGGGAACAATAACAAAGGTGAGACCGGAAACAACCCACGGTGACTGAGAAGGAAACACCATGGCAAAAGAGCTGGTTGACAGAACAGATGAGGAATAAACCACATCAGCCTCCTCTGCCCTGTATTCTGATCGCAAATGGTCAGTCACTTGAAAACAAGATGGATGATCTCTGAACCAGGATTAAATTCATCAGGGACTACAATATTCTTTGTTTGACTAAAATGTGGTTTTCACCTGCAATACCAGACTGAGCTGTAATCCCATCTGAGTATTTCTCCATCTTTTGGATGGACAGAATGGCTAAATTCAGTAAAGTAAAAGATGGAGGTGTCTGTTTTATGATACAATTGTTGTGCAGATCTGGAACATCTAATGTTCATCTGCTGCCCTCAATACTTGCCACGTGTGTTTTCTGCTGGCATTGTCCCCTCTGTCTATTTTAACCCTCAGGCTAATGAAGATAAGGCTTTGTCTAAACTCCATGATGTGCTTAGTGAACATCTAATCAAGCACCCAGATGCATTGCTTATTGTGGCAGGGGGACTGTCAGGCACTTGTGTCCTCAACAGATAAAACTGGCAGACCCCAAGTCTTTGATAGAGGGGCCGATGTCAGTGGAATAGTAAGAGATGCAGACACAGAAGTGTAATTTGACAAAAGGTGCAATTTATCATGCAATAAATGGCTAAAACAGTCTTAAAAATTGTGCATAGCAAAAAGGCAAAGGAAAGAAAATTCAATAGCTTTTAGAAGTACTAAAATGCACAAAAAAAATTCTCAAGTAACAAAACAAAAATATTACCGTGAAAATTGCACCCATCCAATTGTTGTTCCATCAGGATCCTTCACTCCCTACACATTTCTATTATTAACAGATTCCTGGTCTTAAGCAACCCTGGACGTCCAACCCTTCACCCAGTTTATCCTTTTTTTCACCACTTGCTACTTTCCCGATTGACTTTTATAAGTTCACCTAGCAATCAGCTGACAAGGGTACTGGACATCCATTCCCCTATCATGCGTCTTGTGCCCCTATAAACCAGGGAGTTATCCATATGCAGATGGCCAAATGGCACTAGTTCTCACTCCTTAACATTTCCCGACATCTGCACAGGGCTTTCTCAACTGTGCCTCCTCAGAGGACAACAAAATCAGCAAAAAAATAAAAACAAATTCAGTCTATAAGGATTTATTGCTGTACCCTATCTTGCTGCCTCAGAACCCTTGGCAGCAACCAAGGGCCTATGGAGGAAAGTCAGTCCAAAATCTCAAAACCCTGCAGGGAGAGGTGCATTCTGCAGAGTGCATCTTAAGGTCCACACTGCCCTCTCTGCAGGATAACTACACCAAGTGCTACAGGACCAGGGCAATTAAAATAAGTATGGACTCTACCCACCCCAGCAACAGACTCTTCAGCCTACTCAACTCAGGCAAGCAGCTGTGTAGACTAATGGCAAAAACTGAAAGACTCACAAGGAGCTTTTACCCTCAGGCCATCAGGATCCTGAACTCTGACATGCCAACAAACATTGAAACCAAAAACTCATAGTACACTCACTTTAACTTATTACACAGTGACTTTATAATTCTATAACTCTTTCACATTTCAGATTTTAACTTAATTTTAACCTAGTTTATCTTAATTTCATTTAATTCAGTTAATTTTATTATGTTTTAATTTTTAAGTATGTTGTGTGTTTGCTTTTGTTTTGCTCAATCTTGGAGTAGGCTAGCTTTTAATTTCTCTCTTTGTGTGTGTGTGATGAATAAAACTCATGAACCTTGAATCTTAAAATGTAATTGTTTCTTTAAATTGTAAATACAATTTTGCTACTGTGACTACTACATTTAGAACAAGCTAAAGCTTTACATTCAACTCAAAAATCGCATTTATTTCAATGTCCAAAATCTGTATGATTTTTTTAAGATTGTGAGCAGTGGTTTGGTTTGGAAGTTGGCTGTTGAATTTTAAAAAATTCAAGCTGAATAGCTGGTATTTACTCAAAAACAAATCAGCTCTTAAGAAAAATCAGTTCTCTAGTTACAGTGCCACATACTTTTTACCAAAAACAAGGAAACATGGATACATGGTCATGCATTTTTCCAGAAATGCTGAAAACATATTATAGGGATATCAAAATTTGTTCTTCTGTTGATAACCCAAATCATTTTTTTCATTCAAACAATATTGCTTCCATAACATATGAAAGTAAAATGCTTGTGAGAATTAATCCTAGGTAGGACAACACCACCATCTACTGGCATAATGCTAATTTACAGAGATCACTAGTGGCAGACTGGGGAAATGTTATCTTAGGACAATCCAATGGCGTCTCAAAAAGCTCCTCATTAATAGCATGTTTAGAGGTTAGGGACTCCTCATAAAACTCTTTAGGTATCCTATAAATATTCTCCTCTTTTTATGAGATAGCAGACTCCATAATGTCTACCATGGTATCTCCAGATGTGTTCATTGTGAACCTGCTCTCATCTGTGAAGGACTGTGCCAATGGCAAGGTCCCACTAGAGGACGTCAGGCCCTCATGCCACCCTCATCGAGTCTGTTTCTAACAGTTTGGTCAGAACCATGCACACCAGTAGTCAGCTTAGAGGTCATTATGTAGGGCTCTGGCAGTGTTCCTCCTGTTTCTCTTCACACAAAGGAACAGATGCCAGTCCTGCTGCTGAGTTGATGCCCTTCTACAGCCCTGTCCAGCTCTCCTTGTGTAATGATCTGTCTCCTGGTATCTCCTCCATGCTCGTCAGACTGTGCTTTGAGACACAGCAAACCCTCTTGTGAAGAAGAGGAAGAGGAGAAGAAGCAGATACCGTCTCATGCTACCTGTAGTGACAAGGATACAAGCAAAATGCAAAACTAGAGAAGAATCAGTCAGGAAGGATAAGGAGGGAGCAATTATTTGTGGCCACCACTTGCAAAACCATTCCCTTTTGGGTGTGTCTTGCTGTTGCCTTTCCAGTGCACCTGTTGTCACTTTTATTTGCACCAAAGCAGGTGACATTGATACACAATCTCTTATGTTTCCAAGCTAGACAGATTGATATCCCTGAAGCTTAACTGACTTGGTGTTAGACTGTGAAGATTAAGTGTTCCCTCAATTTTGGGGCAGCCACCCGTGTAATCTGGTATCCTGGCTGCAAAAGTCGTTTTTATCAAAATAACCAACACTGAAGTGCATACAACAGAGTCCAAAACAAGACTGAGGGAAAAGGGAAAAGGGGCAGGTTTTTAAATGGGAAGACAGGAAGTGAGGTCATAAGGATCGAGCACATGGTCTTCAACCATTGGATCACAGCCGGACGTGACATCAGAGGGGCCGGAGCTGGTGAGGTCGACTTCCATTGGCTTGTTCCCGGAAGTGATGTCAATAGAGCTAGGTGGACTCCCCCGGGAATGGTCTACAGGGAAGGGAGAAAAAGAGTCAGTGTACTCTGCCACATCCCGGCATGCCTCCGAACTGCCTTCATTTAAGCCCTTTAGCTGCCTCCCATGCGCACGTGTGTGACACTACATTGTTTTATTTTTCATTTGTCAAATTGAGTGAGTATAGTGTGAGTTTGCTCTGTAGTGGACTGGTTTGATAATGCTAAATTATGCTACATTAATGAGATAAATTAAAATCTTATTTGTTCCTGCACCATATTTGATGAGTGTAACAATCTTACCTCCAAATTCTGTCATCTTTACATAAACAGTATAAGTTTACAGCAAAATATACATTTTTATAATGAATCACATTCAGAACAATCATGAATCCAATTACTGATATGTTCTCTTGGGATGCTTTCACCAGTAAAGGTAAACTAAGCTGTTATATTAAAGCTGTGTGCCCTTTTTATAAAGTATTAAATAAATAAATAAACAAACATACAAATATATAACCTAACTTTCCTTGACTGTGTAATTATACCTAAGAAATGTACACATTCATAAATACTGAGATAGTAAAAAAGTATTAACACAATATTAACAATGTATATATTTAACTTCTTGTACTATATAAAAAGCAAAAAAGCAGAAATAGCCATAAATCATCCATCCAGTTAATGAATCTGTTTAGTCAATGTCAGGGTCACTGGTAGCAGGAGTCCATTTAGGCAGCATTGAAAGTAAGGCAAGAGCAAGCCTTGGGTGGGTGCCAGTCCATTGTAAAATTATGTCAATTAAAATAGTGACACAACCATGACAGGCCATCATCTTGAGACTTCTTGGGATTTTGCATGTTGCTTTACATTAGTGTACACATTGTGAGATCCATTCATTACTGGATCCTGCCTAATGTCCACTGCTCTTGGAATAGAGAACAGTGGTGTAGTAATTAACTGTGTGTTAACTTAGCATCATTAATTTTTAAGAATCAATGATAAAAATCATACAATACCTTTCCATTTTCTAAGCCTCCTTAATTCTGAGCAGGTTTGGGAGGCAGCTGGACCCTAATCCAGCAAGCATAGGAGGCTAGGGACGAACAATCCCTAGACAGGTCAACCGTCCATCGCTGGGTGAACACACACACAAATCCATCAGGGTCAATTTATTGTTACCAATCCACCTAACCTGCATGCTTTTTGACTGTGAGAGGAAATTAGTGCATCTAGAGGTAACCATTACAGACAAGAAGAGAACATGCAAACTGTGACAGATAGGGGGCGCTATTGCTCCCTTGAACCTTCGGACAAGACATCAGACACCAGATAAAAGTCCAAATATAATTTATTTATGAACTATAACGTGCACAAAGCACCCTGCTCTCCACAATACTCATTAAATAAACAATTCTCCAGTATAATAACAATAAACCTTCACACTCCAAGATGCATTGCCACCCTTCCACCCAGCTCAGTTCAACGCTCTGGTGTTTCTCAGAGTCTTTTATAGTCCCTGACCCGGAACTGTTTCTTATCCTTCAGTCCATGTGACTCCTTATCACTTCCGGGACAGATAAAAATCCTCTTCTTCATCCCGGAAGTACATCACTTCCGTTGTCACTTTGCCTATGACGTATTTCCGGGTTATAGGGCACATGTGACTCTCTGGGCCTCCCTGCAGCATCCTCTGTTGGCCCCTGTGGTATCCAGCAGGGCTGTAGAGGAAAACACCATTGTCCATGATTCCCTGCTGGCATCTGGGGCACCTCCATGCTGCAGGGAAAGCTCCATCAGGTGGCCTGGGGGGTATTGGCCGGAATGACAAGCTGGCCATAGACCACAAATCTTTACACCAAGACTTTAAAAAAGCACATACAGTATGGGCTTTCTATAAGGGAATCTGATTTTGTATATCACAAAGGTAAACAAATGTTGACATACAGTAAATAAAACATTTTAAATAAATACAGCTGTAAACTAAGCTTATTACTAAACTAAACTACAGTTGTAATCTAAATAAACAAATGTTAACTTTCAGTAAGGATAACAGTAAACAGCAGATTGCATGTAACGATCTGTTATTTTTGTTTTGGGATGGTAGATCCTAGAAGTAGCATTAGATCCTATAAACTGATCCTGGCAAGAATAGACCTAGACAGGGCACCAGTCCATTACAGGGCAAGCATTAAATTGTTGAAGAAATTGCTGAAGTACATAGAAACAGATTGTTTACCAAAAAAAAGTGCCATTATGTTTAAATTGATATAGCTTGGGAAAATAAGCTAAAACTACAACAATACTTTATTGAAACAAACAACTGCTGGTTACACAGTAAAGACTTTTTATCAATTTTTTTACTTGGAATCTCACATTGTTTGACTATTTCCAGTTGTTTAATATTATGTAAAAAAAAATCCTGACTTTTTAGCTTTCTTATACTGCTTGTAAAAGCGCTTTTAGTACTCTTGGCCAGAAACTGATAATTTGAAGACAAACGACTCTTAATGCTCCGGGTCATCAGTGCATTGAATATGCAGTTCAAAAGTTTTGTTTATGTTTTTATTTTAGACAGCCAGAAAAGGCAGATGCTAGGGGTTTTGATTTCTGCTTAGGTATTTTAGTTTTGCAGCACACAGCAACACTGAATACATACCGTAAAGTACTGTTATTTTCCAAGTACATTGTTAGTTTGCTGTTCTTAAACATTTTACATTTGTTCAGCAATGTTGTAAAACTGCTATTTAATTCTGAAAGAAGTAAGGGAATCATTTTTGTTACCTTAGCATATTGTTAATTTTTTAGCGTTCACGCAAAAAAAGAGAGAGAAACAAATATATAAAAGAATTTATAGACTTTCTAGGCTAGACTGGCCTTGATAAGTGATGAAAGTGCACTATGTACAGATCTGTATCATACCGGACATGCCGATAACATAGCTGTGTCTTGACTGAATAAGAGAGTGTGGTTACAGAGGTACACTGAAGGCAGGCATAGAGTACTTATGAGGGCCAAATGAAAAGTAACACCTTCAGCCCTTTAAACTGTCAACAGATGGCAGCACTGTCACCAATTAAGTTGTGACATGTTATGCAGAGTTTCTACTTGTTGAAGTACTAGGTTGTTGTACCGTGTTAGCCATTGAAGGCAAATCACTGTGGTAAACTAAAACTTTGTTAAAGGGCATGAAATGGAAGAATTCACTAAATGTTTTCTGCTGCAATTTACCAACAAGCCAAGACTCACTTTTGATTGCCGAAAACCTCTGTACAATTTAAAATTACTATGGAGCATCATTATATATAAATAAAAAAGATTAAGAACAGAGGTTACGAACGCATGGAGTTGGGACCTCAGTTTTACATGTTATCTGAACGCATTTGGGCATTGGGATTCACACGCAGACCACACGGTAAACAGCCCCTGATGCCCTCACCCAGACCACTTCTCCCATAAATCTCAACCAGGGCCGTTTGAAGGAATTTGGGGGCCCCAAGCAAAATGGACATGGAGGCCCCCCGCACGCACGCAAAGGAACCACAGCATAGCCATACAGTACATATTTCTGCTAGCCTACCTGCTGCAAAATTGCACCATTTGTACAAGACAAGTAGAGCTATTTTATGTGTGTAATTTATCACTTACCACTGTCTTGTTTTTTCTTATCCTCCTCTTCCTTTCTCTTCTTTCTTTTTTGGCTTCCTGAAGCATAATTCCGCTTCATGACTGCCGAGGAAGTTTTGTATTTTGCCGGCAGCAGAGATCGCGTGGTTGGCTGGCTGCTGTCAGCGAGGGGGGCCCCCTTGAGGGGGATCCCGATAACAGTGTCATTGCACTTTACTGCATTCACTATCAATGGGGCGCTCACACAGTTTGTTGCTGCATTTTATTCTTAACCAGTCGTTGTCTTGGGGCTCCAGGCCAGCTCGGGGCCCCAAGCAATTGCTTGGTTTGCCTGCCTTGTCACGATGGGCCTGATCTCAACAGTCCTTTTCAATGGTTAAAACTTTGAAACTACAATTAAGGAGCATTTGGAGGCACAAGAAGAATGTTTGGAGGCAATTCTGGGCAAGCCATGGAAGTAATTAAGAAGAAGGATTTCTTCATCATATAATATCCCCCAAAGCACCAAGACTTGGTGAAATGCAACTGACATCCTTCATCCTCTAATGAGAAGAAAGACTGTTGTGAATGTTAAAATATTTGAAACAAAGAAAAGTAAAGGACAGTCAAAGAAACAAAGTGTGGAGTTTTTCCATGATGGTTTCATTATTAACAGTAAGTTGTGGTAATAATGTGAAAAAGCAAATAGAGAAAAGGGCATATTGTAAGTACAATTTTTAAATGATGAAGGCATTATGATCAACTTTTGCACAAATACAAAAAATAACAGTAAAATGAACAAAACTGCAACACATAAATACAAATAGGAGGCAGCTAAAGGGCCTGAAGGAGAGTGATTCCATGCCAGACCGGGGGTGGCGGAGTACACTAACTCTTTCTCTCACTTCTCGGCAGACTAGTTATGTGAAATTTCGCCTGGCCCCGATGACAACACTTCCAGTTCCTTCCCCAAAGATGATGTCACTTCCGGTCATGGCCCCAATGACACCACTTTTGGTTCCAGCCACAAGGATGACGTCACTTTCTCCGCTCTCCTTTGCTGATTTGTGCCAGCAAATCAGTTCTGTTGTGGACTGTAACCTGTACAACCATTATTCATTCAGTTTTGCAGCCAGGAAAATAATATACGGGTGGCTGCCCCAAACCTTTTTGTGTCTTTTTGTCAAATTAATGACAATACATAAACACAAAAATAGAGCAATAAGCAAGGGTTGCATAAAAGGAGCCTCCTTGAAGATTGCTGGCTCACAGCGTGAATCGCAATCAGGTAACGCTGACCTTAGTCAATGGCTAATCCTTCTACAACCAGTCAGACACAGAAAAAAGAAGACAACGCACTAGGGAAAAAGAAAGATTTACATTCATTTTATCAAATTCTCTTAAATTTGCAAATGGGAAATATAAAATTAGTAAATATGAGAAAATTTATATAAACAAATGAAATGAAGTTAATGGAATATATTTTTCTGTTGCCAACAAAAAATATGACTTTATAATGTTCTAACATAAATTAATATATGGACAACTGGAAGGGGCCAAGAATAGGTCTGCGGGCTAGACTAGACCTGTGTGCTTCCCTCATTGTGAGTATTGTCAAGATATTTCTGCATTAATTGAAAATAATTGCAAAGTAAGAATAAATAGAGTTTTAATAGAAGAATGGTGATGTCAATAGTGACAATGTTCTAATGTTCTAATAGCATCAAAAGTCACAGTGATACTGTATCTGTCTAATAACTAGCATTTTCTGAAAAAAAGAATAATATAATATCATTACAAATGCAAGGTAAAGCTTTTTCTGTGCTGTGACTGGAATAACCAGACGGAAACTTTTCAGGCAGACAGCAGAGTTTAAAATGAAACAGTAACTTTAAGAATTTTTCAGTCAGTAATCAGTCAGTAATTATTAAGTACATTTTGATCAAACTATAATTTCTTCAGTAATGTCTAACAATGGCATCAAGAACTATGCCTCTCAGTAAGTATGACTTATTTGATTTTGTAAATGCAACATTGATTCAGTATGCATGGTGGCACTGTTGCTTCACAGCTACACAGGTTTGGGTTTAAAATCCTGCTCAACCAGATTTTTGTGCAGATTTAAGTGTGTGTACACTTTTTCCCGTATCCTAAAGACATGTATTTTAGTTTGATTGGGGAGTTTAAATTAACTTTGTATATTGAGTGAAGGCTGTTGGGACAGTTAGTGTATTGGTTAAAGGACTGCAGTCCCATTAATGGTTGGCTCCTGCTTTCCATTTATTTTCGCAGAACTAAATCTCATCTTAATATCACCCTGTAATGAGCTGTTTCTGTTTCTGTTTCCATCATGGAATAACTAGAGGTTACTGTGGACTTATTTGATCTCTACTTTACAGCTACTACCTATATCGTTATTACAGCTACATAGTATAATTTAATAGTAATAATAAAAACAATAATAATTTAACCAGTTACATTTTTATAGCGTTTTTCTATCCTACTCAAAGTGCTTTACGCAGACAGTTGAAAACCACATCAACACCACCAATTTGTAGTATCCCTCTGGATGACACAACAGAAGCCATTCTTGCACCGGTATACTGACCAAACATTAGCTATTAGGTGACGAAAGGTAATAGAGATAGCAAGCCAATAATGGACGATAGATGGTTAGGGGGTCAGAATGACAAGGCCATGGTGGCCAATTTATTCAGGACATCAGGAAACAACCTACTCCTAACAAAAGATGCCCAGGGATCTTTTATGACCACAGGCAGTCAGGTGCTCATGGCACCATTTTTACAGCACAGTGTCCTTGTCACTACACTGGAGCATTGGGATCCACACAATGACTACAAGGTAAGCACAATCTGCTGGCCTCACCAACATCTATTCCAGCAGCCACCCTAGCTTTTCCTAGATGGCCTCCCATTCAAGTACTGGCTGGACCCAAACATGCTTAGCTTTAGATGGATTACCTGTTCTGAAGTGCAGGCGGTATTGTACAGTAGATATTAAGAGAACATTAACATAGCAACCAGAGTGGCATGTAAGAAAGTAATGGTTTGATCAAAGACTATTGTTGAGGCACTGTTGTTTATATAGTATCAATATACAAAAATCAGGAGTGTGCTCCCCTCGACTTTCTCATATACTGAGATAGACGAAAAGGTCATCAGAACCACTTCCAGTTGCGCAATATTTCTCAAATATCATATATCTTTATTTCTCATCATAACTAATTGGTACATCAAACAATCATTTATCTCTAATTACAATCAAACTTTATATTAAAATGATATTTTCACACTTAGGGATGTCAAAATCGGTGTTGGAATTATTTCATGATTACCGTACATATGCATTAGTAAAAAGAGTTATAATCACTTAAAAACAAGGAAAAATTATTAGTATTATTTAATATTTATTGCCATAAATTGCTATAGATAAAACTGCATTTAGCTACATTAAATTATGATAATGATGGTGGAAATAAAATTAAATATCATAAAATTAAATGTATTACCAGGAACACGCTGGAGATCTAGCAGGTTATTGTTCCCATTACATCTTTATATTTACATGGCATGTTCAATGTTTACGCATTATTGTTAAACTAATGATGTATAAATTACAATAAAATTAATAATAGTTATTGAAAGAATTTGCGTTATATTGAACACAGTTTTTAATATTGTGTACACATTTATATTTCCATGATACAAAAAATGCGGATGGTTATTTAAATAAAATACTACTTCCAGTTCAGTAATTTTTCTCAAATTTCATATCTGTTTGCTTTTTGTCATCATTAATATATATACAAAATTCGAATGAATACAAGTAAACTTTGTTACATTAAAAAAAGTAACAATAATTTCATATGTTTTCTAAGATTTACTAATACCTTGTAAGATGGCAGCACAGGTTTACTTCTCAAACATCTCTTTGAGACACCCCAGTATTTCCATGCATTTGTTAATTTGGATGGCACATCTAATTGACATTAATAACTCTGTGATTAGCCAACCCATGTGTGCTGGTTGTGCTGTCAAACAAATAAATATGGGGCCTCTAGGTGAGAGGCTAGGAAATGGCTAAGCTAAATCTTATGATTCTCTTTGAATGTGTTTTTTGCTTAGTTCAATATATTTTTCTTTATATCTTTTCTTAGGCCATACATTTTTTTCTGGTTTCAGTTTCACTTTGATTTTGTAGTTCTATTTGATTCTGGAACATTTAGTTTTATTTTATCGTTATATTTTTGTTTAACATCATTTTGTGTTTAGGTTGCTAGGATTCGGCCACCTGTGGTCAAAGACACACCATCAAAAATCCCATCACATGACATCGTCAGCACATTGGATAAGTTGTGTTTGAGAAATATCCATGATCCAAAGTTATAAATTCATTACAAAAATCTTTTCTCTGTACTTTCCTTTGAAAAATATTTGATTCACATGGTCTCAGGAGGAGCAACTGATTATCTTGATGGCATTAGAGACAAGGCTGGAACCAACTCTAGATACCAGTAATTAAACTGGACTATAGATCTCTGACATAAACATGGGCCTACAGTACAAGTTTTTTCTTTCTGTGTGCACTAGATTACAGTGTTAACCATAAAAGTGCATGTTTTAGGCTGAGAAGCTGTTGAATTTAGAATTTCTGAATGTATTTTTACCTTAAGGAGACATGGTCCCTTAGACATGTTTTAGTTCATTTTATTTTTGATATATCCTATAGGCTGTCAAAAGTAACATCACAATGGGATCAGAATAAATATTACAATACCATTATCATCCTTCTCTGATAGTTACACAATACTTTCATTTGGTGACTTTTCTGCATTTGCATTGCATAATATCATGAAAGAGAATCATTCCCATAAGGCACTAAAGCCACATGGCTCATAAGCCTTGCACAGCTATTGCTCCAGCTATATTGTGTTTCACAAGGTTTTAGGCATCATTTGGTATTCATATTCTTCCTCTACCCATTGCCTGTGGTTCTCAACAAGCTCAATGATAATTACTTTATTACATTTAGTAGTCATAATGTTTTAGATATTAAAAGATGAGCAGGGTTTATGTTGAATTATATGAGTGTTGCCTTATCTTGGTGCTTTGTAATCTCAATGGAATTTTATGGTCTGTTTAATGCTGCAAATGTGACTAATAATGAGTACAGTAAAACTGTTACATCAGAAAAAATACTTTCAATTAAGAAAGCAATATGCTTTTCCAACGCTTTTCTTCAGAAATGAAGTGGCATAACACTAAATTCATTGCTCCCCAAGCAATCGTAGAGGTGCAGTTCCCACCTTAAAAAAAATAATTGAATTCTCCAATTATTTAAACCAGGGGTCTCCAACTCCAGTCCTGGAGAGCTACTGTGGCTGCAAGTTTTTATTCTAACCCTTTTCTTAATTAATGACCAGATTTTGCTGCTAATTAACATTTTGCCTTCATTTTAATTGCTGCACAACTTCAGACTCAGGCCCTTTAATTATTTCTTTATCCCTTAATTAGCAACCAAACAATATTAAGACACAAAATAAACCAACACATAAACAAAAACCTGCATCCATCACACAATAACTAAAAATAAAGAAAGGTGAAGGCCTCAGTAATGTTGATCTGCTCAGGTCCTAAAAACATCTTGACAGCGCTCTTAAAAAAGAAAATCACCATGAAATTAAATAATGGGTTTAATTACCAACGAGAATTGGTTTCAAATTAAGAAACTGAATGAATAGAAGTTGGTTGGTCATCTGTTGGCTCACTTCACATCAAATTTATGTTTAGGTGCCATTTAAGGAAAAAAAAATCAATTCAGCGGTCAGAGTATCAAGAAAAGTCAATTAAAATAAATGGAAATAGGTAAATTAGCAGCAAAAAAGGGTCACTAATGAAAACTTGCAGCCACAGTAGCTCTCCAGGGGCCTCATGTATAACGCTGTGCGTAGAACTCACACTATAACATGGTGTAATCACAAAAGAGGGAATGTGTGCACGCACAGAAAAATCCAGATGCAGGAATCTGTGCGTACACAAACTTCCACTTTCTTCCACTACATAAATCCCGATCAGCGTGCAAAGTAATCCACGTGCATGCGCCTGCTGTCCCGCCCCAACTCCTCCCAGAATTACGCCTCTGTGAATATGTAAATTAATATTAATAGCCCTTGAGCTCAGCGTTCTGTGAAAAGACAATGGCAAAACCATGAGGAAAAATAGAACAATTTCAGCGAATACCAAGTGGAGGCAAGGAAAAACATACTATTTGTTGGTTTAAACAGTGGTATAAACAAGAAAAGGAAGCTGATCGAGTGATATAGCCTGTCGGAGAAACTCGAAAGCTCAAGTTCACAAAGTCGCACAGTGCCCGAAATAAGAAAGAAGTCGCATATCAAAGTCGCCGCGAAAAGGCGAGTCGTAGCCCACCGTCTGAGTGTCATATGAAAGCTTATAAGGGTACAGAGAAAAAAAAAGGCACACAGTGGGGAAAAAGCACAAAACTTTAATCTCGAAATTTCCACTTTAATCACGTAGTTTATTTAGTCATTAAAGTAGAACATCATAAGCAACATCTTAAAATCGTTTAATTTACTGGTTTCTCAAATCCCATTGTAACTAAAGTAGCACATTAAATGCTTTGTTTTGTATTTGATCTTCTATGTGATCTATGTGTGTGAATCACTACGTGCTTCTTAAACTGGCTTTCTCTGCCTCTGACAGGACACAGAATCCATTACATTCATGACATTACAGCTTTTTGAATAACTAAAATACTAAGATGTATATGTGATATTATTTTTATGTAATAGGAGTTAAAGCATGTTATTAAACATGGGAACACGGTGGTGCAGTGATTGTGCACGATCTTCGATAAAATAATTCATTGCAGCAGTGCTGTCTCTTTCAAACGTACTAACCTCCAATTCCTGTCCTTCCTTTTCTTTCTCCAAATACGTATTCGCCACACAATCAGCTCTGTAATAGATGTTAAGCCATCTGTAAGTTTATAAAGCCGATTCTTCAAAACTTTTAAGGAACATTGAAATATCTTCATAGTACATGTTTAATTATTCTATCCTTCACGCCAGTCCCAGTGAAGCATAAAGTGTGAGGCAAGAACAATCCGTAAATGGAGTGCCAGATCCTTGGTAGCGTAGCGACACCGTGTCCTTTAATTATTAACAATATAGATTATTTAAACTGCGGTGGGTTGGCACCCTGCCCAGGATTGGTTCCTGCCTTGTGCCCTGTGTTGGCTGGGATTGGCTCCAGCAGACCCCCGTGACCCTGTATTCGGATTCAGCGGGTTAGAAAATGGATGGATGGATGGATTATTTAAATAAAGTTAAAGTTTTATCTGTATGATATAATAAACACATTTTGCTGCATTTCATCTTAAAAATTATATCATCATCATATGTAAATATGCGCTTTATAAAATGGCTCAGGTTCTACAATATTATAACTGTATTACAAGTTTACAGTGAGGTAATTGTACTTATAAGTACAAACAGTTATACAAGGAGCAGTTGATGGAGTAACTGATTGCGTTTAGAGCTCTTGGGATGAAACTGTTTCTGAACCATGAGGTCCGTACAGTAAAGGTTTTGAAGCGTTTGCCATGTGTGAAGCAGTTCAAACAGGAAGCATGGCTGAGGCAGCATGTGCTTGATGCTGCAGTGTATACCAATAATTCTCTTTCCAATCAGCTGCTGTAAAGCTGTGATTCCACACTCAGGTACAGTGATATAAATACTCCAACTGGTGCAGTGAGAGTAATTAGGAAAAAGATGATCCACTGTGGCAACCCCTAACAGGAGCAAAGAAAGAAGAAGAAGAAGGTGCAGTGACAGTAACAACGCTAAAGCAACTATGGTATTTGGAATAGTTTGGCCATTCCGTGGACCATTATATTGTTACAGGTTAATTACAATCAGATGTCTTAAACTAATAAAGAATATGCAGTTAATTTCAGTGTATTTGATAAAGCCACATCAGGGATATGGATCTAAAAAAGAAAGGGAAAACACACTGGAGCAAAAGCACTGCTTTGATGCTGGGTGGCGCCACTTTGCAAAACCGAGCAAAGAACTTGCATACGCCAAGTATTTAGCTGACATAAGAATGTCCGTGGCTTTATGCCAAGTTTAGTTTTTATACATCGTAATGTGAGCGTGAAAACAACCGTGCGCAACATTTTTGTGCATACGCACCGTTTACACATGACACCCCAGGTCTGTGTTGCATGGAAGTGAAAATCTGGGAACTGAGTTGCAGTTTGAAAGTAGCCCTTTTCCTATTCAAAAATCTAACGCAAGGTTATACAGTATATACCAAACTGTATTTGGACATCAGGCTCTAGTGTTTTAAAAATGGCACTGTTGTTATCAACAATACACCGGCATTCATGAAACGGAACAGCAATATGAAATGACAAAAGCAGCAATAATAATTCCACAAACTAAATAAAACAAATCAGGACATTATTAACTATTAATCATTAAAATAACAGCAGAGAAAATATTTTTAAAAAACCTAAATACAGCAAACCCAGACCTGTATAAATAGGATCCTGAGAAATGATTAACAATTTCCTCCATTTAGCAATTTATTTTGCATTGGCCCCTAGAACAACAGTAAATGGGGAGTCTGCTGTATTTCAAACCCACCTGCCTCTCCACTGAAGTCAGAAAGTATTCAAATAAATGATTTCTCATAGACCAAATTAAAGTAAATCCGTGTTGTGCTTGTCTGATTTGTAATTTGGGGGATACACTGTTGTTGTGTTAGCATAATAATGACACTTTTGAGAACCCAGTGTTATTATTTATTTACTTCTGTTGAAATAAGGCAATACATCATGTCTCCCGAGAAGTGGGCTGGCAGGTGATATCTTTATTAATAAGCAAGTCGTCATCAATGGGAAGAAGTGGTCAGGGATGAGAAGGACAAGACGCTTCTACTGTCAGGCCTACCATGGTGCTTGATTTACTTGATGTACAGTAATGCTGATAACACTGATAGCATGGCACCAATTTCCTCTTCCTGCTGATGATTTAAGTTCATTTTCATGGTCAGCTGTAACATCATGTGGCACAAAACACCACTTTCTCACTTTTTTGTTTGGTCTAAAAAAAGCACAATATATTTTCTTTTTCGAAAAGTAAATATATTTATTGTAGCAGGCTTTGTGAAAGTCTGATTAGGTGGCCCTTGGGTCTAGAGGCCCTCCTGCCTAATGGGGACCGAAGCAGCAGTGGGGGACGTTTCCTGCACCAGTAAAGATATGACATCTTTTTCTGGTGCTCCAGATATCTATACATGTGTTAATGACACCACAAGCAGGTTCTTTCTTCTTCTTGGTAGACAGTGGAAAGATACACTAACTAGTACACAGGGAGTTAATATGCCTGGCTGTCAAGAGAAAGACGGCTATCTGGTTGTATCATATCTTCAACAAGACGCCACCTATTATGAACTATAAAAGAAGAAAAAAAATCATCACAGATTGTTAAGCTTGCAAATTTTTGACTCCAGCACCCTGAGAGCTTTTGGGCTGCACCTTGCATTCCTTATCTTACAGAAATGATTTTTCAGACAGCATATCATTTGAGAAAAATGAGCTCTTGCAGTCCCATAAACAAGCATTACGCTGTGCTTAGTCAGCAGCTAAGAGTTTCCCAAAGGCTTAACCTTGCCTGTCTTTCTTTAATCATACCTGAAAGGCAGACTGACCAAAGCAGGAGAGCATGTCTCCTTATTTCTATGACACAGAGATGAAAATATCCTAATTTATGAAAGGCATTAATGTTTTGTAATTTGAGAAAAGTCTGCACAGTGACTTGAACCTTAACGGTTTGATCTATGTTCACAAAGACCACGCCTTATAATTTGGAAAATGTGGGCACCCCATACAAACAACATGTTTGTTTTAGGTGGAAGACTTTAGTTGTGTAAAATAAAAGTTACGCACAGCAAATCTAATGAATGTCTTTTCCAAAACAAAAGTGAGGGTTTGCCAACTGCCACTTGAATTCCACTCTCTAATTGTTTTTTGTTACAGAATCATAGACAAAGATCTCCAGGGTTTTAAAATTTTAAATACAGAATTTTTTTTCAGATCTCACAAAATTGGTCCAGATGTGAGTACCTTGAGGAGTGACATTGCTAGGGATGTAGTTTGGATATGGAGTTTTGCATTTAGGGAATGATGGTGGTCATGCTTCAGGTTTTTTGCATGTGATATTTGGATAAGTCACTCCACCTGAGAGACAGGGATTTCCTGTGCTAGAGAGTCTCAGAGGTTAGGTGTTTGTAATTCCTTTTTATCCTGTATATTATCCATCTGGAGAGAACATAGAAAGCCAGCTTAGATGTCCAGTATGAGAAGATAACACGTCCCTTCCATCTTTTTAAAACCTGGTACACTGAAAACAGTGGTCTGCAATCCTGTAATGGAAGGTGCAGGTTCAGAAAATTACTAGATGGATATTCCTCTATGTCAAATAAACTCCTCCTACAGTATGAATGTTCTCTTAATTTTTTTGTAACATAAAACCCACTTAATCCAGTTCAGAAATGTGATGTAAAGGGTGCCCACAGCCCTGGGTGTCTTCCATGTCCCAGAACATTGATATTCTTAACTGAGACTGGACTAGGACAATGAGGACACAAACAACAACTCATAGTGCAAAAAGTGTTTAGTGCAAAGCACTGGCCCAGAAAACGTGCAGTGCAGTCAAATCTTCAAAAAATAAATAATTCATAAAAGATTATATTAAAATGAATAATAA
This sequence comes from Polypterus senegalus, assembly GCF_016835505.1. Lineage (NCBI taxonomy): Eukaryota > Metazoa > Chordata > Cladistia > Polypteriformes > Polypteridae > Polypterus > Polypterus senegalus. The sequence continues at coordinate 123,315,434 of NC_053155.1, read as the reverse complement.
ATCACAAAATAAAAATCGGCTTTATTTGTCTGTGCTCTGAGCCCCACTGTGTCTCTCCCACCTCCCCTGCTCACCACCTGGGTCTTCTCAGCAGTGCAAAGACGCCAGCAAGAGCGGTCTTCTTTCATCAGCTTTTGTTCCCAGCACTGGCCTGGATAACCAAAGCCTGTGTCCATTTTTCCTCAGCATCCTCAGGAATACATTGTAGTAAGGCTACATAAAATGTGTTTGTTCAATCTTTGTAAATGTCAGGTTGATCACAACACAAAATAATGCAGCAAGAAATGAATGGAAGTACCCTGTGAGACACCAATCATAATGTTAATTTTCATCCATGAACACAGTAGGGCATCCTGTCAATGTGCAAATAATCAAGTGTTCCAAAATAAATGTTGATAATAAATATGTACAAAAGTTAAAATAGTAGACATGTAGTTTGATATAAACTAAATTGAGGTGACGTTCGTATTGTGGCTACTGGAGTGTAAATGCGCAACATATACAGTTAAATGAAACTATGTGATAAGTCTACTGTCATGAAACTAAAGTGCATCAGTGTATGTTATCCGTAGAGCTTGCCTTCTATTGTAAACCAGGCTGCTTGAAGCGTGTCCTTCAGCATATGAACTTAGTAGTGCATTCCAGTTAATAATTATGGAAAATGCAGTGGTGCACAAATATCCACCATGATATTTTCTCTCTGGGGAAATAACTATATCTGCCCAATGAAAGAAGTCTATGACTGGCCCATGTGATTTTTATTGATATGTTTAGTTGGCTTTGAAAATTTACAGTTTGAAACACAACCGAACAAACTTGAAATCAAAACAAAGTAATGAAATGTTCCTTGATTCAGAACAAATAAAATGGACTATGAGTGTGAAAATGCTTTAAGCGTAAGTACGATTTGGTGTGGCGAAGTCTGAACTTCACTTCAGTGTAACGTGCCTTCATCAGAGCATAAGCGTGGCTGTTACAACATGAAACGGCCCTCAAAGCCATCAGCTGCTCCTTCTCCTTAAGATCCTCAATAAGAGTGATTTTACTCTGGTGTACTATTCCTCTCGCTCTCTGTGGGACCTTCCAATCACCTCGCCTCCCTTACACCACACCAGCACAATCTCCAGATCCTACTACTTGTTCTTTCCCAACTTTTTTGATTTTGCTCTTTATCTTTTTCTTCCTGTCTTTCCTACTTAGATCCTTTTTATACTTTGTGGGTGCCCTCTTTAACAACTTGTAGAGCGTCAATGAGGAATGGCTGGGTTGATCGCAATTGCAGGTGAACAAGCAATCAGCCAATTTCTCCACTGAACACTCAACAGCTACACCCATGCCCACAAATCCAAAGCCACACTGGTTTTATATTAAAAAAACCACACACTGCCACTGACTCCTGGCATGCTGTACCACAGGGGCCCCTGAGAGGAGGTGGAGTCGATAATAGTAGTATTAGATACAAGGGTCAATCATACAGCCCACTCACACCACACCACACTAGGCCAATTTAAAATCTCTATTTAACATACACATCTTTGGGATGCAGTAGTGTAGTTCAGATTTTGAAATTGATTTAAATTTTGTGACAATAAAAAATGTGTTACTATTACAAGTGAAACAGTTTACCAATGAAGCAGAAACTGAAAAACAAATGGTTACATTTAGATTGGAAATGCCTGACTTTATTTTCTGCTATGTAATGCTGGCATCACACTACAGAACTTTTCCCGAGATTTTCAGTTGTAGCCTTCATTCACATAATCTTTGCAAGTTGAGGACAGATGCTGTGTGCAGCCATGACAGGCAGTTTTGTAGATTGACATTTCAGCAATTCAATCAATGCAATCTGCTCTATGACTCATTACAAAAAATTCAGGTTTGATTTTGTCTTAACCTATTGGGACAGGCTTTTGCGTGTGCACTTACCGGTACTTACAAGTACAATACATATAATCCACCTGCAGGAAAGTACGAAACAGGAGCTTATCTATCCATTGCTTTGTGTTTGTCGTACCACAACAGAACTGAAAAAGGAAAAAGTCCAAGACTGTAGCTAAACTCACCATTGCACTGGTACTGACAGGCAGAATGTTAATTGTAAAGAAGTCAAACAGTTTGGCATCCCCAATGATTCCTCAAGACATCCTCAAGATAAAAAGATCCAGAAACTGTAGTCATTACGTGTGATATTGTCTCTGACTTAAAGTTGTGGCTAAATCCCATTACGTAATGTTTCAAATTATAATTCTAGACAGAAGCATTCAGTCAATGAATTGATCTGAAAGATTCATGCATCAGAAAATGCAGAAGTCTTACATCCCAATTCAGTAGATTTTCTCCATGTATTCATGTTGGTTTTTCCTCAGGTGCTCCATTTCCCCTCTACATCCTTGTGTGTCCATTTAATTAGTGATTCTAAATTGGCCTGAAGTGTGTGTGTGTGTATATGTATGTGTCTTATGGTAGGCTGGCTCCACATCCAGAGTGAATGCCTTATAACTGATGCTGATGGGATAGGCTCCATTCTCCTTTGAGCTTTTACATGAAGAGGAAGGAGGGTTAGAAAATGGATGGACAGATTGAATAATCTAGTTATGCATAGGCATAATATTTGAAAATGTATTTATTAACATATCATAATTTTACAAGCTCAGTTTAACTGCAAACTAAAGCATGCCAGAGCTGGTTCTAGGATTTTTGCTGCCCAAAGCGAAGTTGTAAATTGCACCCTGCCACCCCCTTTGCCGTGTGAGGAATCATCACTGCCAGACCTCTATATTGAGACCTGGAGACAGGACTGTGGACAGCAAAGTATTTAGGACCTATAATTCACAATTTGAGAATGTAGAGTTATAGCAACATTTGTTTACAAGACTGTCTCTGAAAAATACGCTTTTGAGGGGTGCCATTTCAGAAAATAAGTAGGAATCAGGCCGCAGGCAGGGGGACAAACGGGACTCTGGTCCAGGGCCCTAACGGAAGGGGGCCCCTTCACGTTTGATTTTTTTTGTATACGTATTTGAAGGTTTTGCCATGTGGGGACACGGGGGAAGGCAGAGGGGTCCACACGTACCCAGTTGTCTGGGGCTCAAATATTTCTGGCGGCGGGCCTGCAGGCTGTATTAGTAGTCTTTATTTTTTTTTTAGCATTTCTTTAAAGAAAATTATGTAAAAAAACACTTATGTTATTGCTAATACTGCGGTATAATTTCTAAACATGTACCTTTTGATGATGGTGAGATTCTACATATTTTTTTTTCTCACTAAGACATTGTCATAAGATTTACATGTCATTTAAATTCATAATATAAATTGAAAACTTAGCAACACTGAAAACTGACAGCCTGTATTGAAACTGAGAATATGATTATCCTTAAATAGGAATCTTTACCCGTTATTCCTATTTACTGAATGCTTGTGTATGCAAATAATGTAATCTACCTATCCAATAAAATGCAGAACTGCTTTAGCATTCCAAGAGCAAATTTCACAAATGGTGAGCAACAAAGGATGATATTGGCTAAGTTTAATTTGATATTTGGACTTCAGTCTTCGCACATTATATGCTTCATGCCAAAATTTCATCATTAGCACTATAACATGAAAAAAGTTTGTTTTAGGTATGTGCTCAACATTTCTTGCATTTCTCGCATTTCCTGTCATCCTACATTTACCAAGTTTATTGTAGGCACGGAACACACATGAAATGTATGTGTTCCAAATAACAATATATTATTTATCCTATACAACTTCAAACCTACCTCACACGCAGATAAAAACTTGAAACTTGAGCTGAGAGAACTTTTGCCCGAGATGAGCTCCTGCAGTGGGGGGTGGGGGGAGAATGGTATAGCAGGCTGCTTGCTGCTTGTGCTGATCAACACATTTACAATACAAAAGGTGCGAAGGAATTTAAGGTGGCCCAGGATTACAAGTTTTTTCATAGGCTTCAGGGAGTCCAGTGATAAACTCTGGATTTGTGGTGTTGTGTCTTTAGTTTGAACTATTCCAAATGAAATATATTACAGATTTCTGCCCCTTTATTAGCCCAGATGTCATAATTAGGACTGAATTTTAGGGACCTATTACTTTTTCTTAATGAGACACCATTTTGCATAACCATCATTAGCGTTTATAGGGGTGTAATCTCCAAAGGTTGTGACTTCAAGTTCATTGGCATGAAGGGATAAACGGCAAGCATTTGCACTAAGCTTTATCCAATCTGCGGCTGAATCATTTAAATACCAAAAAAAAAAAAACCCTCTGTTTGCTAATTGATCCTCGTGTCTTGCCTGGTTCTGACTTTGGTTCATGCCTCTCGTCTGGGTTTCAGTTGCTTAATTTATATTTTACTTGTTTTGTTTTACTTTTTGCATGTATCTCCCGGTTCGTTTCAAAAGCTAGGGCATCAGGCTATTAAAATGTTTTTTAGAGCAACAGAGGGTACGTTGAGAAATGTTTAATAGAGAAAAGTGCCTTAAACAACCTGGGACTGCCTGTCTCTCATTTAGGAGATACTGTATACCTTGATTTATATCTAAAGGTGCATATGAATATGGAAAACTAATTATATACAGATGGAAAGCTTTGGAAGATTATAGTGATTGCAAATCCCATATTTAAATCACATTTTGGAAGGATTCATATTTGAATTTCAGTCCTCAGTTTGACTAAATATTGTAAGCAAGGCTTTAGATCCCTGGCTAGCTAACTTCCACTTAGCAAAAATAGAAACATTTAATCTTCAAAGTAAATAGGTAGGTTAAAATATTCATTATTAAACATTTCCTACATGATGTACAACCAACATTTCCACAAAGATTTCTGCTTTTTGCAACAAACAAATAAAAATAATTACACTTCTCCTGGACATCCTTAGGCAATGGTCAACAGAAACCATTTATTTTGTAGGATGCATGCACATTATCTTGGTGTGATCCACTAAAATGTATAATTAGTGATTTTGATGCTCCTTGCCTTTTTTCAACAGTGTGAAAAACTCATTTGAGTTTATTTCACCTTTGTCTCAGTATGATGAATAAATACAGAAACCATCTCACCAAGACTGATTGGTGTTTTCATCATTTCCTAGCCATGAAATACTTCCTGAAAAATGTTGTTCATTCCTTATAAGTTATTACAAGTTAAAACATTTCAAGAAGAGAAAAAAATGACTTTTTATTGGTTGTGAATACAAGTATAAAAATAAACATAACTACAAATAAAAAAGGAAAAATAAGGAAGGTTTCTTGAAATAAATCAAAATAAAATGATTTAATGTGCAAAGGGAAACATATCTCTTTTGCGTATTTTAATTTAGTAAATTACTTCAGGTGGTACAAGTAGTCAAAGAGGAAGACAATATTACAATTATAGTTTTTTATTTAGTAACACTTATGAACATGGTGCAGAGGAAGTTTGCTGCTATTTTGTTAGCTTCCCTTAGAAAGCACAAGTAATCATAATTCACTTAATGTTAATGTCACTTCAGGTTTATGTTAATGCTAATGAAGTGACTTTAAAAATAGAGTTGATACTGTTTTGTTTTATTTGTTCAAATTTGTTCTATTTTGTTCATTTCCCTTGGCTGGATGTGGCTAGCTATGCATGAGCAGGGCAGTCTTGAGTAGAAGACGGTTGAAGACCAAGCTTCTTTTTTAACTGACATGACACAAGGTAATGTCTGAAGAATTAAGGATGAGGGGAAACAGTGTGAGGAAACCTTCCACAAATTTTACAATAAGGTCGGTCTTTAGTTCTTCTCAAGGACAGGGGCAGTCTTTTCGCCGCCCCCCACCCTACACGTTGACTTCTTTTGTAGTTATAGTTTTTCTCTTTTTTGTTTTTTTAAGGAGCAGGGTAATTCAGGTGCATAGTCATTTGTACCGTATGGCTAGAAGACTCTCCTTGGCATTGCCGCACTAGGAAGTATCAGAGGCTGGTCCAGGTCAATCCCAAGAGCTGGGCATACTGATAGGCTCTTGCTGCAGACATTGCCGGATCAGTTGGTTGTTACATTCCTTTAGAGGTAGCTTTAAACTTGTTGCTAATTTTGCTTAGCTTTCAGTCTCAGAAGTTCTGCCCACCACTGAATACGTTTTACCACAGTGTCCCTAGTTAGCCCATCCAATTCAATGAAATTTATTTTTGTATAGCACTCGTCAAGGAGTACATGATCACAGTGTTGTAACAAATACATTATGTATACACATACAAATACAGATTAGGTTAAATATACAGTTAAACAGGTGTAAATGGATCCTAACAATATGAGTCTATGAATATAATTGATGACATATATTAATTGTTAAAGGGGTAGAAGAAAACAACAACTCCAGGGCAGCAAAAAAACATAACTCCTGTCTGGAGTTGTTATAAATCGACTGGCAGAGAGCAGCTGATTAGAAAAACCAGTGAGAGAAACAAAAAGACCAGGAGATGGCAGGAGCCAATAGGATCTAGCAGAAATGTTTTCAAAACACAGGGAGTGGTTAAAATGTTAAAAAAATAATAATTGGTATCATGATGACACAATAGTCACATGAACACCAGGAATCTTTATTCCCATGTTGGTAACATATGGCAAGGATAAAACGGTTAGAAAAACTAAAACCAGCAGGGCTGACAAGTATTGAGTCTTACAGCAGTCTTAAAATATATTTATTGATTTATGGGCAACAAGTATGAGGTTGTTTCCTCCCTATCAGCTAAAGGCACCACTCCTCAAGGTCTAAGCAAAGGCCAGTAGTTCCCCATTCACTACATCATATTTTTTTCTAAGTGGACCTTAGAGAAGAGGACACACAAGTGTAGTTTTCTAGAGTCGGGAAACCTCTGCAAAAAAAAAATGACCACAACGCTTTCACTTCTAATTTAAAAGAAAAAGTACTATCTGGATGTTTCAAGATCAGGAAAGAGATAAATAATTCCTGAAAAATAATTGCTGAAAAATATCTTTAGCTTCAGATGTCCAATGTTTTTCTTTTTTTTAGTAAGAGAAGGTATGGGAGCAATAACAGTACTCAATTTTTTAATGGACCTCCTGAAATAGCTGGCAAACCTGACTAATCTCTCCGCCTGTTTTACAGAGGTGGGTAGTGTTGTGATACTGAATGTTTCTTTTACCAATCATTTCATGTTTTTAAGCTGAATAATTTCTCTTTCTGTTATTTAATCATTTTTATCAATGAAATCATTTAGCTGCCATTTTAGGCTATGCTTTGATCAAATGTGCTGCCATTTTGAGTTCATTTTTCAAAGCAAAAGTGATGACACTGCAACAGTGATCGTTGGTGTCACCACATAAGATTTGATCAAGCAGAATCAAATATAAAGGGTAGTGCAGTATGCGTAGTATCCAAGCTTCTGTTTAATTCAAATATATTTCACATATCTTGGTTAGGATCTCTGCTGTTTGTTTTAGTGTTTTTCGACTCAGTATTTTGGCCTTCTGATTTTTGCTCAGCTTTTTTTGATTCAGACATTAGTTTAGCTCTGACTTCATTACCAACCAATTTTTTTAAGAGTGCAACTAGTGAAACATACCTTATGACAATTTGCTCTAACTCCTAAAAAGTGTTAACCATAATCATATTAATTTGCAATCCACAGCGTGAAATTTCATAACTTAAAAATATAACAGAAGGCTTATGGAATTTATATTTCTTTAACTTAGAGAAATCATTATTCCATAAGAAGAACACCTCACAAACATGCTCAGTGTATGTAGCCAAAGAAAAGAATAAGTTTATCATCAAACTGCTTAATCCAGACCATAGTTGCAGTAAGAGGTTAGGCTGGAGCCTATCTCAGCTAGCCTAGGGCACAGGGCATGAACAAACCCTGGACAGGATGCCAGTCATACACACTCGCCAAACATACACTATGGCCAATTCTCTTAACTTGTATGTCTCTGGAGGAAACCCAACCAGACATGCGGAGAACTTTGGTCTCCTTTCTGTGACACAGCAGCACTACCACTGTGCCGTATTATCAAAAACATAAATTCCCAAAACACTGCTAAAAATCAGCTTAATGAATGACTAAAATACTTTAGTCAGTTAAGCATAATTCTGGTGAGATTATACTGCAAAAATCGAATTTAGTCAAGTGAAGACAGTGGAACTCATAACTTTATTAAACATCAACAGAATTAATTGACATGGGTAATTGTATTTAACAACAATGTCTCCATTGTTATGGTTTTTGTCCTTAATTGGAGGAGAAATAAAACTTTTTTTAGGGAAATGTGCTTCTTATAGAAATTGTACTGATTTAGTCACACATATGACTTAGAGGTAACTCTAATGATTTGCGTTTGCTAAAAACATCTGAGCATTACTAATATTCTTGAGAAGTGGTAAGCAACATTGGTTCTGGAGTGATGGGTTTTTGTTCTAGCTGAGTTGCTTAATTACAAACCAATTCCTGCCAATAATAGATCTTATTTAATATCATGGCTTGTTAGGGTTTTTACTCTGAAATGTCAGGTCATTCTTATGTCACAGACTTTTTCCTTTCCAGTTGTTCCTTTACTTTCTCTTCAGTTTCCCTCCAAATATTTTATTAAACCAGATGAATATCAGTAAACAAAGAATACACACAGGTGTAAACTGAAACAAGTTAGACAGAGAACTGCTGCTCCCTTTGTGAAGTTCATCTTATTTCTATTAAGAAGCAATTAAAAATAGTGAATGCAGCTGTTTGACTAAAATAAGTAATTAAGGATGTGAAATCTTAAAAAGCGAGGCAACTAAAATGAAGCAAAAAAATGCTACTTGAGCAATTAGTGCTTCAACAACAATAATTCACTCATCATTAAGAAACTGGGTTGAAACAAAAACCTGCAGCTACTGTGGCCCTCCAGGACTGACTTTGCTCATCCCTGCTCTTGAGGCAACATTTCAATAGTATGTATTGTGGCAGTAGGGGGCGCTAGTGCTCCCTTGAACCCTGAGGTAGAATTCCAGACACCAGGTAAAAGTCCAAGACTTTTTATTTTTATCCACAGTGCACCAAGCACCCTCCACACTACACTACTCATATACAATAAACCACAATACACCACTATAATCACTCTCCTCCTCGCCCAGACACTTTGCTCCTCTCCCACCCAGCACAGCTCGTTGTCTGGAGCGAGGCGCCGCCCTTTTATAGCCCCTGACCCAGAGGTGTTTCTGTCCCAACAGTCTACAGTTCCTTATTCCTTCCGGGTCAGGGCAATTAGTCCTTTACTTCAACCCGGGAGCACGACATTTCTTCCTGTCACGTGACGGTGACGTACTCCCGGGTCATACGGCATCATAGGGCCCATAAGCCCCCCCACAGCGACTGCTGGTGGTCCCCAAGGTATCCAGCAGGGCTGTGTATAAACACTACAAAGTCCATAAGGCCCTGCTGGACCTCGGGGCACGATCCTGCTGTCGGGAGAGCTGCTCCTGGCGTCCTGGGGGTGCGGACCGGCATGGGAAGCCGGCAGTCCTCCACAGAATTTATTATTTATATAAGGCTTTATTTTAGGACGTACCATAACTTTGCTAATTCAACTTTTTTTCTGTCACATTTCTGAGGCCTGGCATGAGCACCCCCAAACCATCACCCCCTGCTGGCTCTAGAAGTAGAAAACTTACTGCAACACTCACTGGGTCTTAAGGGGCAGCTATGTATGAAAGAACTCTATTTCAGTTCATCACAGCTCTTCTGAGTAAAACTGGGATTAAAAATCAGCCCACCACTGGCCATTGAAGCAAAATGTCTGACAAAATAGCTATTTGTCTCTCCAGAGCACTCACATTCACTACTAAAAGTCCAGTTTCCAGAGAAAAGGTAATCTATATGACTTGAGATTTAAATGGAAACAGCGAGATCCTAAGTAAACCTGCATAAAGAAAATGAGAAAAGTGAAGGAACTGCAAGCCTGATCATAGGAGGCCACATGTTTCAAAATCCTCAACTGAAGGATGAACACAGGAAGCATACAAAAAATTAAAATGGAACTGAAACAAACCCTGTTGCTTCTCTGGGTATGACTAAGCAGGTTTTAATAATCTGTCCTACCTAGGGGGGTTTGTTATCCATTTGTTTAGCTGAAAGTACTTTTCAATTCAGAATGTTGACCTTGTGTCTCTCCTTGTGTTGACACTTTCAGTTGAACCCTTGCTAAAACGTATTCCAGAGATTCTCACATCTGTGTGCCTCTGGTTTTCATGTGGCTTTCAACTCCAATGACTGTTGAAATCAGGGCAGTCCTAGTTTTTTCCTTTGACAGCTCTTGGTGTCCCTGCACACCTGAATCTTTGAGTCAGAATCTTCTCAGTTACCCATTCTCTTCAAAGGACAATACCCTCTAGGCACTATAGTGGATGGGTGGGAGAATACCATCCTCCTGCCAAATGTGCCCTTGAATGAGTAGCCTGTCCACACTTCTCCAGCCAGTGGCCTTTCGCTGACAGATCAGGCCAAGACAAACTGGTCTCTCTCTAAGGGAGGGGTCATACAGCCCTGACATCTATTAGGTTACCTGCCCTCTACTGTACTGGAGAAGCATTGCAAGCGTCCATTCAGGTTGCTCCTCTGTGTCCATTTTTCTGTCTGTCACAGCCTGGTTCTTGATCCCAGATTGTCAGACCATATCTTTCAGCACACGGATAAAGACTTTTATACAAGTAAAATAAATGTAGGTCAGTCTCTTGCTTCTTAGTAAGTGTGGTTTTGACATCACTGAAGAAGCTCATAACAGGGCAGTTTCTGGAATGAGAAATCACTCTCGTAAAAGTCAGTGTATGCTCCCATTTTTGATTTTATACGTTTTTATACTTTTTTTACGTTTCTTCATTCACTGTATATATACACTATATATTGTTTTCCATTGTTAAATAGTATATGCTAACAATGAAATGGCAGCATAAATATATGTGTTCAATGGTTTCATATAGTGTAGAACGAAAACATTTCTTAAAACATTAATACTAAAATGCATCAAAGAAAATTAATGTTTTGGTAGTCTTAGTTTTCCTTCATTAAATTCAGAATCCCCAGTAATTCACATTATAAAGAGTTTACTGTATTCTAACAGTAATTAAAGCTTTATCATACTTCACAGCTAGTGTTGTGTCTGGAACAGAGTTGTTTTCATTTACTTACAGGTCTGTTTGGGTGAGACACGTAAAAACAAAAGCACACTCAGTACACTTAATAGACAGCGTCTAAATAAAAATTCAGCTTGTATCGTCTAGCCCTTCTGCCTCAGGTTATGCTTTGTTAAATTTAATTGTGAACATTTTTAAAGCCATACTCACCAATAACAATTTAGCCTGAATGCATTTTGAAAAGTTGAACTGATTGTTATGTTGAGTTAATAATACGGCCTTTCTGCACAAATTCATTTAAAACTGTAGCCACACAGCATCCATCTATCCAGTTCCCAAGTCAGCTTATGATAAATCAGGGTTGCAGGCTGCTGGAGCCTATTGGGCATATGAAGAAGCACACTCTAGATGGGATTCCATTCTATCAGTCAACACTGAAGCAAACATCCATACTTTACTTAATTAGAAGTTTTTGAGTCTTCAATGAATGTATTTTCCTTTGAGATGTGAGAGGGAATCTGAATTACCTACAGAAGGACCCACTCAGAAATGTGAATGTAAAATTCCATGTCAGGACACTCTGCAACCAAGATTGAATTTGAATTACTGTAAGTTATCTGGAAATGTCAATCAGCGGTAACCAGGAAATCCTGCAAATACTACAAGACTAAACACTAAACTATTTCATGGTTATATTAAATACTCGTAGCGAAGATGCATGTGTCCACAGAACAGTAGCAATAATACAAAAATAAGCAAGGACATATTATGAAAGAAAGGGAAGAACTCAAACAAAGGGTTGGGGTCTGTGAGGATAAGCCCGTTTGATCATGAAGTGTTTAAAGGACAAATAAAAAAACTTGCTAATGTTGCCACTTTAAAGATATGTTTCCAGGTGTGGAGCTCTGTCCCTCTCAGAAACTAGTCCAAGACTGAACATCAGTGTCTGGTTCTTTGAGGCATTATGGTGGAAGTGACGTCACATGACATTTGGGCACTTCTCCTCCATTCTAGGAATGTAAACAGAAGAAATATTCTGGAACACAGTTATAGTGCAACACCTTTAGTCTTTCTCCCTTTACCTTTTCCAAAGCACACAAAACATGTTTCTTCTTGCCAAAGTGTCTATTATACACACATATGATATATAGGTGTATAATCTTTAATATACTGCAAATACTCACTATCCACAGATTCCATTCCTATGGATTCGTTTATCCTCTTTTCTAAAAGGGTAATCTGCCTATTCATGGATAAGGTCCTCACTGTGGCAGGGTTGGACATCATGGGGTTGTACACTGTGTGCACAATTATTAGGCAAGTGAGTATTTTGACCATATCATCATTTTTATGCGTATATTCCAACTCCAAGCTGTATTAACTTGAATGCTTATTGGATTTAAGCACGTCAGGTGATGTGTATTTGTGTAATGAGGGAGGGTGTGGCCTAAGGAGATCAACACCCTATATCAAGGTGTGCAGAATTATTAGGCAGCTAGTTTTCCTCAGGAAAATGGGCCAAAAAAGAGATTTAACTGACTCTGAAAACTCAAAAATTGTAAAAAGTCTTTCAGAGGGATGCAGCACTTTTGGAATTGCTAAGATATTGGTGTGTGATCACAGAACCATCAAACATTTTGTTGCAAATAGTCAACAGGGTCGCAAGAAACGTGTTGAGAACAAAAGATGCAAATTAGCTGCCAAAGATTTGAGAAGAATCAAACGTGAAGCTACCAGGAACCCATTATCCTCCAGTACTTTCATATTCCAGAGCTGCAACCTACCTGGAGTGCCCAGAAGTACAAGGTGTTCAGTGCTCAAAGACATGGCCAAGGTAAGGAGGGCTGAAACCCAACCACCACTGAACAAGAAACATAAGTTGAAACGTCAAAACTGGGCCAAGAAATATCTGAAGACAGATTTTTTTCAAAGGTTTTATGGACCGATGAGATGAGAGTGACTCTTGATGGACCAGATGGATGGACCTGTGGATCAGTAATGGGCACAGAGCTCCACTCCAACGTGGAGGTGGGGTACTGGTATGAGCTGGTATTTTTAAAGATGAGCTAGTTGGACCTTTTGCATTGAAGATGAACTCAAAATCAACTCCCAAACCTACTGCCAGTTTTCGAAGACACTTTCTTCAAACAGTGATACAGGAAAAAGACCATGATTTTTATGCAGGCCAATGCTCCATCACTTGCATCGAAGTTCTCCACTGCGTGGCCAGCCAGTAAAGGCCTTAAAGATGAAGGAATAATGACATGGCCCCCCTTCCTCATCTGACCTAAACCCTATCGAGAACTTGAGGGCACTTCTTAAACGCTAGATTTACGGGGGAGAAAAACAATACACCTCTCTGAAGAGTGTCTGGGAGGCTGTAGTCACTGCTCCACAAAAAGCTGATCGTCAACAGATCAAGAAACTGACAGACTCCATGAATGGAAAGGCTTATGACTGTTATTGGAAAGAAGGGTGGCTATATTGGTCATTGATTGATTGATTTATTTTTTGAAATGTCAGAGATGTTTATTTGTAAATTTTTAGGTGTTTGTTTATTATTCTCACTATAACAGATGAAAATAAACAAGTGAGATGGGAAAATTTTCATTTTTCCTTTAGTTGCATAATAAATCTGCACACTAATAGTTGCCTAATAATTGTGCACACATATGTATTCCCCTGATGATGTTCACACTCACATTTCCGTTGTGAAACATTCAGGTTTCAGGTTTATTAACATTTTGGATTGACTGATAGCACTGTGTTTGTTCCATATTAAAATTAATCCTCAAAAATACAACTTGCCTAATAATTGTGCACACAGTGTATTTGTGATCATGCATAGTACAAAAAAAATTCAGAGATGCCTATTACAATTGAACGACACATGAGACTGGGTAGCAACAGCTCCTTGATGCCCTTAGATGTGCTGAACTGCATGCGCCCTACACTGAATGGATCAATGAGTCTACCCAGCACTGAGATGCAAGACTAAGCTGTTGAACTCCATTTGTGATGGGGACCAGGGCTTTCTATTGCTTCTCACAAACTACAGTTTGGATGATTTAGTGAGGTCCTCAGATTGTCTCTGCTGTGGTCACTCATGGCATCTGGGCAGAGCACCTAGAAGACAATAGAACTTGACTGTAAAGGGAATAAAAGTCGTAGCAAGGTTTCTACAGATGAACCCATTGAAGGATCATTACCAAGCCTTAAGGGTCGGGATCATAGGTTTGACAAGTCGATTTGACCCTGTCTCCCCCTTGCAAGGCAGTATCCTGTCAGAACCATTTTTCATATAGGATCAATGGTTCAGAATCTGTATTTTCCATATCTGTGGGGTTTTTCAGTTATGAGTTACGTAACCTGCACAGATAACAAGAATTGACTGTGTATATATATATATATATATATATATATATATATACATACAGTGCCGGTGCTAGGTTATTTTGTGTCCTGGGCCAAGCTTATTATTATGCCAACTGACTGTTCGCTAGCTGACCAGTGCGTCTGGGTTTTCCACCCCTTATGATCTGTGCCCTAAGTGAATGCCTAATTTGCCGTAATGGTATATATATATATATATATAATATATATATATATTTCTCCCAAATACTTTTACAGGTCCTTGAGGAGTATTTCAGCTTAATATCCATAATTATGGTGAATCCTTTCTCTTTGTCTTTGTCTTCCCTTCTCTGGAGTGCTCCTTTTTAAACTGGACCTTGGAAGTACTTACTGGTGTTTGAACAAGGACCAGAGGAGGTACTTTGGGTCAGGCAGAAGTTTCTACAGCTTAGGGACAGTTCACCCCTGTAGCTCCTCCTAGCAGCACCGATGGCAGGCAGCAAGGCTGACAATTGGGACTATAAATTCCAATATGCCCCACAGGCAAGCAAATGGGAGTAATGACATTAGAGCGCTGCCCTTTAACATTTCAGGAGAGCATATACTCCGAAAAGGCAAACTGTCCTGGTCATTCAATTATTCTGATCTCTCTTCCTGGCAAAAGATTAATTCCCAACCTGGTTGAGACACCAGTCCATTCTCTGGCCTCCATTCCCGGAAAAGAACTACCCTTCTTTCTGTATTGTCCGCATATTGATCTGGCAATATTTTTACACCAGGTGCTCTTCCTGATGTCACCCTCCCTTTTTATCCCAGCTCGGGACTAGCACAAAATAACACAATGGTTGCATCCCCCTACGGCTGGGTTGATGGTATGCCCAACAATACAGTAGAATTACATACTGTATATGAATAAATATTTATCCTTATTTACTTATATGTCATTCTTTAACTTAATTTTTTAATTCTTTATTCAAGAGTCCATACTTCTAGACAGCATGTCCTCTGGGTGGCAGCTGGAAGAAGTCCTGGGAACGGGATTGCTGTGAATATTCATAATAAGCTGCCAGTTGTCCTGAGGTAATGGGACCTTTGCTGTTGGGCTAATCACAGGGTAAGAATAATTCAGAGACATGAAACAAGTCTCTTACAGATGGTCTAGTTAATTATGAACACTGGTAAATAAAACGTTAAGAATTGGAATATGGAGAGAGATAATAGAAGGAACAGAAAAGCGCAAGACACAATTAATAGGAATATCTGAAATATAAAATGAAAGGGATTGGAATAATATGTCTAAATAAAGGATACACTTTTAAATTTTTAGGATCTCCAATAAGAAGCAGAAGAGTGGCAGGAGTTGAGATAATTTATAAGTATTGAGATGATAAAGAACATAACAAGATGAGAACCTATAAATCTAAGATTAATAATGATGAACTAAATCTACAGAAGGAAATAGGACTAATACAAATGTCTGCACCAACAGAAAACAATACAGCAGATGAAAAGGAAGCAGTTCATGTAGATCTACAGTAGGCTTCCGAGAAAATGCAATCCAATGTCTAGCACATAACAGTAATGGGAGACTGGAACACTCATTTTGATAACCAGAGAGATAGGTAACATGGAACAATTGGGGGAACATGGCTTGGAAGAAGAGGTGAATGAAAATGGGTGAAGACTGCTAGACTGGTGTATGACGAATCGGACACTTGTTGAAAACACTTGGTTTAGTCACAAAACAATCTAAAAACCTACTTATGATGCAGAAGAACTGGATAATAACAGCATTACAGAATACATTACTTATACAAGCAGCATGAAATACGCAGTGTATGATGACAAAGCAATCAAGGGAGCAGAGCTACTGTATGTACCAACATAGATTGGTAATAATGAATTGGAACATTAAGAAACCAATGAAAGATCGAAATAAGAAAATACTTAACAATTAAATTAGAATCTTTAGAAGAAACCAACAAAATACAGGAATATGAAAATAGACTTAAAGAAAAGTTAGGGAAAACTAGAGAGAAGGAAAAAGTAGGAAAGGGAAGTGGACCTTTTGGATAAAAATTAAGGAAACAGTATTACAAATAACTACAGATAATTGCAGAGTTAAAAAAGTCATACAGGACATTGAGCAAAAAATGTTCTTGGGAACAAAAGAAATAATCAAGCATCAGTTTTGATGGACAACTACAGACAGATATTAAAAAATATATTACATTGTGTGATATTTGCAGCTGCAATAAATCTCCAGTAGGGTGCCCTATTGGCTTATTATAACCCTTAAACCTCCAAATAAACCGAGGGAGGAGAGTTGGTCTGACTTGCTTCCTATAGCAGAACTTTCAAGGAATACTTTGACAACTACTGTCCCCTTTGAAACATCTGCATAGGTGTGAGCCTCCTCCTACTGCACCATATCAATTTTTTAAATTTAGTTCAAAATGCACCGCACACTTTTAACAATTTTTTAAAAAGTTTATTTTCCTGATTATTTTTGTTATACCTGTATTTTTATAACTGTTGCATGTTCTTTATTCAGCTTAAATGTGACATAAAATATTTTCATAAAATATAGTATATATTATTCTGTGAAATGTCAGGAAAAATGTATTTGAAACTAATGCTACATAAAAAAATAGTTGAAAACCAAGTTGATTTTATAAGTCTAAAAACTGTGAAAGTTCTGACATATTTGTAAAAACACAATGTGATATAGTCAGTCAGAACATCCATCTATCCATTATCCAACCTGCTAATCCTAATTACAGGGTCACAGGGGTCTGCTGGTGCCAATCCCAGCCAACACAGGGCGCAAGGCAGGACACAAACCCTGTGCAGGGTGCCAGTCCACCGCAGAGTCAGAGCATTAATATACAAAATATGATGATGTTCTCTTTAAATGAAGCAATTTAAGAGTAAAGTGTCCCAAATAAGTCCGAAAAGATAATGATGCTTATTCAAAATTTTAAATGGTATCTTCATACTAGGAGAATTTAGAAATAAAAATTGTTCAAGAGGTATTGTGATCATAAAACAGAACATGGCCAGATAGAGCACGAGGTCACAGCAGTTTATATAAAAGAAGTGGCTCTATTTTATTCTTGCCATCAATGTTTAAAAACAAAAATGTAAATTCCTCTCCTGCATGGAACGGTTACCTGCATGGAGGTCAGCAGAACTATCTGAGCAGTGGAATCAAACACATGTCGGTGGGGACCAAAGGAGCGTTCGTTGGGATTGGTGTTAGAAATCCTTTGGACAGATAAAATGGCACTGCAGTAAACAGAGGTGAACTTTTCATCTCTTCGTCTGCTAGCGGCCTTCTGTTTGCTCTATTGGGAGAGAAGGTGATGTATTACACATAGGGCAGGCCCCTGCTCTTTTTGTTAAATGTAAATACATGCCCTTATGAGAAAATATATATTTATATTTCACTGCTGAACTGCACAGCTTTTATTTTGAATGTTGCATCCTATAAACTTTGCTACCTTCATAAAATAAAGGATGGGGGCCTGGCAATGCACACACTGCTGAACCAGTGATAAATGAATTTGCTAGACTGGGACAAATTCCACCCAATTGGACTAAATTTGATTGGATTATGAAGGTAATATGTGCAATATTACACAATTAGATTTTAACCAATTGAATAAATGGTACTCACTGAAAAATTAACAGAAGATAATTTTGAATGAGAATAAGTAAGTTGCATTCTTTATGTTAATTATTCAGGTGTTTCGAGTACAAAAGTTATTATTTACATCAAATACCTGATTTTTATCAAACAGACTCCAAACTATTATCAGCTATTTTATGGCATACGAGAAACATAATAAGTTAAATAACCCAAAAATAATTGCTATATGAAGGTCTTACACTTCACGTAAATCTTGTAAAAGTACTGAAAAACATTACAATTAGCTCAAGCACCAAGTGAACAATAGTTTGTATATTAATCATATGAAAGTCTATAAACCTGCAGCTACTTGATAGCAAGAACCAATTTCGTTATTTGTGGCTAACCACTTGCCCCATAGTTTTTAGCTCGAAGTCCGAACAGGGTATGAATCTCTGCAAGTTGGGTTCATGTTGTTATTTCTCATGCAGCCACTCCAACCTCTTTGATTGCATCCCATTTACTGACCTTTTACTCAAAGTACCTCTGGTAGCCTTCTGTTCTAGAGCTCAGAGCATTTTTCTTTCATTGACTGTGTGGTTTTGTCCAGTCTCTACCTGGGTTAAATAGTGAAAACAACTACACAGATCATGTAAAAAATACCCACTCAATTAAACAGTGCAACAATTACAAAAACAGGAGAAAATAATCAGTTCATCTAAGTGCTAAACCAAAAGAAAAAAACTCTCAATTGCTCATCTACCTAATCAGACTAAATAAACAAATTTTAAACACAATATATCCTCCATGCAGTTTAATAATTGTGACACTCACTCACTGTGTTTTCAAACTGGACCAATCAAACACATCAGGAAGTTATCCAGAAGGTCAAAAGGGTGTGTGATTTCTACAGTATAGATAAGGAGACCCTGGAGAGGTGGATATATGCTCTAGAAAGAAGAGGAATGAAGGTCAGCAGGGCCAAGACAGAATACATGTGTGTGAATGAAAGGGAGGTCAGTGGAATGGTGAGAATGCAGGGAGCAGAGTTGGTGAAGGTGAGATGAATTTAAATACTTGGAATCAATAGTACAGAATAATGGAGAGTGTTAAAGAGAGGTGAAGAGGAGAGTGTGGGCAGGGTGGAGTGGATGGAGAAGAGTGTCAGGAGTAATTTTTGACAGATGGATACCAGCAAGAGTGAACAGAAAGGTCTACAGGACAGTAGTGAAACCAACTATGTTATATGGGTTGGAGACGGTGCCACTGACCAGAAAGCAGGAAACAGAGCTGGAGGTGGCAGAGTTAAAGATGTTAAGATTTGCATTGGGTGTGACGAGGATGGATAGGATTAGAAATGAGTACATTAGAGGGTCAGCTCAGGTCAGACAGTTTGGAGACAAATCCAGAGAGGTGAGATTGTGTTGGTTTGGACATGTGCAGAGGAGAGATGCTGAGTATATTGGGAGAAGGATGTTAAGGATAGAGCTGCCAGGGAAGAGAAAAACAGGAAGGCCTAATAGAAGGTTTATGGATGTGGTGAGAGAGGACATGCAGGTGTGGGGTGTAACAGAACAAGATACAGAGGACAGAAAGATATGGAAGAAGATGATCCAATGTGGCAACCCATAACGGGAGCAGCCGAAAGAAGAAGAAGAAGAACACAATGGCTGGGTTACTACTATGATCAGAATAATCAGAATCAAGCATAGTTATATTGTAGCCCGGGAAAATGTTTTATTATAGACTTTAGTTAAATTTCCAAAATTTACCCAAGAGTTTTGCCCCTGACCTCCTCTAAGTTTGTGCACCCCACTACACTGTATGAAGTTGGACCACCAATCATTCTATAAAGCTGAAGCATAATCGCAGGTGGTGTGGTGAGCTAGTTGTCTGATTACTTTTATTTTTTTGTATATAGTTTTCCATCTGTTTGGGTTTTTTGCCTATTTTTCCTTTTATATTTTTGCTTTTTTCTTGCACTTAATATTTTTATAGTGTCATTGCACTGGAACTGTTTTGATATCTTAACACCAAACTGTGTTTTTCTTTTTACATTTAATGGAATAAACAGTTTATACAGTATATATATATGGTTTGTATCTTAATATCACATGAACTGATTCTCAGTTATAAACTACAAGATGCCCAGTTTTAATGCCAAGGGCATGGGACATCACAATCCTGAATGAAATAATTGGATTTTAAAATCCAAACATCCCTGAATTCTTGTATGATCTTTAGTTATTTCTCTAACATGTAGAAAAATTATTTAACCTTTAAGAATGTGATTTAAGTTTTGTTTATTTTAACACATCTGTTAAATTGACACTGGCACCATTTAATCCCTTCCAATTAGGTTTGTTCTGACTAAATCGGTCTTGTGACACTTATATGTATGGATATGGTTGTCCTGTTTCAAGTTTCTAATACCTTCATGCTGGCTCCTGTACATTTATCACTGCCTTCTTTTGAAATAAAGCAAACTATTATACAACACTGGACGTGCTCAACTATAAGATGATTTTATAAAATCCTCTGGTTTTAATCTGCTCCTTTGTTTTAAACAAGTAAATAAGCTTTAGTGTTTTTTCAGCATATAATTTTTCATTTTTTCGTATTTTCTGCTTTCTGTCTCAGGCTTGCTTTTTTCTCTTCCTTTGTTTCCTAGTTGTATTTATTTATATATGCAAAACTTTAAGTTTATGTTTAAGAGTCTGTTTTATCAGCCTTCAACAATATTCATATTCATATTTTCATAACACCTGTTTTCATGTAACACAGAACCACAATTTACAATCTCTAATTTTTTAAATACATCTGACTCAAATATGCAGAAACCACTGTTTTACCTTTCCTCAAGAAGTAATGTTTACAAATGCTACCCTCAGATATAGTGTTTAACTCTTTGAGGGCTGAATATTTTTTTACAAAAAACATAGTTTCTGAAAAGCAATGGTTTCACACAGAAATCAACATAAAACCTCTGTTGCTGCATGTTGCGGCTGCCAGTTTGCTAAGAATATGCGGCAGTCTTTCTGCCAGACTGAATTTGCGTGGCTGGGACACGGTCGGAGTGAATTGCAATCTGGTTTCTACCACTTATCATTGTTAACTGGCACTCCTCCCTGGCGAATACTGTCAGTACAACAATTAGCTGGGGACCAGTCAACTGAAGTTGGAACCTCACATTCGTTTTCGATCACTGGTTTTAAAATCTGAGTCTGACAAGTCATAGTCCAGAGTTCAGAGATAGTAGGTAGAACGTTGACCATGGAGTATTTTGCTTTACACATTCGCGTTGATCTCTCACCAGATGTCAGTGCCATTTTTGTCGTTGTTTGCACCTTGCTACTCACGTGGGTGCAGGAAATCTTAGTCAAACCAATGAATCTAACTTTCCTTCTAGCAAAGTGAGTCCATTTAAAACATAATGAATGGCTTTGTCACAGTTTACAGCCAAATACCAACGTCAACTCCTCCTTTTGACAAAAGTCGACATCAGCCCTGAAAGAGTTAATCTTCTTACATTCTTTTTATCCATCTGTAAGAGAGACGCTATATAGCGCCCGACCCGACACAGATTAGACACAGGAGGCACGTATAAAATTAAATACATTTTTATTTTTCTTCAGCTGTGAGACACGTCTTCCCTGTATCTCACTAGCCCAACACAGTCCTAAGCACACAATAAATACTTTCTTCTTCTCACTCCACCACTCCTCACCAAGCTTCGTTCTCCTTCCACCCGACTCTGGCCCCTCAGTGGTGGTCGTTTATAGTTCACCCGGAAGTGCTCCAGGTGTTTGATCCCTGATTTCCTGTTTAACTTCCAGGTGTGACGAATTGGCTGCCCACATGGGCTCAGAAGTCCCAAATACAGCGCCCCTTGGTGGTACCTGCGGGACCCAACAGGGCTGCACCCAACTCCAATTCCCAGGATGCCCTGCAGGAACCCGATACACTGTTTCACCCCAGGGAGGTGGCCAACTAGCATTCAGGGGGAGGTATTGCAACGTCCATGGCTGTTCCTCCTGAATATAGTGTGCAGAGGCGTCCCAGCTAGGTAAGGGCGCCAAGCCCCTGTCACACCATCATAACACTAAGAATATCATAAACCCCATCTTAAGATCCATCTTTCATTTGCAAGCATTTTCCATGATCCATTGTAACTAAACTAGCATGTTAAATCCTTTGTAATCTCTGTGCTCCCCGACTCACTTAATAATTGCTAACTGCTTCTTAAACTCTTGTGCCAATCTAGTGACAGACATGGGTTGTCAAACATAGCATATAAAATACACAGCTTGATGATTATCTGAACATTTAAAATATTAAGATTCATAATTGATTTGTTGATAACATTTCCATGATGAAATGCATTATTTAAGCCTTTTTCAACAACTCGTAATTATTAGTTACCATAGCCACTGAACAGAGGGGAAATGGTGGTCTGAGGAATAATCATTATAACCACTTTTAAGTTGCCAGAATGGATACATTTTTCTTTTTACCTGCCATTTTTTGTTATCTACTGCAATGGAGACCCAACACAATAAAATACATATAACAAATCTACAGTATTCAGCTGACAACAACATAATGATATTGTCCAGTTCTGTTTTCTTCAAACAATAGGGCAACATTATGAGCCAATAAAGATTTACAGTAAATTTAAAACTAACATTAAAGTTTATTAATTGACGTTTATTAACAGGTGTAAGGTGTAAGACTATTATATAATTTTAATTAAATATTACTAGAATTTTACAAGTGACCAATGCATGTTTTAAGTATGTAGTGCTGATATTATGTCCAAAATATCCATCAATCCATCCATCCATCCATTATCCAGCCCACTATATCCTAACCACAGGGTCACGGGGGTCCACTGGAGCCAATCCCAGCCAACACAGGGCACAAGGCAGGAAACAAACCCCAGGCAGGGCGCCAGCCCACCGCAGTGTCCAAAATATTTGTGAGCCTATTCATAATGTGGGTGAAGTGGTGGCTCTGAGACTAGGGATCTGCTTCAGCAATCAGAAGGTTGCTGGTCTGAATTCTCTAAGTGCCAGAAGTTAATTCCTTTAGCCTGCAGTTGTCCCATTCTGGGTATGACGATAACCTGCATCCAGCCCTGCAATAAGTCAATTTCTTGTATTAGGAATTTGTTAGTTTTTGCATACCCCTTGGGGTCAGAGCACAGGGTCAGCCATTGTACAGCGCCCCTGGAGCAATTGAAGGTTAAGGGCCTTGCTCAAGAGCCCAGCAGAGTAGGATCTCTTTTGGCAGTGATGGGGATTTGAACCGGCAACCTTCGGGATACCAGCGCAGATCCTTAGCCTTAGAGCCACTTGGTGACAGGATTGGCAGTCCAGCCACTGTTAAAAACCTCATACGGCTCCATTCCATTCAAACTAGTGTGGTGCTGAGGTGTCACCCCTTGCACGGCTGCACTTAGGTCCTAATTTGGGACCTTCAGGTGGTTCATTGTGTGGTGGGTGCAGCAACGTGCTGTATCAGTGCATGCTCCCAACTCCGCTCTGTATATATATTCATAGTTACTGAAATAAGGTCCTAAGTTGCTCAAGCCATGCGGAAAGCAAGTTTAATTGAGTCCTCTAGTTATTGATTTTAAGGCCCATTCCTTGAATATTGTCAGAATGTCGGGGGGTTTCATTTGGAGAATCACTGGTGATCATCACAGTGGGGAGGCAGATTTTGTGGATTAAGGTACACCGTCAGAGCAATGTCGATTGCTTAATGAACATCCGGCAAACTCCTTGCGACCCGCTTCGCAAATCATATGTGACCCATTCACAATAAATGTAACAGTAAAATGGGTCGCAATCCATGGTTTAAGATACTCTGCTCTAGTTTGATCATTTCTTGAGAGTAGCAGCTTCCCCTTAGGTTTCAATGCAATTGATAATAGTTGGTTTAAAACAGTGCTGTGGAAAAACATCAGTGGCAACTAACTGGGCTTAATTAAGACAGAGCATAAGTTTAGTCTTCAGCTGTATACTAAACACAAGTTGAACCGCTGTTAGTACACTACTTTGAATTTGTTGCAGTTGACTCGGCTAAAAGAGTGTTCATAGATATCAGACTTCAACACAAGCGATATAAAAATTATATTTTTAGTACTATAGTTAGTTGTTGGTTATGGAGGGTGTGATAAGAAGAGACATGAGACATGGCAAAGGTTTGTGGCAGCCACCCGTATAATTCTGTATTCTGGCTGCAAAAAGTAAATGTTTAAGTTTGAGTCAAGTTTACAAGACAGAGTCCAAAACAGAACTGAATTCCAGGGGAAAGGAGTGAGGCTTTTTAGGAAGTCTGGGGGAAGTGATGTCGTCCTCGGGGCAGGGACTGGAAGTGATGTCGTCCTCGGGGCTGGGGCCGGGGCCGGAACTGATGTCGTCCGCGGGGCCGGGACCAGGAGTGGCGTATCCCGAGTCGATGCAGTGGCTCCTGGTGGGATTTCCCAGGAAAGGTCTGCAAAGAACTTAGTGTCAGTGTCAGTGCACCCCGCCACACCCTGGGGAGATGTGTTACGATTCTTCTCCAAGCCCTTCAGCTGCCTCCTATTCACACATGTGTGACAAGAGTTTATAGTTAATTGCAGTTCAGTTTTCTTAGACAAAACATTTTTGAGAGAGGTACAAAATGCAGAGATAAATCTCAGTTGATATCTCAGACTAAAATCGTTGGCTGCAATGGACCATAATGGCTAGCAGGTCATTGTGACACTTTGCCAATGAATTATAGCATCGGTGGCATACTGGATCCTTATTATAACAGCTGTAAGGATATTTTTAATATATCCTAAATACTGAGTACACACTTATTCACTGTATTTATAATGGATTACAGGGCCAGGTGTAGGAATCCCCTTTCCTCTTGTATTAATTTCTAGTTAATTTAAGTGACATTTTTCTCAACTTGTTTACACTCATCACTTTGATGGTCCTGCAGATCCTTTGGCCTACCTGGTGCAACTTCAAGCAAAAAAAGAAGTGAGTTAGTGTTGCAGAGTTTCACCACTATTTGAAAGCTGTGTTCCTTGCTTAACTTGCACTGGGAATCTATACTGCTCAAAAGAATTAAAGGAACACTTTTTAATCAGAGTATAGCATAAAGTCAATGAAACTTATGGGATATTAATCTGGTCAGTTAAGTAGCAGAGGGGGTTGTTAATCAGTTTCAGCTGGAATGGAAGCCACTGACATTTCTCCCTCCTCCATTGCCTTCCAATATGTGCCATTGCCAGAAGGTTTGCTGTGTCTCCCTGCACAGTCTCAAGGGCATTAAGGAGATTCCAGGACACAGGCAGTTACTCTAGGAGAGCTGGGCAGTTGCCATAGAAGGTCCATAACCCATCAGCAGGACCAGTATCTGCTCCTTTGGGCAAGGAGGAACAGGATGAGCACTGCCAGAGCCCTACAAAATGACCTCCAGCAGGCCACTGATGTGAATGTCTCTGACCAAACAACCAGAAAGACTTCATGAGGGTGACCCAAGGGCCCCATGTCCTCTAATGGGCCCTGAGCTCACTGCCCAGCAGCATGCAGCTCGATTGGCATTCGCCATAGAATACCAGAATTGGCAGATGCACCACTGGTGCCCTGTGCTTTTTACAGATGAGAGCAGGTTCACCCTGAGCACGTGACAGAAGTGAAAGGGTCTGGAGAAGCCATGGAGAACATTATGCTGCCTGTAACATCATTCAGCATGAGCTGTTTGGTGGTGGGTTAATGATTGTCTGGGGAGGCATATCCATGGAGGGTCACACAGACCGCTACAGGCTTGACAAAGGCACCTTGGCTGCCATTAGGTATCAGGATGAAATCCTTGGACCCATTGTCAGACCCTATGCTGGTACAGTGGCTCCTGGTGCACAACAATTCCTGGCCTCATGTGGTGAGAGAGTATGCAGGCAGTTCCTGGAGGATGAAGGAATTGATACCATTGACTGGCCACCACACTTTCCTGACCTAAATCCAATAGAACACCTCTGGGACATTATGTTTTGGTGCATCCAATGCCACCAGGTTGCACCTCAGACTGTCCAGGAGCTCAGTGATGCCCTGGTCCAGATCTGGGAGGAGATCCCCCACAACACCATCTGTCATCTCATTAGAAGCATGCACCGATGTTGTCAGGCATGTATACAAGAACACAGGGGCCATACAAAGTGCTGCGTACAATTTTGAGTTGCTGCAATTAAATTTAGGCAAAATGGACTAGCCTGCCACATAATTTTTTCACTCTGATTTTTGGGGCGTCTTTGAATTCAGGGCTCTGTAGGTTGATCATTTTCATTTCCATCAAACGATGTGGCATCCTTTTGTTCCTAACACATTAACCAGTCTATATCAGTATAGATACCCAGGAGGATTTCTTTTTCCCATTGAGATCTGATGTGTTTTCAAAGTGTTCCTTTAATTTTTTTGAGCAGTTTATTTCACTGTCAGGTGCAGCTATGGAATTGAAAATAAACAAAATGTAAATGGTAAAATAACCTCACTCAAGGTAAATTTGAAGTAGCACACTGATTAGTAATTGAGGTTGTACATAACCTTGCTTGTGTCCAGTGCAAAAGGATAAACACAACATTGGATTAATCACCTCTGAGAATGTTATATGATGTAGAAATTGCAAAATCTTTGCCAAATTAACCCCATCTCGTAAACTCTTTTATAGACTACATTACATATATCTTAAACTGAGATGATATGCAATAGAAACATGATTCCTTGAAGGCCCTCAAATGTTAAATGAGTGGCTGGTTTGTGACTTTTATTGAATTGTAGGTGTAACTTCATGCTTAATGGATTCCACACTCTACAGGTCTGGGATACTTTATCTCAGGCATGGAAGGCCATGGTGACTTTATATACAAACTAAAAATAATCTTTAAAATAGAGAAACATTTTCTTTTTAATTTGAAATCTTTGTTTTATTAGATTTATAGTCAATAGATTCAAAAAGTGTTCAGGGTGCATCTACTTTGTGCACACTTTATTGTGCTGGATTTAATGGCTACATTTGTTGCTTTTGCTCATTAATTTATACTTAATAACTCATAATGACAAAAACATGTTTTCAGAAAGGTTTGCAAATACATTAAAATCAAAAACTGAACTCTCTCATTCATGTAAGTATCCATTCATCCAGCTTCTAACCCGCTGAAACCGAGCACAGTGTCATGGGGGTCTGCTGCAGCAAATCCTAGCCAACACAGGGCGCAAGGCAGGAACCAATCCCGGGCAGGGTGCCAACCCACCGCATTCATGTAAGAATTCGGACCCTTAATTCAGCACTTTGTAGAAGCTACTTTGGCAGCAGTTAAAACTTTGAGTCTTCTTGGGTAAGTTACTATAAGCTTTGTAAACCTGGATTGGGGAAGTTAGTCACATTCTAGCTAGCAGATTCTCCCAGGTTCCATTAGATTGCATGGGAAGCATCTGTAAACTGCAATCTTCAGGTCTCTCCAGGCATTCTACGGGGCTTAAGTCTAGGCATTGGTTGGACTCTCACATACCTGTCCCAAAAATAATCTTAGGTTAGATGTATGCTTTGGGTTATAGCCATGGTGAAAAGTGAACCTTGGCTCCATTCTAAGGTTGAGCATAGTCTGGACCTCTATGTATTTGCCTGTATTCATTCTTCCCTTTGACCAGTGTCTTTTTTCCTGACACTGAGAAGCACCCATTATGCATAATGCCACCGCCACCATGATTCAACATAAGGATGGTATAAGGCAGATGATGAGGAATGCCTGGTGCTTGCCAGACAAAGTGCTTGACGTTCTGCTAATGGATTTCAATTTTTGTCTCCTCAGACTGGAGAATCTTTTCCCTCCTCCTGTCAAAGTCCTTTAAACTGTAATATGCCTTTTACCCAAGTGTGGTATCCATTTAGCCATTCTGCCATAAATGCCTAATTGATGTAGTGCTGCTGAGATGGTTGTACTTTCGACAGGTTCCCCCATCTCAGTAAAGGACTTCTGAAGCTCTGTTAAAGTGACCATTTGGTTCTTGGTCATCTCCCTGACCAAGGTTCTTTTTTGCTCTGTTACTTAGCTTGGCCAAACAACCATCTCTAGGAAGAGTGCTGTTTTTTTTTTTTTAACCAGACTTCTGCCACTTTTAAAATTGCTGAGGTCACTGTGCTCCTGGGAATACGCAAAGCTTTCCACATGGTTTTAATAATAATAATAATAATACATTTTATTTATATAGCCCCTTCCCCATGCTCAAGGCATTTTACAGAGTTTAAGAAAGAACAGCAGCGTATACAGTATATAGCATTTTTCTAAACCAGATAAATAAATAAAGAGTAAGATAGTAAATTCAGAGAAAGTCTATCAGAAAACATAATTGATGGTCTAGAACACACACACAGGTTACATGAACATCTTGATATAGAGGTAGACTGAGAGAAGAGTAATAAAGTCAAGTAGAGCTAAAGGCCTTCCTGAACAGATGAGTTTTGAGTTGTTTTTTAAAAGAATTCATGGAGTCAGCTGACCTGATTAATTTCGGTAGGTCATTCCAGAGTCTGGGCGCTATACAGCTGAAGGCCCTGTCACCCATGGAGTGTAGATTAGTGTGGGGCACAACAAGATTGCCAGAATCAGAGGACCTTTGTGGGCGGACAGGCACATAGTGATAGAGAAGGTCATTGATGTAGTTTGGCGCAAGGTCATTTAAGGCTTTGTAGGTTATTACAGAATTTTATATTCGATTCTGTAATACACAGGGAGCCAGTGATGGCGGAGCAGGATGGGTGTTATGTGCTAACTGCTACTGGTTATGGTAAGGACTCCTGCAGCCGAGTATTGAATAAGCTGGAACTGTGATATAAGATTAGAAGGGGCACCTGCCAGTAGGGAATTACCAATAATCGATGTGGGATGTGATACAAGCATGGACAAGTTTCTCAGCATTAGAAAAGGAGAGGAAGGAGCGAACACGGTATATGTTATGGAGGTGAAAGTAAGAAAGTTTTATAATGTGACTTATGTGGGCAGAATAAGAGAGGGAGGAATCAAAAATGACACCAAGCTTCTTTGCAGTGGAGGCAGGTCTGATGAGATCACCGTCAAGATGGACTGGGAAGGAGCTCATTTTATTAAGTTGCATTTTAGTCCCAATTTGCAGGGGTTCAGTTTTGTTGCAATTTAATTTGAAAGAGTTCTGCTTCATCCAAGTATTAATTTCACTGAGGCAGGTTTTGAGCTGAGAAAGCTCTGATGAAGTTCCACTTTTAACATTGAAATAGAGTTGAGTATCTTCTGCATAAAAATGATAACTCGGTCCAAAGCTACAAATGATATGGCCAAGGGTTTTATACTCTTGCACTGATCTATGCCTTACCACAATTTTATCACAGATGTCTAAAGAGAGTTCCTTGGACATCATGGCTTGGCCTTTGTCTTGACATTCAGTGTGAATTGTGGGGCCTTATAAAAACCAATGTGTGCCTTTCTAAATAAAGTCTAATCAATTCAACTTGCCACAGGTTGACTCCAACCAAGTTCTAGACACATCTCAGGGATACTTAAAGCAAACAGGATGCACCTGAGAACAATTTAGAGTTCCACACCAAAGGGTCTGAAAATTTATATGAAGAAGATTTCAGATTTTTAATAAATTTGCAAACACTTTCTGAAGTCTTTGTTATTATAGGATACTGAGTGTAGATTGATGGGCAAAAATGGCAGATTAGTTTTTTTGTTTTTTTTTTAAATTAAATACACACAATACAATAAAGCATATAGAAAATAAAGGGGTTTGAATATTTTCTGAATCTGCGGTATTTGACCTTACAATGTAAATGCCAAATTAATTACATTTACACACATTATAAATGTAGGTGCGTCTGTGTGAAAGTGCCCTGCAATGAACTGGCATACCACCAATTGGTTCCTAATTTGAGTTAAAAGTTAAAAAGATTAGCTGTGGCTCCTTGTTACTGAGAAAATGATTAAGCAGATCTACAAAATTTCTTGATGTAATCTGTAATTATTTAATACAAGATTTTTTTTTACTATAGTTTAAATGGTGTACTGAAGTGAGAATGCTGCAATGTTTAGTTTAGGCTTATATGTTTTAATATTGCAAATATGTCGTCAGTTCTCAAAGGAAACAGCGGTATGCCACAACTCCTTTCAATGAGAACATGATCTCAGGAATGATTAAAAGACTGCTGCTCTTAAAACGGTGATAAAAAGAAAAAGATACTAGTCAAGGACTTTATCTTATGTATGGTCTGTGTTTTAATGGGTCAGCTTTAGGTCTTCGTACTTCAGCAAAAATATTCAAAACACATTTGAAAATATTACCTTAAAGAGTGAAGAGGGTATTATTGCATTATTGCATTTTATGCTTTTGATGAGTCAGCTTTTTGACTTCTGTTTTTTTTTAGTCTCCTATCCTGACAGATTACGATTTAGGAGACTGTGTAATTACCGCTGTTAGAAAACGTGCCAGCTGCGGTTTAAGTGGAGGGAGTATCAATTATGACTCTGTCATCTGAATAAAGAACTCAGAGTGTGGGTCTGATTCATGTCAGTCTGCCAAAATGTATTTTTCTTTACAGTACTTTTAAATCAAAAGCTTTGTGTGTCAAGTACAAATGAACAGTAGAATAAAAATCTTTTCCAATTCAGATTAAGTTCAGCATATTTCACTGAATTTATTGGAAAGTACTTAAATGCTATGGCTTCGTGGTTTGGCCATTTGATTTCAATCATTGACAAACCCGGTTCATTAGACGATTAGAGTGCAGAAAATGAAAGCTTGGGAAGTACAATGTATGAATACACAGACTGTAAGCATCTATTCTAAAACAAAGTAAACACTGAATGGTTAATTAACTGAGTTGTACTGCAATGCTTTAGAAATTATAAACATTTCTATGTCCTCTTTATTCAGGTAAGAGCAAATTATGTGAATATATATACTGTATATATATACTGTATATATTGTCACACGTCAAATAGGGGACAGCCAAAGAGCTTGATAGGACGTGAAAGAACGAAAGATAGGGGATTGGAATGGAGCATAAATGCCTTTTTTTCCTTTCATCAACAGAA
The DNA here is from genome assembly GCF_016835505.1 of Polypterus senegalus. Taxonomy (NCBI): domain Eukaryota; kingdom Metazoa; phylum Chordata; class Cladistia; order Polypteriformes; family Polypteridae; genus Polypterus; species Polypterus senegalus. Next base: position 123,284,257 of record NC_053155.1, on the reverse strand, counting down.
AGATGGAAGACTAAAACTCTTCTACCGGACGTAATGCTCACGTATCCACCTCGCTCACTGTAGAAGACTTCTCTTCCGGCACTGCTGAATTACCTCACTTCCGGTCCCATCGTGATGACTTCAATTCCGACCCCTGATTCTGATGTCATCTCCGGCTTCTTCAATCAACATCACATCCGCTTTTTATTTCATTTCCTCCCTTATCAGTGCTTCCTGCCACGCATCCATAAAAGATCAGAGAAACCATTCTGTTGTTGTCACATGTTTGTTTTTCATTACTTTGACCCTGACTACTTTAGAACACTGGGACCTTCAGCCAGCATACAGAGAAGCTCCCCAACTCTTGATCTGTTGTTTTTATGTTCTTATTCTATCACTTTAAATTTAATTATTTGCATCAAAGGAGCAGGTGTATGCTAAAGCATGTGTATTTTCATTATCAAAGAAATGAAAAAATTCCATTGAAAACTGAGAAGTAAATGGGTGTAACAAATATACTGTACATTCTGTTAAAAAAACATAGCTGCTTTTAAAATTAGTAGTCTAGTTGCATTAAACCATAAAAAAGGATAGGTGAAGTGCATGAAAAATGTAAAGACCACAGGAAAAATGTAACAGGTGTCTGGTCACACTTTCAGGTAATCCAACTAGACACCATCCAAATATCAGACTACGCCACGCAGTTTTATTAAGAGACTGGGAACTCCTGAAATTTACCAATGATAGCACACAGGTTTCTTTAAATTGGCCGGTGAGTAAACACACAATGAAAGACACAACAGCAATTTCAGGAAGTAACTTCTATTACACTAGACAATAATAAGTACATGAAAAAGATAAATGAACATAAACCAAATCTAACAGTATCATGAAGAAAATTTCTTATCTTAGAAAGGAAAGCCCCCAGTCCACACTCTAAAAGTCCATTAAAAACATGAATTGGATGATACAACCTGTAGTGGTGCAAAGTCCTGTTTGTTCTCAGTGTTACCCCAACACTTAATTGTTCAACTGTCCACGGATGCACTCTGTTCACCGGACACTTGTTTCCAAGAGAATCGTGGAATCCCTGTTGGTGTCTCTTCGCTGTTCCTTTTTTTGTCCACTCTGGGCTCCTTGTATTGCTGTGAATTAGGCACGCCTTATTTCTTGTCTGCCAGCTTTGCTCGGTCCTTTCATGCGGCTTCCCTCTCTCGCTGGACCCACAACCGGCGTCTCCTTGTGGAGCTGTCTCTTCCTCCCTGGAAGTATTTCCGTCCTTGTGCCTCACGTCGTGCCAGCCACGTACCCTTGTCAGCCTGCGAGCCTCTGTGCTCTGTCCGAGTGACTTGGCAGTGCTCTCAGTGGACTGTCCCTCTCCTCTTGCCTTCTCCTGGCCAGAACTTAAATCTCCTTCAGTCCCTGCAATTATCAGTTCTGGACAACCAGATTAAACAAGTGGCACAGCTAAATTTCCTGGGTTTAACAAATAATGAAAACACGAGTTAACAAAATGTATTGTTACCAACCATTAATGAGTACAGATCTGCTGTTTAGAAACCAATATTGTCAAAAATGTTAATTGCCAAGTCAGGTAAATACAGAAATCCTCCAAGGCAAGACTTCAAAGCGGCGACTCCTTTGCAAGACAGCTAATACTTACACAACAATCCTGACACAATCAGTAACTGGATTATCCAGGCCCCTCCAAGGAAGCAGCAGTTCTGTTATCACACGTGGTATTGTTTGTATGGTTTGTTTGTTTGTATCTCAACCAGCCATAAACTTCAAAATGGCAACTCCTTTGCAAGACAGCAAATACTTACATCCTGCAGACAGCTGTGACATAATCAGTAACTGGATTATCCAGGAAATTGAAAAACAAGGTCCCCTTCTGACAAAAAGAACCATATATTAGTCTAGAGTAGGGTTATATAATTTAATATACTGATATTGGTGAAAATATAAGTGGTTATGCATTGTGGCATAAAGTCAAACAGTTCAAAAGGTCCTCTGTGGCACCTTCAATCATGCTTTGAGTAACTGTTGTTGATCCTCATAATGGAGTGTGGACAGGCAAATGGCCATTCTAAACTATTCAAAAATACTCTGCCGTGTAGAAATGTATGGAACAAACTACCGAAACATGAAATTGAATCAGAAACCTTGACAACCTTGATAAGAAGAATCTGGATGAGATATTAGGATAGCTTAATTATTAGTTAAACAAACAAGCCTGATGGACTAAATGGTGTGTTCTCGTTTGTCAAATTTCTTATGTTTCTTATGTATAAAGATCTCTAGCTGAGGTCAAAACATAGACATTCTTGAGATATAAAATCCTGCCAAAAAAGTAATAAGGTTAGATGTAGGATCATCTTGACATATTTTTCATCTAAAAGATACATTATATTGCATAATTTCTGAGTTTCAGTCGTAGCTTTCATATACATAATCTTAGCAAGTCAGAGGCAGTCAGCATTGCACATCCATAAAGATGACCTGGTGCCTGTCAAGGGGAGTCCAGAAAAGATGTAATAATGGACAGTATGAATGAAGATATGCTATATTTTTGCCAGTGGATCGACTGTGTGACCGTTTCACCAAACAGTCATAGCAACAATTTCACAAAGCAAACGTAGCCATGGAGTCTCATGGCCACATATAAACTGTGGTGACATAGCAGCACAAACTCCTCACAGACAGCGGACAGGGAAAGAAAAAATACAAGTGGAACCTTGGTTTACGAGCATATTTCATTCTGGAAACGTGCTTGCATTCCAAAGCACTTGTATATCAAAGCAAATTTCCCCATAAGAAATAATAGAAACTCAGATGATTCATTCCATAACCCAAAACTATTCATATAAAAATGATTAATACAACATATAAAGTACAAATATATAAAACAAATTAACCTGCACTTTACCTTTGAAAAGAATCATAGCTGGTGTGAGTGAGTTTCTACACTTGGTGGATTTCACCCAATGGGACGAAACGCGGAAGAGCGTCCCGAAGCAACCGCAGGCACCCAACACTGTAGCAGTTCGGCATAAAAGCGAATCCGAAAAGAACGTGGTCATGCTATAAGCACCTGCCGTTGATGGGTGATAAAAGGAACACGGAACATTATAAATGCGCAGGGCACAGCATTACTTGGCCACTAACCTGGGCATGACCCTGTCTGACTGCTGTGTCTGTGTATAGGAGGGTGGCAGATCCCGCTACAATAAATAACCATGCTGTTCCTGTTTCAAGCTGAATAAAGATGGTGTTGCTAAAGTACTGAAACTCAGCTTTGTGTTTTGGGTTGCAAGACGGGGACTCACATGTCACAGCACACACGTGGTCACAATGCTGTAGTAAACAGTACACGCTTATATGGATGTTGACTATATGTGTGAGGAACGCCGACTGACGATTGCCCACAATCCTGCAGCAAGAGAGAGAAGAACCATCAGCTCAGTTGTGATCATGTGACACTCGGCAGACAAAACACTCACAAACCAAGTTACTTGCAATCTAAGGTTCCACTGTACATGAAAAATGAGAGCCAACTCCTGCTGAAGTTTAACTATTACTTCACTGAGTGAAGAACAAGCATGTTTTAACCAAACATGCACAGACACAGACTGTCAAGGTCAAGTGAGACTTCTTGTATGTACACAAGCTGCCTTGTTCTAATGTTATTTTCTATCAGCTCTGCCATTTGAAGGACAAGTGCATATGCAGTATTATACTGTCAGACATACATGCTACCTACTGTAGGTATTGGCTTCAAAAACTTTGTTGTGAAAAACTGAGATTTGGAACTTTGTGTTATTTGTGCATCTTTATTTTGTATATTTTGAGTAATATTATTTTGAAGTAACGCTACTCTTACTTGAGTACAATTTTTGGCTACTCTACCCTCTGCACACTACATAGGACTGACATTCATGCTTCATTAAAACTAATGAATTGTTTGCACAGCTGATTAACATTTCAAACGTGCATTTTCTGTGTGATGGTGGGGCAATGCCACAATATCTTTTTTAGAAGAGGATTCCAATGTGTAACCCTTTAGTGGTGGTCAACAGTATAACACACAAACCATCCTGATCATCCTGAGTGTACCTGCCCATGCTGAACTTCCATGACAGTTTTAATGAAAATTAGAGTACTGCTTCTGGATGCAATACATTAGTTTGACAGAAGTTATGAATAAATATCTTCATAAACCTGTTTACAACACTTTAGAAAAGGAACTATAGGTGAAAGAATATCAATTGGGGTGATTAAAGAGATAATACTTCACTGCACATCATGCAAATCCTCACTATTCCAAGAATATTGGAAACTGTAGAACGTTATCAAGATATATTTTCAGAAAGGTTTTACAATATGTCTAATAATTAATAATAATTTTGAATGCTTTCTAAAAGAAATGACATTTAAAATCAGTTCAGTAAGAGTAAATAAGTTTAGAGAGCTCATATAGTACAGTTGCTGGGTTAAGTAAAAAACCCATTTGGAGTGTGTAAACAGACAAGATCCTGAATATCATTATTTCCCAAGACAAAAGCACGTGTTCTGGTACACATATTCATGCTCTCTCAGGCTGCTAAGAGCCTTTTAAAATCTGTCGTTGGAAAAATGCCCAACTTTTAACACAAATTAAACTAATTAAAATCTAACACATTCCACTGTCTAGCATATCTTCCACACCGGACTCCTCATACAAGCCGGAGGGGGGAATTCAGAAGCACTACAAGGAAACTGCCCATTCCTAAGGCCTGGCATTTGTGCTGTTACAGTATGTTGTGTTTTCAATAACAGGATATGGCACCAAAATGGATGGGAATACGTTTATATTTGGGTAGAAACAGTGTATAATATAAGAACAAGGGAAAGTATTCCAGACGTCCAAATATTGCCAGAAAACTCTCTAAAAACTCATCTTTGGTTAGCAATTACTTAGGGAAAGGCTCTTCCTTCCCTGGTTCTTAGTCAGCTTGACTTTATTATTTGCTTATGTTTTTTTGGTTTTGACAACAGGGTTTCTTTTGACCTCCTGGTATTTTAACCTCACTCTGTTCCCTGAAAACAATTCTGCCTTTTCCTCAAAAATATTGTCATCTCCAACAAATTATTTTTTGCCTTTGTCTCTGGTTATTCTGCTTTGCTGTCTTTCCACGAGACCATTACCAAATCTAAATTTAAGGATGTTTTCACACCTAGTTCGTTTGGAGCATTTTTTTAAACTCTGGAGTGATTTCCCTGAAATATGTTTTGTTTAGGTTGATGTGAACACACCAATTGCACTCCTGTGCCAACCAAAACAACTATACTAAGTCTTAGTGTAGTACCAAGGAAACCCTGGAGTAGTTTATGTAAGGTATAAAATGTGATCTGACATGACTCATAACTACAAGAAATACTTTGCATTATGAAAAGCATTTATAACAAAAATTTGGCAATCTCAGTATAAAAATAAATCCACACATGCATGCAAGTTTGTGTAAAACAACCAGCCATATAAAAAAAGTGGTGTAGATTCACTTGTGATGTGGTAGATTGAACAAACCATATATTGAGTTGGTGAGAAACAAATGCCCTTAATGACCATTTAATCTAATCTCCTAATCTTACACCATAAGAGTAACAACACAAGTAGGATGTCCTCTCAATGCGATCGCACGATGAGGAGACACTGGAGGCACATTAATATTGATGCAATGTCGTAAATGCGAATCAGACATTCCTAAGTGAACATTATTAACAAATGTGTCCAAAGACGGTAAACATGATTTGAGGTAATTTAAACTGAGGTGATGTCCAGGCTACTGGAGAGTAAATAAGCAACATTATTAAAATCTGATGCACAAGTGTGGCTCTTGTAGAATCTTCATGACAATTTTTCCAAGAAAAAAACTGTTCCCACCCAATAAAAGGTGTCATTGACAGACAGGCAAGGCATCTGTTGTTACTTCTGGTTTGCTTGAACGCTTGCTGTGTGAAACACAAATGAATTAACTGGAGATTAAAACATTATAACATTATATATTACTGAACTTCGAGGCATTCAACAATATTACTCATTAAAGTTTACATTCACAGAATTATGTGTAGCTGGAAAATAGCTTTTACTATGCAGGATTGTTGCGAAGCTTCACACTCATTATTACTGTCTCATTAGTGTTCACAAGAATATCCAAGCATGTCAATATTTTCTAAAACCTTCTACTTTATATACCTTAAGAACTTCATCACTAAATTCTTAAAAAAATGAATTAATCTTCAGAATGATTCAATGTGTCTTCAGACATTGTATATTTCCTGACCAATGAAATTTAAAACTCCAAATCACAAAGAGGCCAGTCAACTAACTGTGCCTTTACAGCTCCATAAACTCTTTATTTGCTCTAACTTACCTTATCTTGTCAGTACACAGGCATTGCTCTAAAACGTATATATATTTTTCCATTTAGTAATAAATATTCTAATTTAATTAATTCTAATTTAATTAATTCTAAATTATTCTATTTATTTGAAATATGTCCAAACTTAAAGTAATAAAATAGCCAGATTGTACAAAGGTCTGAGCACTTTGAACAAAACTATAAATAAGTGTTTAATGAGTGTTCTAGCAAGGTTATCATACATATACTAATAGTAAAAAGTATAGACATTCCATTTTCTATCTCAATTATAAATTAAACTTATTGTTATGTTGTCTCTGTCTTTCTTCTCTATTGAGTGTAATGGTAAGGGTCACATTAAGAGCAAGTTCCCTTTCTTTTAAAAAAGGTTCCAGCTTTTCTTTTTATTAGGCCATCTATGAAAAGTGCTGTAATTCTTCCATAGCATTCGGGTTTATCAGTGGTGTCATATTTAAAGTGTGCTAGCTACACCGCCAGTTTAATGTACCAAAGAGGCATCCTCAATAGGTGCCCAAATCTTGAATAGCTTCTCTTAACCCCTCTCATCTTTACTTAGTGATTTCTCAGTTCCTTGCTGACCAGAAAACTTTTAGAATATCATCATTGTTGACAAATGACCTAGCAATCTTCATTTAATATAGAAAAGTTTGTTAATTACCACCCCATGCTTATAATTGAACTCCTTGTTTTATTGGCTAGACATTTTGCTGTCAATTTGTAGACATAAAGACACTGAGATGTGTGATTTGTATTTTTGTCATACATTGTAAGTTAATTAATCACCAAGTATAACAGCATAACATTTTCAATATCATCCGAATTAATTTAAAACCTCAGCATTTCTGCAACAATGGATGCAGGGCAGTGCTGGAATGGTCTTCTTGGAATTTTGTAAACTGCAATACACTAAGAATTGATTGAATTAGGAAGGAGGGGATTTCCCCTTGGGGTTTCGGGCGTCAAAATACAATAACAGTTGATCAATCAATAGATGAGGAGGGGAGGCTTGGATATATGTGATGTGAACAGAACACTCAAAAATACTGATGGTACACAACAAACATGTCTTCTTTCAGCTGCTCCCTTTAGGGGTTGCCACAGCGGATCATCTTCTTCCATATCTTTCTGTCCTCTGCATCTTGTTCTGTTATACCCATCACCTGCATGTCCTGCTCCATAAACCTTCTCTTAGGTCTTTTCCTCTTCACTGGCAGCTCTATCCTTAGCATCCTTCTCCCAATATGCGTAGCATCTCTCCTCTGCTCATGTCCAAACCAACACAATCTCACCTCTCTGACTATGTCTCCCAACTGTCCAACTTGAGCTGACCCTCTAATGTACTCATTTCTATTCCTATCCATCCTTGTCACATCCAAATGCTAAAAAAATGAGAAGTGCTGGTACTCCATACAGATGCATACAACCTACAGTACATTCAAGCCCTGATGCAGAACAAAAACAAACAGTAGCTGAATTTCCAGGACATCACAGAACCTACTCATCTTCATGGAGCAAATTTACAATTGAATTGTGAAAGAATAACAAGAGCACCAGGCCCACACACACTGGGAGAATGTGCAAACTTGACACAAACATCTGGGCACAGAATTTGAACCCAGGGCACTAAATCAGTAAGCAGCACTACATCTCCCAAGACATAGAAAGAGTGTCTCAAATTATCTCATGTTTGACATAAATATAATTTGTGTTTTTACTTAAATAATTTGGTCTCAGTCATAACATTTCAAAATCATTTCTAAATCCATGAACAGTTTTATTTAGCACTGCACAGTATATTCCAAAGACTTTGATGAGTTTAACAAAAAAAAAATTAATTCAAAAACAAATTAATTCAGTAATTTCTTCAACTCTGAATGATTTTGTTGTGAAAGTTATTTCACATTATAAAATATGAAATTAGAAATGTCGAGTCGTTACTTTTCAAATTTGCATCGCTGAATTTGTTCATTGTAACTGGAAGAAAAATGGAATAAGCGAACCAAATGAAGTTAGGAATGTGCTGTGTAGGTGCTTGTTGTCCCTGGGACAATGCAGCCGAATTAAGTTAAATGCAAAACCAGGATTAATTATACTGATTTAGACAGACACACAAGTGATATTTACTGTGCATACTGGTAAATGCCTTCAGGAGGTCTGGTTTACTTATATTATTTTAATGTGGGTAGGTTTTTCCCTGCAAACAATACTATGACCATTTTTAATCCTAACCGTCCATCATTCTTGCACATAAGCAATAACATTAAACTACTCTCCTTTCAGACACTCACTCATTTGCCAAACTCTTAGTGCAATGCAGCGACGTGAGGGACTGCCAGTGTGTGTGAATGTGCATGCAAGTGATTTTACGCCCTATTCAGAGCTGGGTGTTTGCATTCAAAGCTACCCCTATTAGAAAATAAGAACAGAAAATACACAAATGGGTGGAGGTGCAGTTCTTGTATTTGATATTTACTGAAGTCAGCAAATGCAAAAGGTAAAATGATTACAGCTGTCTACAAATAAATAACGACAAAGAAAGTGAGAGGGGTTCAGTGATGGAAGGGGACTGTTGTGGTTTATCTAATTATTTAATATATGATTTTCACATTTAAAATTTCGTTGACTATATTTGATAAGAATGAAGACTTTTTCGCTAGAAAGTAGTAAAATCTGGTATAATCAGAGCATGAATCACACTAATTATGAGCTTGCACAAGAAGAAAGAGCTTACAAAGTACAGCATAATTGTAAATGCAGGTATATCCTAAGCTGATAACGAGAATATTATATGTATTTCCTTCTGCCAGAAGTATTAAAGAACTCCTGACCTCTTAATATTTAAAGCGAGATCCAGATGTTCCAAGAGGAAACTGTTAAATTAGCCATAAGGGCAAAGGGTGGGAAAGACAGAAAGACTGTGAAGTGATATGGAGTGAGGTTTTGAGAGTATGTAATTTTATAAAAAGTTGAAACAGTGTCCTTGTAATGCTTCCAAGGCTATACCCAGCCTATAGCGCAAGCATAAGAAATCACAAAACCCAATAATTCAATATGAAAAAACATATAAACCTTCAATTACTGCCCTCTCTATTGAGCAGACAAGCCACAGATTTCTCACCCCAATCCCTTGGCCACACTATACACCACTATAAACCAGTATGGACAAGATCACAGAATGTCTGTGACATTGATGAATATGTTTGGCCACCAAGAAATAGTTACATTGCACCCCTGACTTCCAAACTGACATGCCTAGAAGACAGGTCTCAAAGAAATAATAGTGACATATTATATGTTATTGTGACTTTACAAAATACAGGCATATGGTATTCCAATAGAAAGTTATTGAAGAAAGAAACTGTAATCTATACTAATAAAAGGCAAAGCCCTCACTGACTCACTCAGTCATCGCTAATTCTCCAACTTCCCGTGTAGGTAGTAGGCTGAAATTTGGCAGGCTCATTCCTTACAGCTTACTTACAAAAGTTGGGCAGGTTTCATTTAGAAATTCTACGCGTAATGGTCATAACTGGAACCTATTTTTCTCCATATACTGTAAAGGACTTCAGCTCGATGGCCGTGGGGGGCGGAGTTGCGCGTCACATCATCACGCCTCCCACATAATCACGTGAACTGACTGTGAACGCAGTACGTAGAAAACAAGGAAGAGCTCCAAAGAGCGCTGAAGAAAAACGCATACAAGCTTATTCATAAGTGCAGCTACTGTGGAAACAAAGCACGGTGTAAACCGTAAGTTTAAATTAAGTTTATGGACACGCTTCTGCTGCCGTTTGTCATGCCTTCGTCGAATACTTTATTCGCGAGATACAAGTTTAATGAGAAGACACGAGGTATAAACGAGACTTTGGATCACTTTGTAACGGAGTTAAAATTGCTGTAGCAAGAAACTTTTAAGTGCCGGGTCTTAGCTATCATTAAATAAAGCTGTGGACATCGCAACATCACACAAGAGAGCAGCTCACATGAACCGACTGAACGCAGTATGAATGATCACTTTCATGCATCAAACCTGTTCAAAAAACACATTACACAATTGACAAGGTAGAAAAAGAATATGCTCCGAGCTGAGCTCCACAGCTAAAGCTGTCTTGCAGAAGCAACTTCGTCACGCTGCCACCAAATACTCACAGAAAAATCCTCAAGTTAATGCACATGCTGTCTATAGAGTTTCTCCACACTCAATGTATTCCTCGCATCCCAGTCACACCCTCTGATCTCCCATTTCAATTCAGATGCCTCCAATTTCCAGTAAGGCTCTGCTTCGCGATGACAATTAATAAGTCTCAGGGACAGACCCTACAAAAGGTTGCCATTGATTTCAGGCAAGATTGCTTTTCTCCTGGACAACTATACGTTGCATTCTCAAGAGTGAGCTCGCACAGCTTGGTCATATTACAACCGGAGTGCTGAACTGACAACGTGCTATATAAAGAGAACTATAACAATCGTAATAAACGAACAATAAAACAGCGGAGAACCCGTGGATTAAATAAAAAGGCAGCTTCTTTGGCGAAGCAAGAAAAAAGGATGGCCTTATATGTCGTTCATTTTTAAAACAGCGGAGAAGCTGTATAAATTCTGCTTCACAAAAAACCAGAGGAGCGCCTTATATGAGCAGGCAGTCAGCTAAAGAAGGGAATCAATAAATATCTATAATCAAATTAAACAAACAAAAAATAGCGTACAAGCCGCGGATTAAATAAAGGAAATGGGTACCTGAACAGTAAGGTAAGTCTCGAATAGCTACACAATAACTATAACAATCGTAATAAACGAACAATAAAACAGTACAGAACCGCGATGCAAGGAGAAACGACGGCCTTATATGGTGTTCGTTTATAAAGCAGCGGAGAAGCTGTGTGAAGGCAGCTACACAAAAAAACAGCAGAGCGCCACACTCTGAATGTATTCCTCGCATAAACCGTTATACCCTCTGATCTCCCATTTCAATTCAAATGCCAATTTCCAGTAAGGCTCTGCTTCGCGATGACAATTAATAAATCTCAGGGACAGACCCTACAAAAGGTTGCCATTGATTTGAGGCAACATTGCTTTTCTCCTGGACAACTATACGTTGCATTCTCAAGAGTAAGCTCAGTGCGCAGCTTGGTCATATTACAACCGGAGTGCTGAACTGACAACGTGGTATACAAAGAGATCCTTAAAAAATAGTTATTGGTATATTTTCCCTCAGTTTAAAAAGGTTTTCTTTTCTTGTTAATAAAAATTTAAAAGCAGTACTTTGTCGCTGCGAAGCTCAGGGATTTTACTATATACATAATATATATATACGAGTATGTAGATATGTATATATATATATATAAAATATGTACAGTATGTATGTATGTGTATATATATATATATGTAGATATGTATATATATGTGTGTATATATGTAGATATGTACAGTATATATATAGATCTGTATACAGTGGTGTAAAAAACTATTTGCCCCCTTCCTGATTTCTTATTCTTTTGCATGTCTGTCACACAAAATGTTTCTGATCATCAAACACATTTAACCATTAGTCAAATATAACACAAGTAAACACAAAATGCAGTTTTTAAATGATGGTTTTATTATTTAGGGAAAAAAAATCCAAACCTACATGGCCCTGTGTGAAAAAGTAATTGCCCCTTGTTAAAAATAACCTAACTGTGGTGTATCACACCTGAGTTCAATTTCCGTAGCCACCCCCAGGCCTGATTACTGCCACACCTGTTTCAATCAAGATATCACTTAAATAGGAGCTGCCTGACACAGAGAAGTAGACCAAAAGCACCTCAAAAGCTAGACATCATGCCAAGATCCAAAGAAATTCAGGAACAAATGAGAACAGAAGTAATTGAGATCTATCAGTCTGGTAAAGGTTATAAAGCCATTTCTAAAGCTTTGGGACTCCAGCGAACCACAGTGAGAGCCATTATCCACAAATGGCAAAAACATGGAACAGTGGTGAACCTTCCCAGGAGTGGCCGGCCGACCAAAATTACCCCAAGAGCGCAGAGACGACTCATCCGAGAGGTCACAAAAGACCCCAGGACAACGTCTAAAGAACTGCAGGCCTCACTTGCCTCAATTAAGGTCAGTGTTCACGACTCCACCATAAGAAAGAGACTGGGCAAAAACGGCCTGCATGGCAGATTTCCAAGACGCAAACCACTGTTAAGCAAAAGAACATTAGGGCTCGTCTCAGTTTTGCTAAGAAACATCTCAATGATTGCCAAGACTTTTGGGAAAATACCTTGTGGACTGATGAGACAAAAGTTGAACTTTTGGAAGGCAAATGTCCCATTACATCTGGCGTAAAAGGAACACAGCATTTCAGAAAAGAACATCATACCAACAGCAAAATATGGTGGTGGTAGTGTGATGGTCTGGGGTTGTTTTGCTGCTTCAGGACCTGGAAGGCTTGCTGTGATAGATGGAACCATGAATTCTACTGTCTACCAAAAATCCTGAAGGAGAATGTCCGGCCATCTGTTCGTCAACTCAAGCTGAAGCGATCTTGGGTGCTGCAACAGGACAATGACCCAAAACACACCAGCAAATCCACCTCTGAATGGCTGAAGAAAAACAAATTGAAGACTTTGGAGTGGCCTAGTCAAAGTCCTGACCTGAATCCAATTGAGATGCTATGGCATGACCTTAAAAAGGCGGTTCATGCTAGAAAACCCTCAAATAAAGCTGAATTACAACAATTCTGCAAAGATGAGTGGGCCAAAATTCCTCCAGAGCGCTGTAAAAGACTCATTGCAAGTTATCGCAAACGCTTGATTGCAGTTATTGCTGTTAAGGGTGGCCCAACCAGTTATTAGGTTCAGGGGGCAATTACTTTTTCACACAGGGCCATGTAGGTTATTTTTTTTCTCCCTAAATAATAAAACCATCATTTAAAAACTGCATTTTGTGTTTACTTGTGTTATATTTGACTAATGGTTAAATGTGTTTGATGATCAGAAACATTTTGTGTGACAAACATGCAAAAGAATAAGAAATCAGGAAGGGGGCAAATAGTTTTTCACACCATTGTATATGTATATATATATGTAGATGTGTATATGTATATATATACACTCACCTCAAGGATTATTAGAAACACCTGTTCAATTTCTCATTAATGCAATTATCTAATCAACAAATCACATGGCAGTTACTTCAATGCATTTAGGGGTGCGGTCCTGGTCAAGACAATCTCCTGAACTCCAAACTGAATGTCAGAATGGGAAAGAAAGGTGATTTAAGCAATTTTGAGCGTGGCATGGTTGTTGGTGCCAGACGGGCCGGTCTGAGTATTTCACAATCTGCTCAGTTACTGGGATTTTCACGCACAACCATTTCTAGGGATTACAAAGAATGGTGTGAAAAGGGAAAAACATCCAGTATCGGCAATCCTGTGGGCGAAAATGCCTTGTTGATGCTAGAGGTCAGAGGAGAATGGGCCGACTGATTCAAGCTGATAGAAGAGCAACTTTGACTGAAATAACCACTCGTTACAACCGAGGTATGCAGCAAAGCATTTGTGAAGCCACAACACGCACAACCTTGAGGCAGACGGGCTACAACAGCAGAAGACCCCACCGGGTACCACTCATCTCCACTACAAATAGGAAAAAGAGGCTACAATTTGCACAAGCTCACCAAAATTGGACAGTTGAAGACTGGAAAAATGTTGCCTGGTCTGATGAGTCTTGATTTCTGTTGAGACATTCAAATGGTAGAGTCAGAATTTGGCGTAAACAGAATGAGAACATGGATCCATCATGCCTTGTTACTACTGTGCAGGCTGGTGGTGGTGGTGTACTGGTGTGGGGGATGTTTTCTTGGCACACTTTAGGCCCCTTAGTGGCAATTGGGCATCGTTTAAATGCCACGGGCTACCTGAGCATTGTTTCTGACCATGTCCATCCCTTCATGACCACCATGTACCCATCCTCTGATGGCTACTTCCAGCAGGATAATGCACCATGTCACAAAGCTCGAATCATTTCAAATTGGTTTCTTGAACATGACAATGAGTTCACTGTACTAAAATGGCCCCCACAGTCACCAGATCTCAACCCAATAGAGCATCTTTGGGATGTGGTGGAACGGGAGCTTTGTGCCCTGGATGTGCATCCCACAAATCTCCATCAACTGCAAGATGCTATCCTATCAATATGGGCCAACATTTCTAAAGAATGCTTTCAGCACCTTGTTGAATCAATGCCACGTAAAATTAAGGCAGTTCTGAAGGCGAAAGGGGGTCAAACACCGTATTAGTATGGTGTTCCTAATAATCCTATATGAGTGTATATAGATATGTGTATATGTAGATATGTAGATATGTATATGTATATATGTTTATATGTGTGTGTGTCTGTGTGTATATATATATATATATACAGTATGACAGCAAAACTCATAACAGTGACAAAACAATTACATTGACAATCATGTTACGTTATTTTTAAAATGTTTCCTTTTCTTTTTCATAACTTCTTTAACACATTACTTCTCCGCTGCGAAGCGCGGGTATTTTGCTAGTTATCTATATTTATCAGTCTGTATGATTTCTTCTGGTGAATAAAAGATGTCAAATAAAACACACAAACACACATATACAGGTCTGAATCGCAATTACTTCCAGGTAACAGTTGTGGTAGGGCAGCCAGTTGGCAAACATGTCCCCTCAGTTGAGGTCATAGATATGCGACATACTACCTGGGAGGACATCGTCAATGTTTGCCAAGTGGCCGACTAATCACAAGTGTTACCTGATAGGTAACCATCCAAATAATCAGATTGAGATTCAGACCTATGAATATAATACTCCGATCTTCACCCTGTCAAGGAAGTGAACCAGCTGCCATGGTGCAACATTAAAGGCTTCGCCTCAGGTGCTGACATCTGAAGTTTGATCCCTGTTAGGGGAAGCAAAGGTTCACACACCTGATGAGCCTCAATTAGGGTGAAACACGTGTCATGCAATCTTTGTATTATTTTCCAGGTACTGTATCACATATATTACCTCTAATAATAAGATTTCTCAATTATACTGCCTAGCACACTGTTTTTATGAGGCCTAGAAAATACCTAATGTGTCACTAGATTAATCTATTGGGTGACTTCAACCCAATAATCACTGAAACCAGGAATCCAGTGACTCTTCTAATGATATGAACCTAAGGAGTGGGGTTGCAGCCATATCTTCGTATCTGGCATGTTTCAAGTTATCCTTCACCACAGGAAATGTTGTTATTGATGACCAGATACAAGCTATTGAGGCAATTGACAACATCTGTTCCACTGGTATATTCTGCTTATAATAGCTATTTATGTGCTGTTTTTCCCATAAGTCACTTTGACCTTTTTGCTTCTTTTAGCATCCATGATTCCTCTTCAGGCCTTTTGTCCTGGTTCTCTACTGATAGACATACTTAAAAATGTATGGCTGAGATCAAAGTCTAATTCCCTTGTCTCTCCTTTGCATCAGGCCTATGCTAAGGATCCATTATAATTTCCCTGGTCTTGTTTCAAATACAACTCCTCATTTACACTTGCTTGAATATATGTTCACCCATACCATTGGGCTGGAGTTCTTTTTTTCTTTTTATATATTGATCAATACCACCATTTTATCTTGGGAAGTTTAATGGTGTTTTGATTCTTCTTTCTCCTCACTTTCACACTAAAAAGCTTTCATGCTTTTTGTGCTGAATTTGTCCATGTTTGATGTTGCATCACTTCATTTACTTATCTTGTTGTATGGTTCCTAGATGGTTACTGCTTCAGACTTCATCTCACATTTTTAACAATGTGGTCAGGAGATGAGGAGTGAGAAATTTGTGGATTGTCTGTCCTATAAAGAAGACATCTTTTGAATGTTTATATGTGTATTCAGGTTGAATTATTGGTTTCGGCAGGGTGTTAGAAGGTGGTAGAAGAACGTTTGTCACAGTCTGATATTGCATTTCAGTTTTGTATATGTTGGTTCATGATAGGAGCCCTGTGCACGATTTCTTATGTGCCTATCCTTCTTTATACCTTCATAGGATATAGCCGTACTAGACTTGCCAGCATTTTCTTCTGAAGCTGCCTTGGCATACAAAGCAGTTCACTTGTCTAGCAACCTCTGGCTTGTGAAGACAGCAAAAATGTCTGATGAATCCTGAATTAAATAATTTATGTTCGCATTTGGGAGGAGATATATGAAAAGCAGAGGGAAAACTGAGTCATATGGTGTCTTCACACCTTTATTTTTTCATTATGCATGAAGATACTGAACTTTTGCAATCAAAGTTGCAATGTAATATTTAACCAACATGCAAGTAGTCGATTATATATATTAAAGAACAGAAGAGTTGATTTATATTTTTATTTGGTCATCATATTATGACATTATCATGTTGACATACCTCCCTCTCCTTTTATTGTATGCCTTGGCTGTGCATTTATGAGCAGGAACTGCAGTTCTTGGAAGAAGCAGTAGCTCGGATCTAATAAAGGCTGAGTTTGTGTGATTATCTTGTTATTGAAGTGAGTGCAGCATTTGTTGCAGTGCTGAATCATTACTTGTTTTGCAGCACTGTGTTTTTCTTAGTACCTCTGTGGTATCTCTGGCCTTGGCCTGATCTGATTTCCGTTTGATTTCTTTCCATTTTCCAGGAACATGGCTTTTGAACTGACTTCATTTTAAAGTCTAAAGTGATACTCATCTCTCCATGTCAAGAAATGATTATTGCATAGTCTAAGGCAAACAGTTTAAAGGTTGGATCTTGCCCTAAAAATATTTTGGACAATTTTAAATGAGATTTTTATACAGTATATATTTTTATATTTATATGTATATATCTGGAGGGGGGAGTTGATATCTTTCTAACCTGAGGTATCAACCAAATTTCCCTGGGAACAAATAAAGCTTTTTCTGTCTATCTAATCTTCACTGCTCATGTAGATATTTCAGGACTATCCTGCAGGCTACCAAATTCTAATATTCCTGAGTATCTTACATTAGTTTTGACCCAACTGACATTACATCCATTTCCTTAATGTTCGCATGGTGAGGAGATTAGTGTCGAGTTTACCTGGGGCCTCATGTATAACGCCGTGCGTAGAACTCACACTATAACATGGCGTAAGCACAAAAGCGGGAATGTGAGTATGCACAGAAAAATCCAGATGCAGGAATCTGTGCGTAAGCAGACTTGAAAGTTCTTCCGCTACACAAATCCCGTTCAGTGTGAAAAGTAACGCACATGCATGCGCCTGCTGTGCTGCCCCAACTCCTCCCAGAAGTATGCCTCTTTGAATATGTAAATCCAATATTAATAGCCCTTAAGCTCAGCGTTCTGTGAAAAGACAATGGCAAAACCACAACGAAAAATAGAACATACCAAGTGGAAGCAAGGAAAAACATACTATTTGTTGGTTTAAACAGTGGTATAAACAAGAAAAGGAAGCTGATTGAGAGACATAGCATGTCGGAAAAACTCGAAAGCTCAAGTTCACAAACTCGCACAGTGCCTGAAATAAAAAGGAGTTACATATAAAAGTCGCCGTGAAATGGCGAGTCGTAGCCCACCATTTGTATGTCATATGAAAGCTTATTAGGGTACAAAGAAAAAAAAGGCACGCAGTGGGGGAAAAGCACGAAATGTCAACTTTAATCTCGAAATTTCCACTTTAATCACGTAGTTTATTTAGTCATTAAAGTAGAACATCATATACTTAATCTTAAAATCATTAGTTTCTCAAATCCCATCGTAACTAAAGTAGTACGTTAAATGCTTTGTTTTGTATTTAATGTTTTATGTGATCTATGTGTGTGACTTACTACATGCTTCTTAAACCGACTTTCTCTACCTCCGATAGGACACAGAATCCATTACATTCATGATATTACAGCTCTCTGAATAACTAAAATACTGAGATGTATACATAATATCATTTTCATGATTATAGGAGTTAAAGCATGTTATTAAACATGGGAACACGGTGGCACAGTGATTGTTCATGCCTCACACAAGATTCTTGCTGCGCTGTGGGTGACCTTCGAAAAAATAATTTATTGCAGCAGTACTCTCTCTTTCAAACATACTAACCTCCAATTCCTGTCCTTCCTTTTCTTTTTCCAAATACCCAATCACCACACAATCAGCTCTGTAATAGACATTAAGCCATCTGTAAGCATATAATGCCGATTCTTCAAAACTTTTAAGGAACATTGAAATAACTTCATAGTACATGTTTAATTATTCTGTCCTTCACACCAGTCCCAGTGAAGCATACAGGAACAATCCGTGAACGGAGCACCAGATCCTTGCTAGAGTAGCGACGCCGTGTCCTTTAATTATTATATTGTGAATTTCCCCTTGGGATTAATAAAGTATCTATCTATCTATCTATCTATCTATCTATCTATCTATCTATCTATCTATCTATCTATCTATCTATCTATCTATCTATCTATCTATCTATTAACAATATAGATTATTTAAATGAAGTTTAAATGAAGTTTACAGATAAGTTTTATCTGTATAATATAATAAACATATTTTGCTGCATTTCATCTTAAAAATGACATTGTCATCATATATAAATACCAGCTTTATAAAGTGACTCAGGTTGTGCAATATTATAACTGAATCACAAGTTTACAGTGAGGTAATTGTACTTATAAGTATAAACAGTTCTACAAGGAGCAGTTGATGGACTGATTGAGTGCATTTAGAGCTCTTGGGATGAAACTGTTTCTGAACCGCGAGGTCCGTACAGTAAAGGTTTTAAAGTGTTTGCAATGTGAGAAGCAGTTCAAATAGGAAGCATGGCTGAGGCAGAGTGTGCTTGATGCTGTATACCTTTAATTCTCTTTCCGATCAGCTGCTCCGAGTGGTGCAGTGAGAGTA
Organism: Polypterus senegalus; assembly: GCF_016835505.1. Classification (NCBI taxonomy): domain Eukaryota; kingdom Metazoa; phylum Chordata; class Cladistia; order Polypteriformes; family Polypteridae; genus Polypterus; species Polypterus senegalus. Next base: position 123,264,948 of record NC_053155.1, on the reverse strand, counting down.
ACATGGAAAAAGATGATCTGCTGTGGCAACCCCTAACGGGAGCAGCTGAAAGAAGAAGAAGAAGGTGCAGTGACAATAACAACGCTAAAGCAGCTATGGTATTTAGAATAGTTTGACCATTCTGTGGACCATTATATTGTTGCAGGTTAATTACAATCACATGCATTAAACTATTAAACAATATGTGCTTAATTTAAGTGTATTTATAAAGCCGTTATCAGTAATGTGGATCTTAAAAAGAAAGATAAACCACACAGGAACAGTAGTATTGCTTTGACGCTGGGTGCCGCCAGTCTGCAAAACCGAGCAGAGAACTTGTGTACGACAGGGTATGAGGTACTGTGGAAATGTGCTTGGCTTTACGCTAAGTTTAGGTTTTATACATCGCGATTTGAACGTGGAAACGTTCTTACGCAACATTTATTTGCGTACGTACCGTTTATACATGATGCCCCTGGTTACCAGTTGCCAACTCACCAGTTATCATCACTACCAGTCTTGAGACTAGCAGTGGGTCATGGTATGTCTTTTCCAGGCGAGGTTCTCTTTGATTTAATTAGAACATTATTGAGGTTTGGTAATGGATTATTCTTTGTCTGACCCTGCCGTTCTGATCAGCTTGTATGGGTAATGGTAAAAGGAGCATATACCACCAGGAAGCATAGGTCTTAGGGTCAATGAGGTGCACATTAGTCTCTACACCATGCGAAGAATACAATTTTAGGAAGGAAGTGTTTCAGCTAGATGGTTAAAAGAGCAGTATCATGGCCTTCTGCTGGCAGTCTGTCTGTCTGTCACAATGGTTCAAAAATTGAGTACTGTCTTGTAAGAATCCATTAAGCCACCAAGCCTTTGGATCATTTCTCCAAACTTAGTCAGATCTGGTGAGCCAAGAATTCAACATTAGACAAGAATTTTGTACTGTGATTCTGTTTTTCCAGATGCACCAGGGACTTTTGTTGTAATGATAATAACGATGAGCTGTGTACCTTTGCCTTCGCTCTTATTTATACCAAGAAGTTAAATGAACATTAAAAGTCAAGTTAAGTGCTATTTGTCTCTGAGGTTTTAGTGTTTCGTCATATGTCATCCATTTCGAGGTGTGTGTGTGTTCTATGGGAGGACAATGAAATTAGCAAAAGCTGTGTGATAAAATGACATTTCAGAGAGACTGTGCCACCTCCAATTTAAACCTTCATTATGCATTATATTTTGCTTTGATTCCTAAATGGTACATTCGAAAATTAATTCATATAATAAAAAAGAGAACAAAATTAAATGAATATAGAACAATATATGATATATGTGCAAATGCACTGTCACATTAAATTGCAAAAGTTCTGTTTGTCTGAGGTGGTCTTGAGTCTTCCTGTTTTGAATTTTTTTAAGTTTCTAATTTTGCGTGTTCACTTTATGGTAGAATACAGAAAAGAGGCAGTTGTAGCTCTGAGCTCCAAAGAAACCACAAGTAGAGGATTTGGTTAAAAGTACACATTACTGAGGTAGGTAGTGATATTTAATTTTACTTTTGTGGTACTGCATGTTGATAATGGCACTGTAATAGAGAAACAACAAACAGACTTCTTCTGGTTGTGCAGGAATAGTTGGCATTCGTAGTAGAGTGTCCATAAAAACACTTGGAAGGTAGATTTCAAATCCAAACCTTTAATTAGCAGATATACAGTACCTGTACATATGACAGTGTGGGTGTGTGGTCTACAATAAAAATAAAGTAGATCTATTCTTAGTTCTCAGATTACACATAAAGGAAAATCATGTTACAAATCTTACACAAATATTACTCATACAGTTGCAATACTGAAGTTGTTATAAGTTAAGATATAACTAAAGGCACTAATGAGAAACGTTTTAGTGTTAATGATGAAATTACAAGTGCAACTATTATTATACATACCAAAAAACAAACAAACAGAACTTATGTTGCTTCGCTTGACGCACACTATTTCTAAGGAACTCTCTAACTTCATGAAGTGCAAATACTTAGACAGTGAAAACAACCATGCTTTCTCTTTCTTCCTGCTACCCACAGTACTTTGCTCAGCGGAAGGCAGCATCTAAGTCCGTCCTCCTGCTGACTGAACTCTGCCTCTCCGACACTGCATATTTGCTCCTCAAAGGGTGGAATTCTTAGTGTTCGGTAGTCATATCGTTGGAGTCATTGTCTTGAATTTCAGGCAGAGGAATCAGACGCGCTACAGGGCTTGTTAATATTCAGTCCTTGATTTTAACGTCTGCCGATCTGACCTGTCCATCTGGCCCAAGAAACACCTTGATGACTCTACCGATTAGCCAGCATGCTCTAGGGCAGGGGTGTCAAACTCCAGGCCTGGAGGGCCACAGTGGCTGCAGGTTTTCATTCTGACCCTTTTCGTAATCATTGACCAGTTTTCGCTGCTATTTGACTCCTTTTCCCATCATTTTAATAGCCCTGTTTTTAAGGAGTCAATCCTCTGAATTGATTCGTATCTTCATGAATTGGCAGCCAAACAAAAATGAGACAAAAAAACGCACTTCTTCATATTGGCTTTTAATTCTTAACCTGTTTCATTTTCCACTTGCCTTTTGCTATTTTCTCTATTTTATTTGGTCCCCTGACCTGTTTTTAGTATCTCTGTTTTAATTCTCTCTTAATGTTTGTTTTTAATATTTTGCTTTTAGTCCTGCTTGTTGTAACTGTAGAGCGCTTTGGTCAGTTGTAATGCTGTGTTTTAAAGCGCTCAACAAATAAATATGATATGGTATGGTATGGTATGGGAGATGTGAAACGAGCCAACAGATGAGCAGCTAAACTGGGGTTTCATACTCCAATCAATTTCACTAAAACCAATGTACTAACGAGAAGCTGATTCTTGCTGTTAATTAATTAAGCCCGTTATTTAATTTTATGGTCTGTTGCTGCTCTCATTCTGCCACAGCAGACATTTCCAAAACTGTTGATTTTCTGTTCGTCAAAATGTTTTGGTGACCTGAGAGATCAACTTTACTGAGACCTTCACTTTTCTTTATTTTCAGATATTGCACAGGTGAGCTGATCATGTGGCAGCTCGTTTTGTGTCTCATTATTGTTTGGCTTCTAATTAAAAAAAGAGACAACTAAGGGGCCTGAGTCAAGTTAATTAAAACTAAAGTAAAAGAAGTTAATTAGCAGCAAAAACTGGTCACTAATGAAGAAGATGGTTAGAATGAAAACCTGCAGCCACTGCGGCACTCCTGGCCTGGAGTTCGACACCTGTGCTCTAGGGATTTGGTGGTCAGCCAGCAACACTACATTACCTACTGATGTTTGAAGCATGCCACCTATCCCTTCTCTAAAGGTCTGGTAAATAATAGTGTACAAATTTAGACCAAAACTTCGTGTACAGTTTACATCCCATATAAATATTCAAAATGGGTGGCACGGTGGCACAGTGGGTAGCGCTGCTGCCTCATAGTTAGGAGACCGGGTTCACTTCCCAGGTCCTCCCTGCGTGGAGTTTGCATGTTCTCCCCGTGTCTGCATGGGTTTCCTCCGGGTGCTCCGGTTTCCATGCAGGTTAGGTGCATTGGCGATTTCAAATTGTCCTTGGTGTGTGTGTGCGCCCTGCGGTGGGCTGCCGCCCTGCCCAGGGTTTGTTTCCTGCCTTGCGCCCTGTGTTGGCTGGGATTGGCTCCAGCAGACCCTGTGACCCTGTAGTTAGGATATAGCGGGTTGCATAATGGATGGATGGATGGATGTCTATAACAACCCTCATATTTGTCTTCTTAAGGCTGTTCTACTGACATTATTTTTGTGCATGGTACTGCAGGCCTTTTTCTGGCAGAGGTGCTTGAAGAATTAGCTGTGTAATGTTCTTTATACCACTGGGTGTGTGAGTGTGCATATTCAAACCAATTTTTCAGTTTTTTGGTGGCATCTGAAGGTTATTACCCATATTAAAATGAGGACCAATTGCTTTTGTTGTATTTATTGACATATTTGCACTTACTTGAGGATAAGGCAGCTGGCAAGACATACAAAAAGTTCAATACCATTTGCTTCCTTAAAGGTAGTCAGAGTTGTTTAAAAAAAAGAAAGGATATCGATATTAAGAATGAATTGCTTGCAAGATAAGGGCCACACTAAATTTGATAAGCTACCAAGAAAGTCTGAAAAAAGAAAGGATATCGATATTAAGAATGCATTGCTTGCAAAATAAGGGCCACACTAAATTTGATAAGCTACCAAGAAAGGCACGTCTTGAAAAAGAAGACATTAGCATGGCACTCCTGTTTCAAACAAGCATAAAGTCCTGGGGCCTCATGCATAACACTGTGTGTAGAATTCACACTAAAACATGAACAGAAATGTTCATATGCACAAAAAAATCCAGATGCATAAATCTGTGCGAACGCCAACTTCCACATTCTTCCGCTGCATAAATCCTGGTCAGTGTGAAAAGCAACGCACGTTCACGCGCCTGCTGCCACTCCTAAACTCCTCCCAGAATTACACTTCTTTGAATATGCAAATCAATATAAATAGCCCCTAAGCTCAGCATTCTGTGAAAAGACAATGGCAAAAGCACAGGGGGAAATAGAAAAATTTTAGCAAATACCAAGTGGAGGCAAGGAAAAACATACTACCGTATTTGTTGGTTAAACCAGGGGTGCCCAATGCGTCGATCGGGGTCGACCGGTAGATCGCAAAGGTAGTGCAGGTAGATCGCGTTGCATTCCCAAAAATATTTTTTAAACGTTAGTCTATCATATATCCTCCCCTATGGCATTTGCCACTTGATTGACATACAGGGCGGCCAGTCTGAGATCTCTTTTCTTCTAATACATTGGTCATCCTGCACACACGATCAAACGCGCGAGCTACTGCAAAACTCCGGCTGTGATCTAGTTAGCCTTCCAATTTATATCGACTAAAGAAGGGATTTAAAAAAAAAATTGTTTGGGGAGTGTATGGGCTGGATGTGGAATTGGAAGAGGCTTTTTTTTCTCACAATGTCACAATCGAAGTGCGTTTGTCTGACCTGTCACTATCATTGCTATTCCAAAGAAGGAAAATGTGGAAAGGCACTTTTGAACTGTTAATAAAAACTACGAAACTGACTTCCTTCTGAAAAGCGATTTGAGAAAGAGAGAGGGAATTTAAATCACAGTTATTCAGACAGCCGTCATTTTTCACTCGGCTGAATTCAAAAGCTCCGTGACTGCATTATTCGGTTCTACTTATTTATGTGAGTCAGCCTTTTCCCACATGAAGATTATTAAATCCAAATACTCTAGTGACCATAAATGTATTGAATTGTTATTGTGCCATAAAGGTTATTCAGTGATGCAAGGTACAACAACATATATTTTATGTATAAAGTATACTCAGTGTATATACAGTATATATATATATATATATATATATATATATATATATACTAGCAGAATACCAGCTCAGTAGCGGAGAAGTAGTGTGTTAAAGAAGTTATGAAAAGAAAAGGAAAAATTTTAAAAATAATGTAACATGATTGTTAATGTAAGTGGTTTGTCATTGATATGAGTGTTGTTCTCATATCTATATATATATCTATATCTATATCTATATCTATATCTATATCTATATCTATATATATATATATATATAGCAAAATATCCGCTTGGCAGTGGAGAAGTAAAAGAAAAGGAAACATTTTAATAATAACGTAACATGATTGACAATGTTATTGTTTTGTCATTGTCATGAGTGTTGCTGGCATATATACAGTACATACATGTGTACATATATACACACACACACAGATACTATGGGGTGCCAAACAGGCAAATACATTGATTTTGTGAATATATAAAGTTGGCGTCAGAATATATAACGTCAAAACTTGAATATATAAAGTCATTCCCGAATATATAACATCAAAACTTGAATATATAAAGTCAGCATCGGTATACATAAAGTCAAAACGTTTTTCTGAATATATAAAGTGAAAACTTGAATATATAAAGTCAGCGTCAGAATATATAAAGCGCTGACTTTATATATTCCGACGCTGACTTTATATAATTAAGTTTTGACTTTATATATTCCAGTGCTTACTTTATATATTCAGAAATATTCCAACGCCGTCTTTATATACTCAGGTTTTGACTTTATATATTTGGGAATGACTTTATATATTCAAGTTTTGACTTTATATATACCAAAGCTGACTTTATATACTGCGGTGGGTTGGCACCCTGCCCAGGATTGGTTCCTTCCTTGTGCCCTGTGTTGGCTGGGATTGGTTCCAGCAGACTCCCGTGACCCTGTATTCGGATTCAGCGGGTTGGAAAATGGATGACTTTATATATTCAAGTTTTGACTTTATTTATTCCGACAGTGACTTTATATAATCAAGGTTTGACTTTATATATTCGGGAATGACTTTATATATAAAAGTTTTGACTTTATATAGTTAAATTTAGTCATCATTGCATAACTTTTTCTTTACCATAGAAATTTAAAGACTAAATTCAACTTCCATTCCTAACAAAGATATTTCTGGCGACTAAATAGAACCTAATTATATCCAAATTCAAGCTATTGATCTGTCGCCTGCCTGCCTGCCTGAATAAGTCACCCTTGCTTCGCTCTTACTTTTTTACCGTTCATTTAATCACGGCTAGTGGCGGAAAAATTATAAAATGGAAGGAAGATTACACTGAGTATGGCTTTACCAAAACAATTATTGATGGCGAATCGATTATTCATAAAGCTTCAATTGGTGATCTGTTTTTCGGTGTTAACCTCATATTTTTTCATACTTCTTCTCAAACCAAGGGGGTGCGAGGGTAAAATGAATCAGGAAGCACTGATCAATGTAATCGGTGTACCATGAAATCATGCATTGACAGAAGTTCCCCTTTGCTTGTATTGCAAAGTGTGATTAAATGCGTGATTTTTTAACGCGTTATGGAGCATATGCATCGAAGCTTGTGTTTGTGCTAAGAAAAGGAAACATTTTAAAAATAACATAACACGATTGTCAATGTAACCTTTTGTAAGTAGTGCCTGGAGGATTCAGTGTGGAGAAACTGTAGAGACAGCATGTGTATTAACTTGTGGATTTTTTTGTGAGTATTTGGTGGCAGCATCACAAAGTCGCTTCCGTAACACTGCGTTATAGTGATGGGTCATTCTTGAACGATTCGTTGATTTTGAACGAATCTTTAATGTGACTCGGGAAGAACGAGTCGTCTTGTGGGAGTGATTCCTTCAGTCGCGCGTGCACATTTGCACAACCTCCTATAGTTTCTGGATTGGAATTGATTCACCTGTTTCGAGTCCTCGGGTTTTTCGAGTCGTTCGTTCATCACGTGACAGCCCCATAAGCTTAACCAACTCAGTCTGAGCCGGAAACAGAATTGATTAGTTCATTGCTCGAGTCTTCGGGTTTGAGTCATTCGATCATTACGTGACAGCCCCATAAGCTTAACCTATGCAGTCTGAGCCGGAAAGAGAATTGAACGAATTGACTCAAAGGTCCGAGTCGGTAAAATGATCCGAACTTCCCATCACTACTGCGTTAGCTGCGGAGCTCAGCTCAGAGCGAAATAAGGTGAATGGGAGGGGAGATGATGATGTGACTCCCCCACCCGCCTTAACTGTCAATCCCCCACAAATACCGTCTCTCGGAATTTGCATAAACACACAGCCCTTCACGTGCAATTTTAACTTAGTTACAAAGTGATCAAAACTCTCGTTTATATCCTGCGTCCTCTCATTAAACTTGTATCCCGCATTACCTGTGGGCATGACAAACACCAGCGGCAGCCTGTCTATGAACTTAATTTAAACTTTAGGTTTACACCTTGCTTTGTTTCCGAAGTAGCAGCACTCATGAATATGGTTGTATATGTCACTCGCTCGCTTCTTATTGTTTCGCTGCCTTCTCAATTATATAATGCATGTTTTCTTCAGTGGTTTTTGGAGCTCTTCCTGGTTTTCTACGCACTGCATTGACAGTCAGTTCACGTGATTGCGTGGGAGGAGTGATGATGTTACATGAAACTCCGCTCCCCACGGCTTTCGAGCTCAACTCCATTACAGTAAATGGAGAAAAATAGCTTCCAGTTATGACCATTACGCGTAGAATTTCGAAATTAAACCTGCTAATTTTTTGTAAGGAAGCTGTAAGGAATGAGCCTGCCAAATTTCAGCCTTCTACCTACACGGGAACTTGGAGAATTAGTGATGAGTCAGTGAGTGAGTGAGTGAGTGAGTGAGTGAGTGAGTCAGTCAGTGAGGGCTTTGCCTTTTATTAGTATAGATATATATATATATAGGATATATTGGAAAGTCCCCGACTTGGACAATGTTACTCCTCAGCCACAAGAGGGCAGCTGCCCGGGGCTATTTGGGGGCCACAGGGACGGAGCTGGGACGCTCTTTATGAGAGGACGTGGCCACCACCAGGGGGCGCCCGGACAGTTAGAGAAGCCTGGATGGCAGCACTTCCGCCACACCAGGAAGTGCTGCCGGAAGTAATTCTGAGGACACCCAGAGTGCTTCCAGGTGCTTTCCTGACACTTCCGCCACACCAGGAAGTGATGTCAGGGAGAGCACCTGGGGCTCATCCGGGTCATAATAAAAGGGGCTGCCTCCTTCCAGTACACGAGCCAGAGTTGGGAGGAAGGAACGAAGCTTGTGAGGAGGAAGAGGAAGGAGGTCAAGAAAGTGAGAGAGAAAGAGAAAAAGAAGAAGAAGACGACAGTGGAGAGAGTTGAGGACATTGTGGTGCAGAAACATTTAGAAAATAAAGAAATGTGTTTTGGACATCTTGGTGTCGGTCTGTCTGTGTCTGGGGGTACACTTTCCACAATGGCGCCCAACATGGGGCCCACCTCCTGCTAAAAGGGGGGACCCCGTTTTCAAAAATATTTTGTGGAGGCAACCCCTCACAGTAGACGAAGGCGCATTTCCATCGCGGTACGCAAGCCTGCGCCAACGCCTCTGAAAATGCTCGCAGAGGACCACGCCTAATGGACATTTTATATTATGGGGAAAAAGAAGGGCAAACGCGCCCTGAAGATAGCGACGCCTCTACCCGGTGTCGTCATTGCGGATGCATGGGCCGGCGGGGCGGCGGAAGAGGCCACCCAGCGACAGCGTATTCAAGAAGACGGGATTCGGGAGGTAAGTCTCACGTGTGATGGTGATACGCTTGGCGGGGCTTACCCTGCGGTCCCCTGGTCTTGTTTTATAGTCGGGGACTGCCCGAATCCACATCTGTGGCCGAAGCACGCCAACCCGTGAAGTGACAACGAGACGGCGACGGGAGACGAAGAGGAGCCGCTGTTGACTGCAGAATGGCTACGGGGCGGAAGCTGCCCGGAAGACTCTTCCCCAAATGAGTCCTCTCATAGGGTGGAGGGAGCGTCGGACGACCGGAAGTTCCTCCCAAAAACAAGCACAGGATTGGACGGAGTGTGTTGTGTACCCACCGATGAGTACTTGAAGGCAGGACCTACGAACGTCAATCCTGGGACGCTCGAAGACCCAATGGAGCATGCGCAGGAGTTCCATGGCTCCCAGCCTGCAGGTGAGTACGAAAAAAATATGAATTCGCCGCCGGCTGGCTTAAGTGACTTGTTGTTGGCTGTACAGGAGTTAGAGAAAGTCTTTCGTCCTGTACAGCCTCTTTTACAGGTACTCGTGATCTGAAGGGTGTGATCAAGACGCTGGAGGAGACTGCGGACGCGCCCCTGAGAGCCGTACTGGGGTGGTTAACGTGGCGCGACGTGGGATTCTCCAGCCAGTCTGATGCTTCGGTACAGGTAAGTGATACCGGTACCGAACATGATTATGGAATACCTAGCGAAAAGAACCCGGATGTACCGAATGGGATCCAAGTAGCAGGGGTTCCGACAGTAGATCGGGGGACGAGTACTGAGCCCGCAGTACAAGCGGAGATGGGGGGGCGGTGCCGGCTTGTATGTGCCGGCACCCAGACCGCCCCACGCCAGGAAACTGCGGCGCTCGTAACCCGGTCGAGAGGTGTGCAAACAGCACAGGGTCCCTCTTTAATTCATAAGGGGATCCAAGCTGTTACAGCACTCCAGAGGAACGGGAGGCCCCAGAGAAAAACGGAGGGGTCTCCCGACAGGTGGAAACGAGGGTACGAGAGCTCGCGTATAGAGAGAGCTCTCACCGAGACAATGGAGAGCTGCCCCGAACCAAGCCATAGAGATATAGGCATGGGCGTTCCCGTCTTGTTTTCAGGTCCGGAGGGCACCAGAAAGACAGAAGGTGCGCAGGTGTTATACGTGCCATGGAGTTGGGCATCTGTGGAGACGTTGTCCATATGCCTGGAGTAAAGATGCCGTTAGGTGGCGTCGGGACGACGTCTCCACACCTGTTTCCTGTTTTGCAAGTCCAGGCCATAGAAGATGGTATGCTGGGATCCCGCCTTGGGAGACTCTTAACCCTCGCGGGACGGGCCCCTTTGCCGGATGGGCTTCAGCTGGTGAGGGGGCAGTGTCACAGATGTCCGGGGACACTGCCCGGCTGGGAAGCCTGGATAGTCCCCGACTTGGACAATGTTACTCCTCGGCCACGAGAGGGCAGCCGCCCGGGGCTATTTGGGGGCCACAGGGACGGAGCTGGGACGCTCTTTATGAGAGGACATGGCCACCGCCGGGGGCTCCCGGACAGTTAGAGAAGCCTGGATGGCAGCATATCCACCACACCTGGAAGTGCTGCTGGAATTAATTCCGAGGACACCCGGAGTACTTCCAGGTGCTTTCCTGACACTTCCGCCACACCAGGAAGTGACATCAGGGAGAGCACCTGGGGCTCATCCGGGTCATAATAAAAGGGGCCGCCTCCTTCCAGTAGATGAGCCAGAGTTGGGAGGAAGGAGACGAAGCTTGTGAGGAGGAGAAGGAAGAGGAAGGATGTCGAGAGAGACAGAGAAAGAGAAAGAAAAAGAAGAAGAAGACGGCAGTGGAGAGAGTTGGTGTGAGGACATTGTGGTGCAGAAACATTTAGAAAATAAAGAAGTGTGTTTTGGACATCTTGGTGTCGGTCTGTCTGTGTCTGGGGGTATGCTTTCCACATAGGGTACAAAGAAAAGAAAAAAATATAGACACAGTGGGAAAAAAAGCAAGTAACTTTAATCTCAAAATTTCCACTTTAATCACGTAGTTTATTTTGTCATTAAAGTAGAACATCATAAACTTCATCTTAAAATCTTTAATTTACTAGTTTCTCAAATACCATCGTAAATAAAGTAGCACATTAAATGCTTTGTATTGTATTTGTTCTATGTGCTCTTTGTGTGTGAATCACTATGTGATTCTTAAATGGGCTTTCTCTTCCTCTGACAGGACACAGATTCCATTACATTAGTGATACTCGAGCTCTCTGAATAATTTAAATACCGAGATGTATACTTGTTATCATTTTCATGATGATAGGAATTAAAGCATGTTATTAAACATGTGAATATGGTGGCGCAGTGATAATGACGAGCTGGCACCTCGTCCAGAGATTGTTTCTGCCTCCCGCAAAATGCTTGCTGCAAAATAACTTGTTACAGCAGTACTGTCTCTTTCAAACATACTAACCTCCAATTCCTGTCCTTCCTTTTCTTTCACCAATGGCCACACGATCAGCTCTGTAATAGATGTCAAGCCATCTGTAGGCTTAGAACGTAGATTGTTCAAAACGTTTAAGGTACATTGAAATATCTTCATAGTACATGTTTAATTATTCTATCCATCTATCCATCTATTGGCGTGCCAGTCCCAGCAAGAATACAGTGCGAGGCAGGAACAATCCCTGAATGGGCGCCAGCTCGTCGCTAGCGCTGTGACACCGTGTCCTCACATGTTTAATTATTAACAATATAGATTATTTAAATAATGTTAACATTTTATCTGTATAATGTAATAAACATATTTTGTATTTCATCTTAAAAATGATATCTTCATCATATGTAAATACACCCTTTATAAAGTGGCTCAGGTTGTGCAATATTATAACTGTATCGCAAGGTTACAGTGAGGTAATTGTAATTTTAAGTACAAACAGATCTGCAAGGAGCACTTGATGGACTGATTGATTGCGTTTATAGTTCTTGGGATGAAACTGTTTCTGAACTGCAAGGTCAGTACAGGAAAGGCTCTGGAGCGTTTGCCGTATGGGGGCAGTTCAATAGACAGCATAGCTCAGGCAGCGTGTGCTTGATGCTGTATACCGATAATTCTCTTTCCGATCAGCTGCTGTAGAGCTGTGATTAAACACTCAGATACAGTGATATAAATACTCTGAGTGCATTGCAGAGTCTGCAAGTTGGCTTTAATGAATTACACTTATTAATTAATCACATAAGTATAACTGCTCTAGTTCAAATAGGTTTCATTGGGACTGCAAGTGAACAGCCACAAGTTCTCATTCTCTGACACAGCTACTCCAGGACATCAACTCTGTAGTTTTTAAGCATTCCTGTGTATCTTAGGCTTTATAGTTAGGGTTTTTGTCTTGTTGTCCGCGAGATGAGACTTTGGGCCAAAAGATTTAACCACGCCCAGAGCTGGAAATAAAAGACAAAGTGTAAATGACAAAGTAGAACGTCATAAAGAATTCAAAAACTTTGCCGTGATACACATGTTGAGCAGGTTAGAGATAATGAAAGTACTAAAATTTGAAAGTCTCGATAAACTAATAGTAAAGATTGCATTAGCACTATCAAATGGAAATTATTACTCAGTAAAATAATGGAACAGCGAATAAAATAACGGAACAGCGAAAAGAGATCAAATATATTGTTCAGATATAAACTTTAAGTCAGAGACTCTTAAATCATCTATTTCACGTTGCCATCAGGGAAAAGTAGTGTTTATTCCCAATAAAGACAAGTGAAATCCACATACGCAAGCGGCAGGCTTGGGAGCGGGAGGTGTTGGTGGGTCGGCAAGCGAAGTAAGCAGGGGGCAAAGCCCCCTAGTTTCTTAAAAAATAGTCTTGTATTTTTTACCAGACTAATTTGCCTGACAATACTAGTTTTAACTGATAATCCATTCATTATCCAACCCACTATATCCTAACTACAGAGTCACGGGGGTGTGCTGAAACCAATCCCAGCCAACACAGGGCGCAAGGCAGGAAACAAACCCAGGGCAGGGCGCCCACACACACACACGCCAAGCATACACTAGGGACAATTTAGGATTGCCAATGCACCTAACCTTCATGTCTTTGGACTGTGGGAGGAAAATGGAGCACCTGGAAGAAACCCGGGGAGAACATGCAAACTCCACACAGGGAGGACCCGGGAACCAAATCCGGGTCTCCTAACTGCAAGGCAGCAGCGCCACCATGCCACCCTTTAACTGATAATGAAGTTTAGAATAGACTTATTGTGCATACAACATTGCAGCCTTGCCTCAATCTCTTGCTAATATTTTATAATGCTCCTTACAAAGTTAGACACTCTTAAAATGAAAACTGTACAATAATACATTTCTTTCTTGACATAACTGTTAGGTTTTTCTGTTTTCAGTTAACTGTAGTTATTTCTAAGTTAAACATAGTATGCAGTATATAACAAATAAAATGTAAGATTACTCTACGCAATGCCGGAATATGAGGAACTGCAGTTTCAAGAACTAAAATGAATCAAAGAATGGGCATGCTACTATATTATCCAAACGATCATTAGAAATTACAAAATAAAAATGACTAAGGACACTACTACTGTGTAATTTAGTGGCTAAGACTTTAGACATTGATGTCCAGGCTGCTGTTTCAGTTCACAACCTTCACTTATTGTTAGGTTTACCAATTAACAAGTTTACTAATCTTCTGTTCTTGTAAAAAGTCATAGGTTGGTGTTCACTTTAAAAACTAAAGCTTGACTAAAATAAATTGTATATATTACATTAGGATTATTTCTAGAACAACAATTTCTCCCAACAATACTATAATGAGTCAAATTCTGGCTGATGTTATGCTCTTTAACTGTTATAACTATAGCTTAAAAGAGGGAGAAGCTGTACATGCCAATCTAGAAAAGCAGGGCTATTACTTGTTTGACCAACCTAGGCCTCTAATATGATTTTACCAGTGGACGAAAGGGCTGACTCATCCAGAGTGACAAAAAGGACAGAGTTAGCTTGGCGGGTATTACACAACTTCCTGGGCATTACAGGGAATATGATCCCATATGTAAATACAAGGAAGTATGGTGTGCATTTAAATGCAAAGAAAGTTGCTATGGAATCCTGTATAAGAACAACTGAGGACTCAGTAGTCCAGTAGTGATACCAAGATCTGCTAGGAGGTGCTCTAGTTTGTTGTCCTTGTAGCTAGAAGTGATTCCTGGCCCTAGCCAGAAGTGAAGTCCAGAAGATATTTCATGCTACCTGAAGGCAGATAACAGACTGAGTTTAACATCAGAAGGCGAAAAGAAGAGGCTATTAGCGGTCATGACAGAGATAGAGACACACAGATGGCAGATGACAAGAGGAGTGAATTGTGGTACTGGAATGGTAAGCAAGTGAACACATCATCCCATGGGGTTGACCAGGGTGCAAGAACAATAACAGTCACACTGTTTTGACTACGACTTTGTCTTCTGATCCTGGTGTTGTGTATTCCCTTGTATTATTGACACAAAAAACACATCATTCTTAGTACAGAAACTGATTTTTTACTCTTGCAAAGAATTTTCTGCCAAACCTTTTTTAATGTCAATGTCTTCTATTTCAAATCATTTGCACTCCGCACCCCCCATTTCCTTTCAATGTTTTTCAAAGTAATAATAACACTAATGGACAGCCATATAGATATGCATGCAATATAGAAATATACAGTAGTTCATTTATCATTTTGAAGAATATATGTTTTGTAGTTTTTCTCTGCTAGTTTAACAGCCATTTCCTGAGTTCACCTGGGTTTTCCGGTTGCCCTCTTAAAGAAGGTATTGGAGGATATATTTTTACAGCCAGATGCTCTTTCTGACTTTATCCTTTCTTAGTCAAGGACAGTATTCTTATTCTAATCCCAGGCCTCAAGTATGAAATATATTATACTGTTATGTTGAAATCAATAACTCGTATAAAAGACCAATAAGTATGTTTTATAAAGAATAATTTAAATACTTACTATTCATAAATAATTTAGTAAATCCAAAAGACAAGTTATGTTTAAATTTATTTTGCCTTAAAGAAAAAAATGTTTTTTGAAGATCTATTGTATGTCCTGAAGTTTACTTCTAAAATGTACTTCTACAGAAAAGTTAGATGCGCCTCTTTTCCTAAAACGCTTGTATGTTGTTTTTTTTTTTAATGCATAATGAAACACAAAAATACATAATTATTTTGTTTCTAGGAACTTAAGATTGTTTTCATCCTTTTTAAAAGTTGCTACAATTTTGTTTTGATTGCATTTCATTTTTACATTATAAAGATCTAACTTTTCCTTAAAGTCTGTTAACAACTGCTACACCCATTCATCTAAAAATTGAGCTGTGTAATTAGAATTTGAGACATGATTCATCCTGGCATTCATTACATAGACTTGCCTATCTGTATAAAAAGAACAGGAGGCCTAGGCAGACAACATTTTGACATTTAAAGTTGGTGGGTTAAAATTCTTAATTTGCAGAAATCATGAAGATTCATAGCTTTCCATTAATTTTTTTCTTTGTGTTTTTGGGGAACTCAATGCTTTCTTCATCTGTTCCATGGAAGATGAACAAAAACTTAAACAGCTACAGGCGAGACTTTAATATTGCAGAGGTTTGTACATTTTCATACTTGTGGCAATGAGGAGTTTTGTAGCCATCATCTATGACACAACAAAGGATATTCATTTTAAGAATTTTCATGGTGCAACACATTTGTCACCTGCTGGTAACTTTTTCCTTCCTTTTTTTCCTTTTGGAAGTTTTAAAATGTCATTGTTGCAAGTCAATTAACAGTTAATGACAAAAGTTAATCAGACAGCTAAATATAATGTATAATATGAATTTTTATCGAAATGTTTAGGAATTTGGCGATTAGTGTATAATCCTGAACTAGTAATAGTCAGATACTTCGGAAATAAAAATTATTCTCACTAAAAACAAAATAGTGCCCGAATAACAGAAAAAGAAGCAAGAACCAAAATATAATTTATTATTTTTTTATTTTTTGGTTGTCTAATGCCACTTTTTTATTTGCACCTGCTATGTCAGACTGTAAGGTTTTATGTGCATATTGTATTTTTATATCTACATACTTGCATATCTATATTTCTTTCACATATGTGTGTGTGTGAATATCAGCATAAGCGGGTTTGAAAATGAATGGATGGATGGGTGTGTGTATATATATAATATATATATATATATATATATATATATATATATATATATATATATATATATATACCTATGTATATAGCTGTACATATACACATACAGTATGAGTATGTGCAATATATATTAGGTTTGTGAATGAATGAATATTCTTGTATTACACATTTTGATTCTTTTGGTCTGTATTTATTTATTTTTTTCGTTTTGATTATTTTAATGTTCTTAAAATTTTGAACCTGTGAGCAAATAGCTAAACTTAATTAAGAAGTTTCCTTGTTTGCTTGTGTTAAAAAACAGTATACATATATATATATATATACACACACAATATACATATACAGAAGTGTGTGTAAATATATATATAATATACATATACAGTTATATGTGTGTGTGTGTGTAAATATTTATATATATATAATATATATATATATATTAGTATACAGTACATATACAAACCCTATTAATTTATTTTAATAGTTACATTTCTTTTTAGAATCTCATTTGAGATTAAAATCTCTACATACTGAAATACAATATTTTACATTCATTTCAGGTAATTTATTTTGCTTAATAGGCAGATTAATTTTACTAAAATACTCATTGGAATTACAGGGAGATAATACATGAAGATTCCATAATGGAGCTATTTTCAATTTCTTCTTGCTTAAGTAAACTTTGTTACTGGTTGTCAGTTTCTTATATAAAAAAAGATTTGCATTAAACACTTTTTGTGGTAGATCATGTGAAGCTCTTAAGTATTGTGAGTTTAATGTTTAATGGTTAATGAATGGCACATGCTGACTGCTGTGTTGTGATATATCCATCAATCAAACCATTCATTATCGTTGTTTGAGGTTAAGAGGGATAGAGTTAATATAAAGTGATGGGAAAGAGAGTGCAAGGCATTAGGGGACTAATAAGGTAGTACAGAACAAGATAATGCTGCTTATAAAACCTCCACTGAGAAGGGAATATAACACCAGCAAAAAAATACTTCCTTGATATGCGAGTATAAAAGGTGTGATATACCCTGCCAATGCATGGTGTCTCGGTAAAGCCACAGGAGACAGTTCTTATCTGGGTGAAAACAGGCAATATTCATTTAGGACTCTAGTGGGCATGCAGCCTAGCAGATTCCAGAGATACTCAGCTTGAAAGACACCGTATTTAAGAGACTGTCTGAGAGACCTAACTGTTTAAAAGCTCAAGAAGTTCAAGAATAATAGAGGGATGTCTTTCCTGGTGTCTATTAGGCACAAGTAAACCCATCCCTTACCCTAGCGATTCGAAAATGATCGTGTCAGGGAGGCTTAATCCTGCTCAGAGCTCAGTGCAAGGTTAACTCATAGGAGAAATAGGTCTTAAAACATAGACAGAGAGGGGATGAGAGGGAGCTGTAAAGCAAGAAAGAAAGAGCTCGGGAGTACATTTGAGATCAGCACCCCTCCGATTCCACACCCATTTACGTCTAGTGAGGCAGAAGGGTTTTTCTTCTGTTTACTTGCAGTTTTCATCCTGTGTTAATATGTATCTCTTCCTTGTGAGTACTGTTCAATGAACACACCTTTTTAACTTTTTTATCCTTATTAAAAATATAGCTGTATAGCCATTACAAAATTACCACATGTCTTAAACAGACCACTAATACGTTTTTGAAAGTAACTTACTCAAAGAATCAGTGTATGAGAAAGGAATTGAAAGTTCACATGTCCACAGTGCTCTCTACACTACCTACAAGGCCACGCACTTTCATATTGATTAACCTGCATACTGTTGCCTTGTTATGATTCTACAGTCATGAAGTTTCAACAACACTGCAGAAGACATATTGCACACAAAACTAATTAGATTCATGCCTGTAAACACAGATTTTCCACACTTGAGGATAAATTCTTATTACTGATAAAAATATACAATTTACAAAACTGAAAATAATAGAAAAATTCAATTAATTGCACTTAATCATAAAGTCTCAGAATATACCAAAATCGATGTAATTAGTATTTACTTGTCCCAACAGTTTAAATTCTTTCAAGTAAAATTAAGTGTTATTATGAAATACTGCATATTTTTCCTTCTTCTGCTTTATATATTACTAAAAAGTTCTGTACATTTTCAGTTTTTAAAAATATCACTGTCAGACAAAGAGCAACAGTAACAAAGCAATACATATCCTAACAGAACATTTTAATCCAGAAATCAAGAAAGTGAAGCATTAATATCATCATACCTTGCATCTGTGCACACAATTTGCCAAGCTCTCTGTGAACTTGTTTCCTTATCCCTGACTGAGGTAATAATGGCTCAATCACCTGAAACCCCATTATTATAACAGCAGAATATACTGCATATGGTGAGGTCATGCTTGTGTTTTAAGCTAGCGGTAGAGTGAACGACATTCAGTTAAACGCTCTGACTGCAGTTGCTGGATTTTGTTACCTTGAGGATATAAGATTGCTTGACTAGGAATTACATGGAATTATGGATTAGGACAGGTGTACACTACTCACTTTTCTTAAATGTTACAACATTAGACCATGTACATTCCCACACTTACAAACTCATTTGTAGTGAGTGCAGATTGGAAGCAGCCATAGAACAAGCAATTTTACAGGTTCAAGATAAGCTTGCGGTCTTTTAAACAATCCTGCACCACTGCATAATAAGATCACTGGGCAGTACCTGAGCAGTTTGACACTGAATAATATATTCACAGAAATAAGTAGTAGTTTCTCTTGCAGCAATTCTAAGTGAATCCAAAACAAAAAAAAAAGACACAAAAAAGACAAACATGTTCATCTGGTAAAAGTGCAAACATTTTGAGGCATGTGTAGCTGCTAGTCAATGTATCTTGATATTTCTTCTTTTAAGTACTGATCATAATATTATTCTCAGAAGAAATATCACACAGTGGACAGATCTCTTGCCTCTAGTTGATCAGGTTGCTCTTGTTCTCATGCATCCATAAATGTTTTTGCAGTCATGATTTCAAACGATTAAACACTTCCTGATCAGTCAATGGGAACAGAATTGGCTTGTATAACCTCTCATACCTGGCAAACTAATGCCGACAGCGTCAAATCCATCCATCCATCCATTATCCAACCCGCTATATCCCAACTACAGGGTCACAGGGGTCTACTGGAGCCAATCCCAGCCAACACAGGGCGCAAGGCAGGAAACAAACCCCAGGCAGGGCACCAGCCCACCACAGCAGTGTCAAATCTTTTTAGTGACTGTACAACCGTCAACAACTTCCGCACGACTTGGTGGCAGTTTGAAAAACGATTCAAAAGTACTCACAAGTTAAACTAACATTGCATATTGTATGCTGGCCCTTACACAACTTCCACCTGACTTTTCAGCACAGTTTCAATTTTCCAAAGTATCACAAATTTGCCTCTTTTTAGCAGGTAATTAATGTGATGTCTAACAGCGCCAGAGGCTGTGCAAATGTTTTTCCAGGTATGATTAGTTCAGTGGCAGGCTAATTACTTAGTTCACTTATACTCACATCATGAGCCAATTTAGATTTTTACTGATGTAATTCACGTGATCAGCTGCAAATTTGTGACATCTGAAATTACAAGGACCCTCAGAAGCAGTTTCCATTATCAACATAAGCTAAAGGTAAACTCCATTAACTGTTCACGCAGAGACAGGCTGTAAACAGGACTTCCAGGTGATGCTGACTGAGGTGTTTTTCTCACTCATTTACCCATTCATATTGTGTTGTACCGCTAATTCAGTTTGCTTCATCCACAATAAACACTTTCCTTCTGTTTCTTGCAGTCATATTATAGTCACTGTACTTCCAGCTGAGTGTTCACAGCTTGGCAGTTCTTGCGGGCACGAGAGCCCACCTCTTTGACTTAAGACAAAGGATAGATTTTGTTTTGGCAATTTACAGACAATTATGACTATGACTGAGTTTCTGATGATGTCACAAATTAAGACTAGTGGTCACAGTGCTCCATGACTCACTAAGATTACGTAAATTAATTCTATGAATGAAAATCGTGGAAAAGTCATGAAGTGTGACAATGGCTTTACTTTTTTATTAGTGCTAATCTGTTATCAAATGCTGATCTTGGTCACTCTGATGATGTTTCAGTTCTACCCTACTATCTTTCTTTCTAATACTAATTTATCTTTAAATTCTTACCGCTGTTGACATACTTTGGCGATTGTTTTCATAATTCAAATAAATACAGTCTATAAACTTTGAAAAAGTGTATCTCAGAATGAGCCCAAGAAGCAAGCCTTTGTGGTGATTATTGGTTTTCTTCACCTACATCATTGACTTATAAATCTGTGTTACAGTAAAGATCCCTATGAGGTAGGTGTGTAATGGTTTAGAATTTTTTTCAGTGTAGATTAGTTAGGTGTAATTTTTTATTCTAGCTGTATCAAAAAATATGAATATCTGGTAAGATAGGGTGTTCATTCCCTATGGTTCCTTCAAAAACATTTATTATCCCTTGTGATCTATCAGCTTATACTGGTTAGACGACAACTAATGTGAACCCAGCTAGAGTTGGTCGCCACAATAATTTCTTCACTGACACAAAACCTGGAGTTGAGTTTCGGCCAACAACATCAAAGATATGACCAGAGAAGGTAACTCAAAATGTAAGGCAGGAAAGTATTTGGTCTTCATAGGGTCAATTTCGAAACTCATTCAACAGATAGAATATTACAAATGAATGTGTAAAAAATATATGAAAAGCAAATGAAAGTAAATGCAACCAATGGCACAGTACACTTGGTTGATTAATGCAACCTTCCTTTTGTCTCGTTACTGTAAAATCCTGTGGCATTGTGTTGTGCAAAATGAAATTCAAAATGTGCACTCCCAAGCACATTTGTTGTGAATCAAAAAAAAAAATGAAGTGTGTTGGTTTCCTGTGCTAAGGAGCTCAAGTGCTTCTCGGTGCCACTTTACACATCTGATCAAAACAACCTGCACTTGGCTTGTTGCAGTGTGATCCTATGGCATTGGGTGGCTCAGAATGAAGTTTGCTTTGCTGTAATTTGTTGCTTATATGTTCTCAGACATAAGAGACATGAATCGAAAATAATGTGGGCTTATTTGTATTGTAATTATGAATCAGCTCCCCATAAAAATCCAGAGGCCCCCTGTTAAATTTGTCATGGCATCAACCTTACTTCTCAGTCATAATGCTATACACATTGTCATTTTATCAAACCTCAGTAGATGGTGTTCAGATGCTAAAAGACTCCTGTTTGCCGTGTATTTTTATTTTATTAATTAACTTAATGATATTAATGCAATTCAGCTTCTGATACTTTTCTGCACTGATTCAGATAGTACGGTTTTCAAATAACAGTATTTAAAGGTCTGATTAAATATAAATAGGCACATTTACCATTAAAATTACGGTACATCACTTAGCATTTCAGTGTATAGTATATATGTAAGATTATTTTTTAAATTCTGTTACGATGGATGACCCACCACAGATATTTGTTTTTGATAAAACCGTTGCTTTGTGTATTATGTGTTTGCAATATTCATTTAAATAAATTCAAGCAAATGCGTTTAACAGATTAAATATTCTACAATACAACTTGGATTTCCTTTTTGAAGGTAAAAAAAATCATTTTAACTGCAAAGAAGAATGAGTATCTTATTATACCATTTCTTTTGTTTTATGAATTTTCATCAGGAATACCTCTCCAAATACTTTAGCAAAGAGGCAGACCACATAGGCATGCTAAAAGCATCAGACACCTCCCTAGTACAAAAACTCCGAGAGATGCAGTCATTCTTTGGTTTGAGAGTTACTGGGAGATTGGACCGTAAAACTCTACAAATCATGCAGACACCTCGATGCGGAGTCCCTGATGTGGGTAGCTATCGGCTCTTTCCTGGAATTCCCAAATGGAAAAAGAATACTTTAACCTATAGGTAAGCCATTTATGATGCAATTTGTTATTGATATTGTGATTGTTAATTTGAGTATCATAGCAACAATGTAATTTGCAATTTTCAAGATATATTTTATCTGTAAGGATGCCATGTTGGCACAGTAGTTAGTGTTACTGGGTTTGAATCCTGTGATCACTTGTTGTCCTTATATATGTTTTCCCCTCGGTACTCTGATTTTCCTGCAGCTTCAATAATGTTACTTTGGAATTCTAAGGTGGACTTGTGTAGGTTTAAGCGTTGGTGTGTGTGTGTAGATCCTTTGATTCCTGCCGTGTGTCCATTGCTGCCCAGATAGGCTCCAGCACTGACAGAACTGTGAACTGATTAAGGAGGCTTGTGAATGTTGTATACTGCTTTGTCTGTAACAAAACTGCATACTGTCAGGTGTCAAAAGCATATGCCTTGTGAAGTACTCTTTGAAGGAATAAGATTTGTTATAAAGCCATTATGCTAAATTAGGAAATATTAAACCAAACATAATCTGTTATCATATGGCTTATGCAACAATAAATGCTGGGGGTTATGATCAGGCTTTTTTAAAGACTTAATATGGAACATCTACACGGTTTCCTTAACAGGGATGGACGTTTCAAACCTTCAATAACATTTTACCACCAGTATGAAATATTTGCTCAAAAACAACTTTTACTTGTACTGTCTTCATTATTGTTTTCTTCTTGAAGAATAGCAAAATATACATCAAAACTAAGTCAAGCTGAAGTAGATACTGCTATTGACTTGGGCCTGAAAGCATGGAGCAGTGTCACTCCACTGCATTTTCAGAAGATCCATAGTGGTGAAGCGGACATCATGATATCCTTTGAAGTTGGAGGTGTGTTTTTTCATCCGATTTCTATTTAAGTTCTTCAGGTATATCCTGTTTGATGTTTCAATTATGTTTTCTCTACCCATTTTGTTCGTTTACCTTTTCATTTTATTACAGATAAGAATTCCAATACGACAAAAAGAACTTCAACTTAAACTGTTCACCATATCAGTGCAGGTGTATTTCATTCTTACTAATGCAAGCATGTTCATTGAGACCTACCCAATGACCATAAAACATATTAAAACTTAAGCAGATACAGTCTGTTTTATCCTGAATTTACAGTAATCCACAGCCTCCATTTGTCCAAAATTATCTCAGTTATAAAAAATTATTATTCAAACATTGCAAAATGATTATTGGAAAACAAGAGAAAGTGCATTAATGATGTATTGTGTGGGGAGAAACTTGCTTGTAGTGGGAATTCATAGTTTTCACATTTACATGGATGGGCACATTTTTTGTTGCATTGCAATGGTTTCATTCACCATAAGCTTCACACTTCAAAATGTGATATGCTTCAGTTAAATATTTCCTCAAATATGCAGTAGGTGGCTCCATATTCCAATATTAAATTCAGATGTTGTTTTTTTTTGCATTTTAAAGACATCTTTATATATATATACATATATATACTGTATATATAATTATATATCTATTTAGAAAGATATACATACATTCATATATACACACATATATATAATTCATGAACGTAGACACATCAAGCTGCATTAAAGAAACTTTACATATTTCTGATTTAATATAAACAAACTACAAGATGGCATTATCCTGTTTGACTGGTTTCTTGATGCAACTTGCACATTGTTTCGATAGAAGAGTTACTGTATGTTACATTGTAATAGTCCTCAATAATTGTCAGTGTGAAATTCCATGTAAAATAAGGACATCTTTAAACTTTAACTTTACAATTACTTATTACTTGTATAAAGTTTAAACAATGCTTTAACTTTAGATTTGAATAGATACTAACACATTTTAAGTCTTCTTGCTGGATTTTCTCTCCAGCAAAACTCCTGGTACCCATTCTTTCACTGTTCTGGCTCATTATCTAAGGTACATTGCAGACATCTCTTGGTTTAGCTTTCTTAAACAGTTACAGTAAATCAGGCTTAAAGACCCACATCTTGAATGTTGTTGCCTACAACAGGATTTCAAGCATCACCTCTTTAATAGTGAATCAGTTATATCTTAATATGCCAAAACTTTTTACACAGCTCAATATTCTCCATTCTTGACCTCTGCAGATAATCCCAGTGATTGACCATAGGTATATTTTGGAGTTAGGTGTTTACATGGTTCAGTGGTGGGCTGGCGCCCTGCCTGGGGTTTGTTTCCTGCCTTGCACCCTGTGTTAGCTGGGATTGGCTCCAACAGACCCCCGTGACCCTGTAGTTAGGATGTGGCGGGTTGGAAAATGGCTGGATGGATGTTTACATGGTTGGGGTTTTTTTGAACAATGGTATATAATTTCATTCTAAATCTTTATGCTTTCAAACTGGTAACTTGTGATAGTGTGTGCTGTGACTGGTGCTTTATAAACTAAAGAGTGATTGACTCATTAATTGACAATTTACTAAATTAATATTTTTCAAAAATGTATTTAAATGGCCACTATATATATATATATATTCTTGGTTTTGCCTAAACTAGCTCATGGTGATGCATACCCCTTTGATGGACCTCGAGGGACCCTGGCACATGCATTTGCTCCAGCAGAAGGCCTCGGTGGCGACACACATTTCGACGATGAAGAAAAATGGACAATGGGAACTAATGGTAACAATTCTGTTTGCAGAATGCTTATGCTGTGAACTGTTTTCATTAATTCTGCATAGTAAATAAAAAACTAATAAAACCAATGGTTGTTTTTAATTTTACTAATGATAACTATAGTGGTAGAGTCGTTAGCACTGCTGTCTCTAAGGGACTGGATTCATATCCCATCTTAGTCATTGCCTGTATGGAGTCTGCAAGTTCTATGAGATTTTCTCCATGCTTTTCAGTTTTCCTCCATGTTACAAAATTGTGGTGTGTTTGGTTCCTATCTTGTGACGACAACAGCTTGTGCCTTCAACTGAACAAGTGGGAGTTTTTTTATGCTGCTTCCTAGCAATACTAAATATATTCTTGCAGTGTGTATTATATAGATTGGAGTTAACTAGTCTGATAAAATAATATTTCAGAGACTGAACACTTCATAAAACAAATTAGATTTTTTAATTGTAAAGGTTTAATTAAAAAAATGTATTAATGGTGATAACTTCAGTAACCAGCATGACTTAAAAAGCAATGGTTCATTACAATGGATTCTTTTTATTATTATAGTGGAAGAGAACCAGATGAATTCAAATGATTTTATCAAGAACAAGGGGACACAGTTGGAAACAGTTACATTTCACATAAACATGAAATAATTTTTCTTCATATTGAGAACCATAGGCACATTGAATAACCTACCAAGTAGTGTGGTAGACAGTAGGACTTTAGAGACTTTCAAAATTAGACTTGATGTTATTTTGGAAGAATTAAGTGGAAAGGACTGGCGAGCTTTGTTGAGCTGAATGGCCTGTTCTCGTCTAGATTATTCAAATGTTCACCTAATTTAATCTCTGTTTATCCATTCTCTGTATGCAGTTATCTTACTGCATGATCATGGGGATCCACTTGTCAGTCTTTGAATGGGACACTCATATCGGCACAATTTAAGATTAGTGCTAATCTAACCTTCATCTTTGGCATGCCAAAAGACATGGAGACAATCCAAGTATATGGAGTGCTCTGGAGCCATGGGGCAGCCACAGTGCCAATGTTATGCCCTTAATTAATTTCATAATTATCGAATGCTATTGCATAAAAGTTATACATTTCTGTAATATTCAGGCCACCATTTTAATTATTCCACATTTATAATATAATTGTATATTTTATATTACAGTGTATCATGCCACTACATGTTATAGTTCTGTTGCATCAGTGTAAGTGTTTAGCAAAACTAGATGCCCACAAATCCCCATCTATTTATTTTTTAAAGCCACTTTCTGTATTACTGAGTTAGGGAAAAGCAATGCATATCCCAGCACTGCTAGAGACAAAGTGTTAACCAGAGTTGTACAGGTGCACGCTCACTCATATCAGGCCATTTTAACTTGTATATTTTAGGTTGCAGAAGGAAACTTGAGAACCTGGAGAAAACTCTCATAAATGTTAAGGAACATGCAAACACTGCAGAAACAAATCTAGGTTAACAGAGCTATGATGAAGCAGTGCTGAGCCACCCTTTATATGGCATACTTCATATTGAACAGTCTAAGAACCCATTTCTTTTCATCTCTTTTATAGGGTTTAATTTATTCACAGTTGCTGCCCATGAGTTTGGACATGCTCTTGGGCTTGCACACTCCAGTGACCCATCTGCTCTCATGTATCCAACGTACAAATATCAAAATCCAAAAGGATTTAAACTAGCAAGTGATGATGTACGAGGAATTCAGTTCTTGTATGGTAAGTTCAAATATAATTTTAAAAGCAAAGTAAAGTATGTTAATGGGCAATAATAATAATAATAATAATGGTCAGTACTACAGACATCTGGCAAAGTATCAATACTTGAAGTATGGCAGGGGAAAAGTTTATAACATGTTTTTTTTTTCTGTAAAGAAAGAAAATAATTGTTGAAAACAAAACAAAACATAAGCTTTGGCACATTACATGCAGCTTTATGGCCTAGTGGTTTAGTGGCACTATCTATCTACTGTACTTGTAAAAGAGTGTTTAGAGTTTGTATCCCAATGAGGTACCATTTAATATCTGGATAAGATGTTGGGGCCACCTAGCTGTTATTGTAGATGATTAAATTCAACAGCATTACCACAAAGCTCCCTGTAGCTGCATTTTCCCAAAATTACCAAGGTTCAGCGGCTCTAGTATGCAAAATGGGATTCAGGCAAAGCTTGACATGTTGAAATGGTTCCACAGACAAAATAACTTAGTTTTAAAAACTTTAGTAAAAATTCAAAGTAAAAAAGAAAATAGGGAAAAATCATGTAGCAAAGAAAACAAAAGTTCTTGTTAATTAAAGCTTGAAATTATTGTTTCATTTCTTTAAGTTAGCTTATACAGTTGAACCATTTCTTTAGACGACTGTAAACTTATCCCATTTTCATGCTGTAAATTGGTCTTTCATGCCCTTCTAGCACTGGGACCTGTTCTAAACAACAACTGAGTCAATTAACACACTGTATCTTAGTTCTAGCAAGAACATTCTATCTCTTATTTACTACCTGGAGTAAAGGCTATAGCATTGTCAATGACTATGAAAGAAAATCATAATCTATTCAAATTAAGCAAACACTAATATAAGTTTAACTCAAAGCATTAACTTTCTAAGATTGGCTCTTACATCCCATCCATTATCCAACGTGCTATATCCGCAGGGTGCACACACACACACGCACAGCACACACTAGGGACAATTTAGAATCACCAATGCACCTAAACCTCATGTCTTTGGACTGTGGGAGGAAACCCACGCAGACACGGGAAGAACATGCAAAATCCACACAGGGAGGACTCGGGAAGCAAACCTGGGTCTCCTAACTGCGAGGCAGCAGCACTACCCACTGCGCCACCGTGCCACCCCTCTTACATCCCCATTTGCATAAAATAACCTTTACATCCTACACTGATCCCTTATAAGAGGTAAAGGCACACCCACCTCCTGTGCCTTTTTGAAAGCAGTTTTTGTCGGTCAGGAAAACTGTGAAAACAGGGCAACAGAAACAGGTTCAAGATTCTCTCAGCTCAATAAAACACTCATTAAATTGATTAAGTGTATTCGAACTATGGGAGAAGTAACAAGTGAGCAATGGCAAATGATGCATAAATCCCACCAACTTCCTGTTTCAGTGGCAGACGTGGTATCTACTATGCAATTGTGCCATCTGGATGTGGTAACAGAGTACTACTGCAAGAGAACAATGCAGAAAAGTCATCCTGAATCTTATAGACCAAGTATTTGTCTTCCTAAAACATACTATATTTTGTCAGGTGATCGTAAAAGAAAAAATACAACTTTCTAAACAATATACTGGATGTTCTTCACTATACAACATAACAAAGTTGAATACTGAAGAGCATAACTGGTCTTTGTATGTTTAAAACTAACAGTTAATAAATTCAAGGTGTTGTGTACGTCAGGAAGCCATAGTTCTGTAGCTGAAGAAATAGCATTAACCCTGTTGGGGTGCAGATTAAGACGGCATAATATTGTCTCCTTCCCTCATTTTTTCAAATGATTAAGGATAAACAACTAATTAAGGATAATAAATAAGGATAAACAAAGATGTCAGGAACACACAGGTAACGTATCGGCATTGTTTGCAGGTGTTTCCATGGGCTAGTGATTTTTTACTTCTTTTTGGTCTTTATCATTACCTTGATGGCATCATTTTGTCATTATTTGTTGAGTTTTGTGTTACTAGTGAATTTCTACTCTACCATGCCATCCATTTGCTCTGCCTACTGCTTAATGCAATTGTGAAAAACTTACATGGGCTTTCTTCCAATATCCCAAAGATAGGTGTTATGATATTCACTATCTGCTGATCATAATTTGGCACTGTATAAGTAAGTATGGATTTATGTGTGAATATGTCATACAATCATGCAGGACTGGGTTCCAAAACAAGGTGAAACTTCCAGCCTTAAATTGGATTACGAGACTTTAAAAATGAATGAATGAATCAGTAAGCATCTGGAAAGGAAAAATATGTAAAAGCTAGTTCTAATTTCACTGCAGTGATGTCAAACGTATCTGTAAATTTATCAAGTAAAGTTTCACTTAGTCATTTTCCAAATAAAGAGTTTTTAATATAAACTTACAGGTAATTAACAGTTGCAGTTATAAAGGTCTGCATTACATCAAATAGGCACACTATCAAATTTAATAAGTAAAAACTCAACTACTTTATGGTAGATGTTTTAGGTATATGGATAATTATTTATTGATCCAATTGCTGACACCCCTTACCGCACCCATTCAGTTCTGGCATGATTAATGCATGGCCTTAAATCAGAATGCAATACATTCTCCTGTTCTTTGCAGTTAGTTATGATTATCTTCCATACAAGCAGGTATATCTACTGTATATTGCTTTGCATTACTGAATATTGAATCTCTTGAAATTCCAGGTAAAGCATCAAAGAATCCTGAAAAGCCACAGCCACCAGTTATTAATCCATCACCACCTCAACCTCCATTACAACCTGCACCACCCCAACATCCAGGACTTCGAGGCCCGGAAAAGTGTGACCCAAATTTGTCCTTTGATGCAGTCACTGTTGTTGGCAAAGAAATGCTTTTTTTTAAAGAAAGGTAAGAACAATAATTCTTAAAAGGAAATATAATACTGTATATAATGTGTAAAATAATAATACATTTTAACATGTGTACATAGAGTATATTTCTCATTGTATCAAGATTTTCTGAAGTTTTCATGATACCTTTTAAAGACTATAATGACATGACTTGGTTGGTAATCATTAGTGACAATGAACCTTGACCTATAATAAGCATTTTAAACTGAGGATGAAATAAGTTGTGAGTCACAGACACTTGCTATAATCCCTAACTAGTCACGGAAGCTGTTATAAGTAGATAAACAATTCTTACATTCTCATTTTATTAGATAAAATATAATGTAATATGCAAATTTAACATCAGATTGAGTTGTCTTTAAATTCTACAATATTTAGGAGTTTGCATACCTAAAAGGCAGAGATTGTGGTATACTTATTTGAAGAAAGAAAACATGAAACAAAATAACAAAAGGTCTAAAACAGGAACTCTGAACAGTGTTACTCAACTCAGAAACATATACAAAGTCAAAATGTTGGAATTGGCCAAAAACACATACATTACATATATAGTGCAGTACATAGGTGTTTAGAGTCATTATTATATGTGCAGAATACAGTGAAATTCTTAGGTGCATGTGTTAATCAACACGAAACCTGGTGCCATGCTTAGCTTGAAACTTCTGTCCTCCTAACCTGAAAAATCTCAGGGTTTACGACAGTATATACCATACGCAGACATATTCAATTTCATTTAAATGCTGATGATACTAAGCTGTATTTATCAAAATGATTAATAAATGAAATAATGATTAATGAAGAAGTTGCAAATTATGCTTTATATACAGTACTAGATAGTATATTCAGTATCTATTCTGTGCATATATTTTCCTATTTTTCGCTGTTTTTATTGGTAAAGCAATAGATTATTTAGAATGTTATGTCCTAATACACTTCTTGGGGACAAATAAAGTCTATCTATCTATCTATCTATCTGTAAATTTCCAGAAGGCTTCTTGCTTGTCTTTACTCTTGTGAATTTCCCCTTGGGATTAATAAAGTATCTATCTATCTATCTATCTATCTATCTATCTATCTATCTATCTACTCAAGAAAGAAAGGATAAAGAGGAAAGGATAAACTTCTTTGGAATTCACCGCATACAACACTGCCAGTATTAACAGAAGAAACTACATTGTTCCAATATAGTTATTCTTTCAAAATAAAGCTATTATCTTTAGACTTGGTGGAGTGGAATGCATGCTAATAAGATATATATACACTGCTCACAAAAATTAAAGGAACACTTTAAAGAAACACATTAGATACATCAGATCTCAATATGAAGCTGGATATCTATACAAATAACGACAGGGCAATGTCTTAGGAACAAAAGGATGCCAAGTCTTTTAATGGAAATAAAAGTTTTCTGCCTACAGAGGGCTCAATTGTGTAGACACCCTAAAATCAGAGTGAAATGAAGATGTGGCAGGCTAGTCCATTTTTTCAAAAACTTAATTTCTGCTACTCAAAATGCTTTTCAGTATCTTGTGTGGCCCCCACGAGCTTGTATGCATGCTTGACAACGTCGGGGCATGCTCCTAAAGAGACGGCGGATGGTGTCTTGTGGCATTTCCTCCCAGATCTGTGTGAGGGCATCCCTGAGCTGTTGTACAGTCTGAGGAGCAACCTGGCGGCGCCTAATGGACCGAAACATAATGTCCCACAGATGTTCTATTGGGTTTAAGTCAGGGAATCGTGAAGGCCATTCAATTGTTTCAATTCCTTCATCCTCCAGGTACTGCCTGCATACTCTTGCCACATGAGGCCGGGCATTGTCGTGCATTAGAGGAAACCAGGACCTACTGCACCAGCGTAGGGTCTGACAATGGGTCCAAGGATTTCATCCTGATACCTAATGGCAGTCAAGGTGTCTTTGTCTAGCTTGTAGAAGTCTGTGCGTCCCTCCATGGATATGCCCCCCCAGACCATCACTGACCCACCACCAAACTGGTCATGCCGAATGATGTTACAGACAGCATAACATTCTCCATGGCTTCTGCAGACCCTTCAATGTCTGTCACATGTGCTCAGGGTGAACCTGCTCTCATCTGTGAAAACCACAGGGTGCCATTGGTGGACCTGACAATTCTGGTATTCTATGGTAAATGCCGATCGAGCTCCACTGCGCTGGGTTGTGAGCACAGGGCCCACTAGAGGACGTTGGGCCCTCAGACCACCCTCAAGAAGTCTGTTTCTGATTGTTTGGTCAGAGACATTCACACCAGTGGCCTGCTGGAGGTCATTTTGTAGAGCTCTGGAAATGCTCATCCTGTTTGTCCTTGTCCAAAGGAGCAGATACCAGTCCTGCTGATGGATTAAGGAGTAAGTAGTCACACTGACCATAGCAAAATGCAAAACTAGTGAAAAAAACAGTCAGAAAAGATGAGGAGGGAAAAATGTCAGTGGCCTCCACCTGTTAAACCATTCCTGTTTTGGGGGTCATCTCATTGTTGCCCCTCTAGTACATCTGTTGTTAATTTCATTAACAGCAAAGCAGCTGAAACTGATTAACAACCCCCTGTGCTACTTAACTGACCAGATTAATATCCCAGAAGTTTAATTGACTTGATGCTATACTGTACTCTGATTAAAAAGTGTTCCTTTATTTTTTGAGCAGTATATATTACTTTTATCTGTTTTATTTAACAGTCTTTGTATGTGAACAAATCCAGGGATGATCACTAAAGTGCAGGCTGCATCAAACTCAAAAAGAAAAATACAGTTTTCCTAGCTAAATGTCAGCAAAGGCAACTTTACTTTCAAAACAAGCCTACACAGCACTTCGGCCCAAGGCTTGCTTGACATCATAGCCTGCAATTACTCGTAATAAATATTTACGTGTTAAACTGCATTACCGAATTTATAATTGCATATTTAAGTCCCTGTAGTTTGCATTTTCTTTAATTTGGCCTCATCCTTTGAAATTCAGACTTTATTTTTAGGGGCACTGTACTAGAACGCAGAAAGAAACTATAATGAGATTATGCAAACATGAGCTGTAAGTGGGAATGATTTCTAGGATCAGAAATATTAAGAACAACTTGTGTGTACTGTATAATAATACTTTCAAATGTCTTTTGAAATTGTAAATGTTAAAAACCGCTTTTAATCTATGTACTTCATGTACATGTAAACATAACAATAAATGTACAGTAAACAATATCTTTCACAGTCATGTAAAATTAGACTATAATCTGCAAGGTAAATACAACATAAAACATGTTTTGGGATAAAATTAATATAATATCAAGTTGTCACTCATTTTGGTTGGTTGACCTCAAATGGAAAATTGAAGTGCATAAACTGAGATTTTCAATATATTTACAATTAATCCTAATAGATAGGAGATTGGTTCCAGAGTCCAAGCTGTGTGTCGAGGTGAGTCCAACTATATCTAGCCGGAACCTCTCGACCTCGCGCACTAGCTCACTACCTTCCCCTTCAGAGAGGTGACATTCCGCTAAACTGAGAACAACAGCTTTAATTGTAGAACTATACATCAAAGTAATAAATACGGTAACTTTGAGAGAGTGAAAAAGTCTAAAGTACCTGAAAGGTTCCTTGAAAAAACACTCGTACCTGGTTTGCTTTATCACACAATACGTGTTATTTAATATAACATAACATTCTCAAACCTACTTAATCCAGTTCAGGATGATGGGAAGCTGGAACCTATCCATGAAGCACTGGACAAAAGGCAGGAATCAGCTCTATATGGGGCAACAACCTATGGCTCACTCACTCACACAGCCATATGGGGCAATTTGGAACTTTTATGTAACCTAATGTCTTTTGTGACTTGGGACACAAATACTCACATTTCGCACACACATATACTCACACACACACACACACCCGGGTAGAATGTGCAACCTCCAACTGGGTGTGTGATACGAACTGTGAGGCAGCAGAGCTAACCACTGCTTCACTGTGCTCTCTAAGTATTAAGCAGTTCCTCAACAATTTAACTTGGTAGATTTTAGGGCATTGGGTTCAGGAGACAGGACTTGAATCCTGTTCTGTTCACTCTCTAGGTGGAATTTGTACATTCAGTTTTCCACCAACATTCCCAAGCTGTGGAGATTTACCCTGTGAGAGTGAGTGTGTGTGTGTTTGCATTACATGTACCCTGTGGTGAACTTATGTCCTGTCCTTGCATCCAATGCTGCTAGAATAAACTCCATCCTCAAAATTAAAATCAAATTAAGTGGATTTGAAAAAGAACAGATGGATTTTTTTTTTGTAGGTTCCTCTGGCGAAGACAGTCACAAATGAATAGTGCTGTCCCTGGCTACATCAGAAGTGCATTTCCTAATATTCTGACAAACATTGATGCAGCTTATGATATTCCAGAGAAAGGAACAGCATACTTTTTTAAAGGTATGGGTTAACATTGAGGAAGCAAATTTGTCTTTAGCTTCTAGAAAATAATGAATAACTGATGGGGCAATGAAATTTAAAGCATGTGCTTTTATTTCTTTCATTTTAAATTACATTATACTTCTCTAGCTGTGATTTAGAGTTACTAGCAGGATTTACTTTGTCTAATACATGTATATAAATATGGACCTTAGATCTATTGCATTTTGTTTCTATTGATACACTTACCAAATTTATCTAATCGAATGTACAAGTACACATGGGAGTTTGGCAATATGTTGCTTATACATAAGTATCTGTATTTTTAACCAGATCCCAGTGCTTCATAGGTTCTTCATGTATTTGCCTAGTTTATTAATTATGATGTGTGAACATTAATTAATTTCAAACCTTGAATGAATGAATATAAATGTTTTAAATTATCCCATATTGTACTGTTGCTTCTAAAATGTTTTACTATTTTAGGCAGATATTATTGGCCATCAAGAGGGCTTCAGCTCATGGGAAGCCCAAGATCCATCTCTGATTTTGGACTGCCCAGTTCTGTGTCTCAGGTTGATGCTGCAGTATATCTAAAGGACACTCGGCAGACTCTTTTCTTTGTAGGAAACCAGGTCTATAGGTAGGTGGAGTTAAAGCTATCAATGAAAATGAACAGTTACAAGTTCACCATGAAACAAACTAAAAAGTTTGTCAGAAAATGTGTAAATTCTATTTTCTACTGTCTTTGAATTAAGGATATATACAATCAGCGCTAAACTTCTGCCCATCTTTACTTTGATTGTACATGTCTGGAATGCACCAATGAGGTCCTGTGGTTTGGAGAAAGAACTACAGTGCGTGACCCCAGGGGCCAAATGCAGTGCAAAGCATAAGTATGAGATCAAGTGAGAACATGAGTTTAGGGAAAGGAAGATTCAGCCCTCCCCAAAAAATGATTAGTGTTTCATATCTCCCACTATGTTGTAAGCAGTAACTGGTTCTAACAAGTTTATCTATAGTTTAGTTTTAGTTTACATTATAATGGCAATATTAATAATCACATTACTACAAAATAATTTGAAAAGGAAACAAGCGTTTGAGATTAATAAAATCCATTGTCTTCCTGTTGACAGTAAATATAGACACTCTAGACAAAAGCCGTATGTCTTCAAATACTGTAGATCATAAAAACACCATAGATTTCGAGCATAGTAAGACTACAATACAAAGTAAAAACACATTACAATGAACATGTTGTATGACTGGTGACTACTTTATGTGGCCGGTATAATACGGGAATAAGGAAAACTAAGAATTAACACTTGAATAAATCCTTCTATATAAAAGCGGTCGGAATTGTCCTTCCCTCCCGTGAATGCTACGCAGGCGCGGAGTTTCACACACGCCCCGTCCATTTTGCAGTGCATGATGGGATTTCTAGTTTTGTTTTTCCAGGTAACAGATGATTTTCTACTCCAGACTGTGCGATATCTTCTTCTTCTTTCTTACTATATAAAAACGGTCGGGATTGTCCTTCCATCCCGTGAGTGGAAAGCGTAGCGGTATTCACTTATCACAGACTTACTACTTGCAGCTTGCAGTACGAAGCGACATGATGTGAGCAGAGTCCCATCGTTCCCTTGCTTTTGTGCGCGATGCGCTGGATAAATAGACAAAATGATGTCTCTGGAAATAATTAATGTTGATGGAGTACAATTGCCTCACCGCGTAGTAAATATCAGGGAGGTTCAAAAGGGCGACCTCAATATAGAAAAAAGTTTAAATTTCATCACAAAAATAACAGAAACTACGAGTATTAAAGTAATACAGCTCAAATGCAATATAACCAAATTAATGAGTTTGTATAAAATATAAAATTGATCTACATATTGAATTGCCTTAAGAAGTGGTCAACTTAAAAGTCGGTCGCCTTAAAAGGCGGGTCAGCCTAGTATTATATAATTTCTGGAAAAGAAAAAAACACCAAGAGTTTAAGATACTTACAATATCAAGAACTTCATAGTAAGTCTGCCACCTGACCACCTACTGCGTCCAACATTATACAAGCAATTGTCCCATATTGCAATGATGAGGTGTGAAGTGAAGCAGTACAATTGACTGCAGTGGCATTGCCTTTCCCATAATGCCATATTCCATTATTAGCTGGCTTTGCTGGGCTAAAAATTAAACCATCAACTAGAATCCTTACTATTATAATTGGGTCAATTTTTATATAAATACAGAGAGAGAAGGAGGATGCATCTGGAAAAGAAAAAAAAATATAAAGATTATTTCCACTGTGAAAAAATAGAAAAGGTGAGATAAGCAAATAAGTAATTGTGACAGATTGTCAGGGTCATTGTCTGGTCAGGACACCCTTTTGAGGAGAGCACTAGGGGAGAGGACATGTCAACAGTAGTACCTCCCCCGGGGGCACCAATAGGGGGCGCCTGGACATCTCCGGATCCTTGGCATGCAGCACTTCTGCCACACCCGGAAGTGCTGCTGGAAGTTGATCAGGGAACAACTGGAGCACTTCCGCATGCAGTATAAAAGAGGAGTAAAGGACGGAGCCTTGTTGGGGATTTTGGCACTGTTTGTGCTGTGCAGGAAAAAGAATAATAAACCTGTGTGTTCTTGGACTTGTGAGTCTGTCTGGGTCGGGCTGATTTTCCACACAGTAAACAACAACACTGCACACACAGTTCTAGCAGGCATACGTTTAGCCTCAGGTTGTTCATTATTCTGAGCTAAATTGTTTTATAGGGAACTAGAATATCAGGACTCTCAAGTGTATATAATGCTTATTTTTTCAGTCCTGAATGAATTGCTAACTAACAGTTAATGATAGATTTATTAATGCAAAAAATATGTGCATGCACACCCTGCAATGGTCTGGGGCCTCATGTATAGACGGTGTGTACGCAGAAAAATGTTACGTAAGAACGTTTCCACGTTCAAATCACGATGTATAAAACCTAAACTTGGTGTAAAGCCACGCAAATTTCCATGGTACCTCATACCCTGTCATATGCAAGTTCTCCGCTCGGTTTTGGAGACCTGCAGCACCCAGCGTCAAAGCAGTGCTACTGTTCCTGTGTGGTTACCCTTTCTTTTTCAGATCCACGTCCCTGATGTGGCTTTATAAATACACTGAAATTAACCGTACATTGTTTATTAGTTTAATGCATCTGATTGTAATTAACCAGTAACAATATACTGTAATGGTCCATGGAATGGTCAAACTATTCCAAATACCATAACTGCTTTAACATTGTTACTCTCACTGCACCTTCTTTTTCTTCTTTTAGTTGCTCCCATTAGGGGTTGCCACAGCAGATCATCTTTTTCCATATTGCTCTCACTGCACCACTCGGAGCAGCAGATCAGAAAGAGAATTAAAGGTATACAGCATCAAGCACACGCTGCCTCAGCCATGCTTCCTATTTGAACTGCTCTCATACGGCAAACACTTCAAAACCTTTCCTGTTCAGACCTCGCAGTTCAGAAAGAGTTTCATCCCAAGCGCTCTAAACGCACTCAATTAGTCCATCAACTGTTCCTTGTAAAACTGTTTGGACTTATGAGTACAATCACCTCACTGTAAACTTGCACTACGGTTATAATATTGCACAACCTGAGCCACTTTATAAAGCGCGTATTTACATATTTAATTTTTAAGATGAAATGCAGCAAAATAAGTTTATTATATTATACAGATAAAACTTTAACTTCATTAAAATAATCTATATTGTTAATAATTAAAGGACACGGTGTTGCTACGCTAGCAAGGATCTGGCGCTCTGCTCACGGATTGTTCCTGCACTGCACTGTATGCTTCACTGGGACTGGCATGAAGGATAGAATAATTAAACACATACTACAAAGATATTTCAATTTTCCTTAAAAGATTTGAAGAATTGCCGTTATAAGCTTACAGATGGATTAACGTCTATTACAGAGCTGATTGTGTGGAGATCGTTTACTTGGAGAAAGAAAAGGAAGGACAGGAATTGGAGGTTAGTTTGTTTGAAAGAGACAGTACTGCAGGGGCGGCCTTAGGCATGTGCAAACTGTGCACCTGCACAGGGCCGCCAAATCCCAGAGGCTGCCACGCCAATCTATATTGAATATAAAACAGAAAGAGAAAATAATGACAGGGGCCTCCGATTCTTTCTCTGCCAAGGGCTGCCACGAGCCTAGAGCCGCCCCTGAGTACTGCTGCAATAAATTATTTCATCGAAGGTCGCGCAAAATCACTGCGCCACCGTGTTCCCATGTTTAATAACGTGCTTTAACTCCTATCATCATGAAAATTATATCACATATACATCTCAGTATTTTAGTTTTTCAGAGAGCTGTAATATCACAATTGTAATGGATTCTGTGTCCTGTCAGAGGAAGAGAGTCAGTTTAAGAAGCACGTAGTGATTCACACACACAGAGCACACAGACGAACACATACACAACAAAGCATTTAACGTGCTACTTTAATTACGATTTGATTTGAGAAACTGGTTAATTAAACAATTTTAAGATGAAGTTTATGATGTTTTACTTTAATGACAAAATAAACTACATGATTAAAGTGGAAATTTTGAGATTGAAGTTGACATTTCGTGCTTTTTCCCCACTGTGTGCCTTTTTTTTCTCTGTACCCTAATAAGCTTTCATATGACACTCAGACAGTGGGTTACGACTCGCCTTTTCATGGCGACTTTGATATCTGACAACTTCTTTTTTATTTTGGGTACTGTGCGACTTTGTGAACTTAAGCTTTCGAGTTTCTCCGACACACTATGTCAGTCGATCAGCTTCCTTTTGTTGTTTATACCACTGTTTAAACCAACAAATAGTACGTTTTCCCTTGCTTTCACTTGGTATTCGCTGAAATTCTTCCATTTTCCCTCTTGCTTTTCCCATTGTCTTTTCACAGAACACTGAGCTTAAGGGCTATTTATATTGATTTGCATATTCAAAGAGACGTAATTCTGGGAGGAGTTGGGCTGGGACAGCAGGCGCGTGCACGAGCGTTAGTTTTCACACTGACCGGGATTTATGTAGTGGAAGAACGCGGAAGTGGGCGAACACACAGATTGATGCATCTGGATTTTTTTGTGCGTAAGCACATTTCGGCTTTTGTGCTTACGCCATGTTATAGTGTGAGTTCTACGCACGGCGTTATGCATGAGGCCCCTGGTCTCCATCTTCCCCGTAACTCTGCCCTGCAGAAGCAGGCTAGAGAAACAGATAAATTGATGGAAAAATAAAATTCAGGTTAGGAAAATGGATGGCTAGATGGAAAAATAAAATTATCTCACATATATTTATGTACTGTATTGGGTAGTTCCACATTAAGAGCAGTACCTGCTAAATGCCAGAGAATGCCAGGATAATTTTCACCTGTCAAAAAGCAATACCAATGGAAATCATGAAAAATACTTCCAAGGCAATAGATTTGATACTTGCAGTCATTAGTATTACATCTATGGGGAATATTAATAGTTTTTAATGTTTATGAAAGTCTTTCAGATTAGATGTTTTGCCCTGCTCACTTTTAAAATGGAATTAAGTTAAAAAGAACTGGATGTAGAAACTACTTATCATTAAAACCATGTTTGCATTCACCCTCATCAGCTCTCCTCCCCAGTAATCAACTGGAAAAATCTGCAGATGATGAAACAACTAAACACAAATGAAGAAAGCCACTCTGTGACAATTTAAAGAGATGGTTTAACCAGTCTCTTTCCAAGCCTTGGTGTCATCAGATCAGGCTTTTACTTTCTCAAAGGACATTGCCGTTATTGAGGTTCATCACACATTTAGATTAATGCTGTCAATGGTGATATATCTGAAGTTGTCTCCATATTATTAGACATCAAATCTTGGTTATTTTTGAGCTGTTTTGAGCTGCAAGTTCATGAAATTGAAATCAGCACCACCCTAGTTCAGACGGAATGGATCACTGTGAGATTTTTCATGGTGGCTGGAGTGACAATTCTGCCACCAACCCCTAGGTTTTTTCCTGCAGGTTGAAGGGCTTATTTGCTGGGCTGGATGGAGATTGACATAATACCCAGGAGTAAATGTCTGGTATTTACCTTCCAATTGCCAGTACAGATCCCTAGCCTCAGAGCCACCACTCCCTTGTGGTAGGGGAAACTGTTAAAATCCCCTGATCCAAGAACAAAACAAAAACAAAAACAGAAGAAAAGACACTTGAGTGATTGATGAAGCCCTGGTTGTACCATAATATTATCTGTTTATCTGTGTTCACTCCTCTGACATCAACTTCAATCAAGGTCTGAGTGAACATGGCAATAATGTTCAAAAAGCAGTCCTTTTTCTGCTTTAACCATCCATAATATACATTGAAACAAAAAGTGATGCCTTTCCAGAAGACCTCAATTAATGACATTCCATACAACACAACTGAAATGCTTACTTATTCTTTTTCTTATTTAGGATGTATGACTGCAGGTCACCCCGTCACAGAACAGACACATGGGAGCAGGGTTTACTTCCAACCTGTATCCCGGGCTGCGCCCCATCTCCCTACTCCATTTATGTGTAGTCTAGTATTTGTAATTTATCGGCGCAGTGGTAGTGCTGTATCTTTGCAGTGAGGAGACTGTGGCAGATTGTGGGTTTGCTTCCCGGTTCCTCCCTGTGTGGATAGCGCTTTGAATACTGAGAAAAGTGCTATATAAATGTAATGAATTATTATTATTTCAGCTCTATTTACTGGTTAACTGTAATTGGACCTGGCATACCAGTTCCTAATGCTACATGGAAAGTTCTCCTCCTCCATAAGGCAAATGGATGAATGAAGAAATCGTGGAAGAGTATAGCATTCATTCTAAATACCGTACTTTTACAAAATTCGATTTGACAGTTTTTGAATTTTTTTGAATACTTAAAAATATTGACAGCTAATTTTGTTTTTTCAGTTACAATGAGGTTAATGGTCGAATAGATGAGGGTTACCCTAAAAATATTGAAGAGGAATTCTCTGGACTTACTGGCAAAGTTGATGCAGCTGTTGAAGTAAATGGTGAGTGTGTTTTGGAAAGGTTTATTTTTTTTAAATCACAACTTTCATTTCAAAATATACACCTCAGAACAGGTATTAAAGGACAAAACACTGAAACACTAGAGAAAAAGCACACTTTTCACATCTTGAACTTTAAGACTGTCTTAGCTGAATGCATATGTACATGACTCTGTACAGGCAAGTTTCATATTATCATCATAATCAAAAAAAGACTCCCTGGTCCAGAAGTGAAACCAGAAAGACAGAATAGTTTGTGAGCTTTTAACTTTTCAGCTATTTTTGTCTCCAAGTAAATTAGCTTAAAGTTCTCAAAGGCTGGATGGCACTACTGCTTTGTAATGTGTAAGTAGTCAGATATTAAACCATTGTGGCAGTATCAACAGATGAATATAGTAGCGTCACTTACTGTTTAATCGAATAAACAGTGTGGGTATCCTACACACAATGTATATTTCTAATTATTTTTTAACTCGAAAAGTCTAATAAGTTTTCGGGTATGGTATATGAAAACATTTGTCCTTGTCTAAGACCTTTATCTGTTTTTTTACATCCAATGTCTGTTTCAATGTTTATACTTCAATATTACTATGTTGTTTTGCAGGTTAAAATCAGGCCTCACCTATATATATAAATAATGCAAAGCTAACGGACATTCATCAACAAAAACACTATTCCTCGTTCAGTTAAAAAGCTGAAATTTGGCTGAATGGTATATCTAAGGTGGTAGGCATCTGCTAAGAAAGAACATATCAATTTTTAAACGTAGCCCTGCCCCACAATACTAACACTAAACACCCCAAAATCTCAAAAATGTCCTAACATATTTAATTGAAATTTGTTTATAGAATAAAGAAAATTAACTGACAATTTTTTTTATTTGTTAATATTTATTATTATGCAAACTTACGTACTGTCAGTTGAGAGCATGCTTTATGTAAATGAAGAATGCAGCAGACATTACTGACAAGCCATGAAAAAAGCACCAATAAGCAATAGGGTGGACTGATAACTGAAGACAGGACAGTGCCCTGGACTGTAAAAAAGAGACATGATCATGTTGTAAAATGGAAAGAGAAAGTTTGGCAAAGCTCGAGGAAGATGTAAAGTTCAATGGTTAATAAGTGCTGTTTTTTGTGTACCAGCTCACCCTTAGTCGAGGCACAGAAAACCAAACCTCCTCCCACTTTCACTCTTTGAATGCAGTGCTTAAAACATTAGGGGCTTAAGGGAAGAACACCCCCACTCTTCAGTCATGGTGCAGCAAACGCCAAGGAAGAAACATCAACCTTAGATAGTGGCACTTGAATTTCTAATAAGGATACCATTTCAAGCACTACTACTAATAATAATTATATACAGTATAGTCTAATTTCACATTATTCCTGCTGATTACCCATTTCAGTTCAAAAGAATACACTTTAATGTAAAACTGTGTTTTGCAATGACCATCAACAAAAGTCAAACCACTAGGAAAAGCAAATTTGATGTAATGTGTGAGTGCTTTACTTATGGATAATTGTGTATAGTATGTTCAATCATAAGCAGCTCTTGTGACCTAATAACATTATTATATGACTGATGCCTTTTTCTGAGGTGACGTACAACATCTGAGATATAATTTGTTGTGTTTAATTTGTTTTTTTCAATTGGAGCACAGGTAGGTGAATTGACTTCTCATGGCCACAAAGGGTCAGAAGATCATTTGAACCTATAATGTCAGGGTTTGAAGACCAAAGCCTTGACCACTAAAACACACTGCCTGCCAATAACATTAACCCTTGATAGAAAAAGAAAAACACAACTGTTGTATACAGAAAAGTATTTAGTTAGTTACATAATAATAATAATAATAATAATAATTCATTGTAATTATATATCGCTCTTTCCCTAGTACTTCTGATGCACCCGATTAACTAACTACAACTAACAACAATTTATTTATATAGCACATTTAAAACAACACAGTAATGCTGCGGCCAAAGTGCTTTACAATAATAGAATAAAAGAAAAAAACAAATAAACAATAAAACATAAATAGTAATAAAATATATGAACATAAAATAAGATACATAATAAATAGAAATAGTGTTATATGATCACAAAGAGGAATCCATCAGTATTACTGAAGGTTACGGAAATGCAAGTGAGTAGAAATGAGTCTTTAATCTTGTTTTGAACAGTTCAGTTGTAGTCGACTCCTTTATGTGATGAGGTAAAGAGTTCCACAGTTGAGGGGCAGCAGCTGCAAACGCTCTGTCCCCCTTAGTTTTACACTTGGTACGAGGGACAACAAGAGACAACTGACCAGAAGATCTAAGCACTCTGGATGGCTGGTGTAAAACACATAATTCAGATAATTTGGCAGGAGCAACCCCATGTAAAGATTTAAAAACTAGCAGCAAGTTTTTAAAATCAATTCGAAAACTGACAGGCAGCCAGTGTAAAGAAGCTAAATTAAGAGAAACAGAGTCATACTTTCTTGCCCCAACCAGAAAGTGAGTGGCAGCATTTTGGACCAGCTGTAACCTGTGTATCAGAGATTTGTTAATCCCAGAATACAGCAAGTTGCAGTAATCGAGATAAGAAAAAATAAAAGCATGAGTAGCTTTCTCAAGATCTTTAGAAGATAAAAAAGGCTTGATCTTACCTAATAGACGAAGTTGGAAAAAGCAACTCTTGACTACAGAATTTACTTGTTTCTCAAAAGAGAGGTTACTATCAAAGGTAACACCAAGATTGCGGACTTGAGGTTTGGAAAAGACAGAGAAAGAGCTGAGAAGTTCAAGACCAATTTGGGCTTTAGCTGATGGTCCCACTATAAGCACCTCCGTTTTATTTTGATTCAGATCAAGAAAATTATTAGCCATCCAGGATCTTAGTTCAGACAGACAGTTCTGGAGTTGATTTGTTGCAGACGGGAATATAAACCTGAGTATCATCAGCATAGCAGTGAAAAGAAATGTTAAATTTCCTAAAAATCGCTCCAATAGGGTGAAGGTATATAGAGAATAAGATAGGACCCAAAATGGATCCCTGAGGAACACCATATTTAAGAGGAGCAGTAGATGAAAAAGAGGAATTTAAAGTCACTGAAAAGTGTCTACCAGTTAAATATCACCTGAACCAGTTAAGAGCAGTCCCTTTAAGCCCAACATGATGTTAGAGCCGCATCAGCAATATTTCATGGTCAATGGTGTCAAAGGCAGCTGACAAGTCAAGGAGGACAAGGACTGCAGCACCACCTGAGTCAGTAATAAGAGAGATGTCGATGAACACTTTCAGGAGTGCCGTTTCAACACCATGATAACACCTAAAACCAGATTGGTAGATCTCAAATAAATTATTGGAGTAAAGGTGATTGATCAATTGATTATAAATAAATTTTTCTAGAATTTTAGCCAGAAATGGCAGTTGGGAAATTGGATGAAAGTTGGTTAAAACTCCAGGATCTAATCCTGCCTTTTTTAGATGGGGACAGACTGCAGCATGTTTAAAAAATGAGGGCACAACCCCCAAACTAATAGAATCATTTATAATGGTTAGTAAGGATGGGCCCAAAACATCAAAGGCTTCCACTCAGAGACGTGGTGGTACAATATCGAGGGC
Source organism: Polypterus senegalus (assembly GCF_016835505.1). Lineage (NCBI taxonomy): Eukaryota > Metazoa > Chordata > Cladistia > Polypteriformes > Polypteridae > Polypterus > Polypterus senegalus. Next base: position 123,220,390 of record NC_053155.1, on the reverse strand, counting down.
TGGAAGCTGGTTTAAGGGTGTCAATAGTTCTTTTTAGCATTGAAAGTGAGACTTGATCAAAGGAATCTAGAACAATGTCATGATTAACAGTAGGAAGTTCATAACCAGTTTGAACAATGCCACGGCGGATAGTATCAATTTTGCTGACAAAGAATGATAGAAACTGCTCACATGAATGAACAGTGCTATTTAATCCCATCACAGAATGAGGATGAATGGCCGCATTAATCAAATTAAATAAAACCCTAGGATTGTTCGAATGACAGGATACTAAATAGGCAAAGAAGTCATGTTTCGATTTCTTAACTTCAGCCTGGAAATTGAAAAGAGAAGTCCTGAAAATCTGTTTAGAGACAGTCAGTCCATCTTTTTTTCAACGCCGTTCAGCAGTTCGACAGGCGCAGCGCAGTGATCGTGTATTTTCATTTAGCCAGGGAGCCAGTCTTACCTTATTACTGCGTATCTTGGGCAGAGCAATTGCGTCTAAAACCGTTTTACAGGAGGAATTAAATTTTACGACAGAAACATCAATATTATTATTTTGGTCATGCATATAAAGACTAGAGAAAATGGTTTTAAAATCAGATATAATGGAAGAAAGCGCGAGCAGCGTAGTGGACAGCTATTAGTCGGGACATCAACAGTAATATGCAGATCCATCATTACATTAAAGAGATCAGTGAAAGAAACATCATATAAATCAATACTATTCACTGAAATATCACGAGTAAGAACGAGATCAAGGGTGTGACCGAGAGAATGAGTTGGCGTATTAATATGCTGTATAAAATCAAATGAGTCCAATAGTGATAAAAAGTCATTGACCAAAGGTTTCGATTGATAACAAACGTGAATGTTGAAATCACAGACAATAAATACTTTGTCATGGGAGAGGGTGATATCAGCCAGGAGATCAGAGAATTCAGAAATGAAAGTATCATTAATTACAGGAGGTCTATAAACCACTGCAAACAACAAAGAAGGGGAGCTGCACACTTTAAAAAGTTCAAAGCTGCTAAACGGAACCCTTGTAAGGCTCCGACACAAGAACATACTTTTAAAAACAGTGGCAATGCCCCCCCACCCACGCCCCCTTTCCCACGACGAGTCAAACAAGGAGAGTTTAAAAATTAATAACCTGATGGAACCAAGTCAGTAACACATGAAAAGTCTCCATTTAAAATCCAAGTCTCAGTGATGAAGAAGAAATCCAGATTATCTGATATAATAAAGTCTTGCAGAATAAAAGTTTTATTAGACACTGATCTCACGTTCAGGAGAGCAGCCTTGATAGAAGTAGAAGAGCTTGTTGCTGGATGAGCACGGGTGAGTGTGCGAAGACTAGCTGCGTTTAATGCCCGATTGCACACCGAGGAAAAATGATGCTGTCTTGAAATGGAGAAATTAAATCCGATGTCCAGCACCCATGAATCAGTGATGGATTCCTGAGCAGGAGAAGATGGGTCATAGACAACTCGCAGGCATCAGGAAACAAAGTTCTGGGACTTGAGTTGGCGTTGTTTAACAGCAATTCCGGCTCTTTTCCCATGATGGCGGCGGGTGCGTTTGCGTCTCCGAGGGGTATTCAACTCACAGTTGAACACCGGCATCCAGCTAAAGAAGTCAGGAGATGAATAAAACAAAGGTGGAGGTTCACAAAAAATCCAATTAGGAGATGAAAATTGAGAAGAAAGTAGGCCAGAAAATATGTTTAGTAGGACAGTGATCGTTGGGATAAACTAAAACATAAAAACAGAGTTAAAACATAGACTAGGGAGACGAACAGACGGCCAGCCACACCAGTTGCCGCCATCTTAACGCCTGTCTATAATTGACACCTATTGCATTATGGAATCTCCCAGGCAAAAGTGGGTAACACAGCCAGTTATTTCATATAGTGTCTGATCTTAACTGGGATGCCAACTAAAGGTCTTCAGTGCCCGTGGGTTTTCATTCCACTATCTTCATTAGTTACTATCAGGGGCAGATCTACTATGAAAGTAATGAAGTTTAAGCTTTAGGTCCCCTAATCCCAGAGGGGTCCAGAAGAAACTCTAATTTTCAATCCCCCATAATTTGAAAACTATAAGGCATGAGAAATTTGTATTCGCATCAGTGACTTTGACATGTCAGATAATCCAGTATAGCAATTGTAATCAAAATCTAAGATGTAGTGGTTACATTTTTAAAAATAATTGTGGTTATTTGTTGTGGAACAACCCCATTGAAGACGATAACAGTGGTTACACAGACCTCACTCCTGAGTACAAGGGGGCCCCCATAAATGCAAAGCTTCAATGCCCCAAAATTGTAGGCCCTCCACTGGTAACCACTAATATTACTAATATATTTTAAAAATAGTTAATTGGCTTGCTTTTTGACATTCAAGGTCTTTCATTTTTTCTTTTCCCATAACTTGCTGCCAAACAATAATCATATACCGTATACACTTGCGTATAAGTCGGGTGTTGAAACCCAAAAAATTATAATCATAAAATCAGCAGCTTGTTGATGCTCTCTGAAATGATCAGTAAGCCGCCTCCCTGTTTTACCTACACAGAGTTTATATGTTTAAAAAAACATTTTCAATTCACAGCGACATCAATTACAAATACTTTTTTAATAAATACTTTTATTGCTTACTCAATTAAGAATTTAATCTGCAACTCTGGCAAATAAGTTCTTAACTTTACTGCTACACTTTTGAGATGTACATGCAAATGTAGCATTTGTCAAACATTTTTAGGTTTATGCATTTCATTAATTAGGCCTTTTAATGACATAGACTATTTTTCTTTCCTCTTGCTGTAGTTTATTTATATAATGGAAAAAAGTACTGAATTTCTTTTTTTTTTTTCAGGATCTGTTTATTTGTTCTCTGGACCAAACGCATACAAGTATGACGGCGAACGTGAAGATGTTGTCCGTGTTGTGAAAGCCAATTCCTGGCTCGGATGTTAATGTACAGTAGCATTTCACAGAAGTACAATTTATGAGCATTTAATGGGACATTTTAAATGCACTATTCCATATAAAATGAGAAAACAACAGCACTAAGTACTGTACTAGATTCTTTAACTTTGTGCAATATTTCCTCTCACTTGTGTCCGATAAATCTCTTAGCCTGTGACTGAGCTTAGAGAGTGAAGAACACTATAATTTATTTTTATGTACAAAAACAATACCACCATGTTTCTTCATCATATTATCTATTTTTTTGTATGTGTGGAATAAATGGGAAATTTTAAAAACAGTCTAAAAAGCGGTCAGTTCAGAAAGTATGTACTTTGTCTTTTCTCGAATATTGCATTGAATGTGTTTCTTGGTAATACTTAATATGACAAATTCCATTACTTTCATCTTTCATACTTTCATCACAATTCAGAGACTCACTACTGAATATTGCTCTTTACAGTAGAAGTAACTTAAAAGCATGGTTAGGAATGTCTGCATTGATTTTTTGATATACAATTGTAGCATGATCAGTTCAACCCTGAATGTTACTGTTTGATTAAGAACAAAATAAGTGACATAGATATTAACATATGAACATATGAAGGTACACATGCAAAAAAGTGTGTCTCTGCATGTATGTAGATGTTTCTCTAGGTTTAAAATATGCTAGGCTCTACTGTGTAGGGTAGTTTTAATAAAGAAGTGGACAGCAGTGGGAATATACCTTATATTTATATGAGATCTAAGTTCAGACAGGCGCACTAATACTTAAAAACACACTTAATAGAGTCGTCATTTTTAAAAGGCATGCCAATGAAAATATCACAGATTAGTCATCAAAGTCTTTACAAACTGTTTAATACTTTTTTCCTACTTTACCGACTAAACTTTTACAAGCAATGCTCTGGGAGAACATATTACATTTTTTTCTCCAGTTTACATTTCTTATCAGTTGTTTTAATTACAACTAGCTGAAATACCCAGCTTTGCCTGGGAGGAAAATAAAGTTTTTTTTAATTGTTTGAGAAAAACATAATTAAAAAAACACAACTTTAAAAATAAAAATAAATTAACAAACAATAAACCTGGGTTCACTTTCCGGGTCCTCCCTGCGTGGAGTTTGCATGTTCTCACCGTGTCTGCGTGGGTTTTCTGCAGTGGGCTGGTGCCCTGCCTGGGGTTTGTTTCCTGCCTTGTACCCTGTGTTGGCTGGGATTAGCTCCCTAGTGACCCTGTAGTTAGGATATAGTAGGTTGGATAATGGATGGATAGATAAAGACTCACTAATGTGCTTGCCTTGCGGTGTTGTATGTATGTTATCATCCAGTTGACGCTCGGAACTGGCCAACTGTATTTAATTTGAAAAGCAACAGGGTCGCGGTGGTGCTCAAACATAAAGAATGTCCAGTTGGCCCTCGTGTTTTTTTTAATTGTTTGAGAAAAGCATCATTAAAAAAAACACAACGTTAAAAATAAAAATAAATTAAGAAACAAAGACTCACTAATGTCCTTGTCATGCGTTCTTGTATGTATGTTATCATCTAGTTGATGCTCGGAACCAGCCAACTCTATTTAATTTGAAACGCAACAGGGGCGCGATGCTGCTCAAACATAAAGAATGCTGGCAGTCACCTGGTATTTACTAACTATGTAAGCCCGTGTTGTTAAAAGTACAGGATCCTAGGAAGTATTTAAATCATCAGAACTACTCTGGGCATCTCTGTGCTAGAAGGATTCATGTTGCCAAAGTGCTTGCATTGTTTGTGCATTAGCAGCTAAGCTACTGTCTTTCTTAGGAGATTTAATTTTGCCGGTGTACTGGCCTTGCTTGCGTATCCTCGGAGCTGGAGCCCTCACCCCGACTCTACGTCTCACTTCTGGGCCGGACAGACACACACACTTCCACGTGTAGAACTCTATTTAATTTCAAAAGCAACAGGGGCGCCATGGCGCTCAAACATAAAGAATGCTGGCAGTCACCTGGTATATACTAACTATGTAAGCCCGTGCTGTTAAAAGTACAGGATCCTAGAAAGTATTTAAATCATCAGAACTACTCTGGGCATCTCTGTGCTAGAAGGATTCATGTTGCCGAAGTGCTTACATCGTTTGTGCATTACCAGCTAAGCAACTGTCTTTCTAAGGAGGTTTCCTTTTGCCGGTGTACTGGCCTCGCTTGCGTATCCTCGGAGCTGGAGCCCTCACCCCGACTCTACGTCTCACTTCTGGGCCGGGCAGACACACACTCTTCACACGTAGAACTCTATTTAATTTCAAAAGCAACACTGGTGCCATGGTGCTCAAACATAAAGAATGCTGGCAGTCACCTGCAGTTCGCCCTCTGATGGTCGATCCAAGTGTCAACTGGATGATAATATGCATACAAGACCACAAGATCACCCCCCACTCTACCCAGAAGTGGGTGGGTTACGGCTGATTTCACCCTACAGTATTTTTAGTCGACCAATGAGGAACATGTGCACCAAGTTTCATGAAAATTGCTCCAGCCGTTCACACGTGATGCTGGAACATACATACACACATTGACTTTTATATATATAGGTAGATGACAAGCACTGTTACCTCACAGAGTTTAGACTGTGGGTTATTTCCCAGAAGGAAGACTAGCAAATTGTTTGTTCTCCCAGGAGATTTCCTGCACTCCAAGCGCTAGTTTTGGCAATTAAGAGACAGAATTTTAAATTCACACTTAAATGTCATTTTCTAAAATATGTATTTTTTCCTGTCTTTGTCTGCTTGAGTACATTATTTCTCCTTATTTTATATATACTGTATGTCTTTTGGTTTACCTTCCTACTTTCTGTACATAATCCATTTCAGAATCACAAGGGTATCTGGGGACAAAAGTGACAACATCAAATGCAAGGCAATGCATACACTCAGGGACAGTCACACTGAATCAAATAGCGGGGAACATCAACGGGACAGGTCTTTGGGCAGCAGAACGAAACTGGCTTCTCTAAAATAAACCAAAGTGATCAACTGCATTATATCCCCAACCCAAATTCCAGAAAGAGGCAGTGTCATCTGCAGCGCTACCACCCTTCAAAATATTTATTTTTGTACTGGAGCTCAAATTTGGACATATTAAATTATTTCCCGCCTGATATTTGCTGCAAAATGAGGGGACAAAGTGTCTGCAATAATATATGTAATGTTACATAAAGGAAGAGGATTTTTTTTTTATTATTATTGTTATTACTAGAAATATAGTGTATGCCTGCAGCATTAATGAAATGGCTGGCACTGCACTTTTTATATACCTTTATAATCTTGAAAATGTTAGCAAGATGTAATTTGCATTTCTTTATTATCTACAGTATATTTTATGCTTATAATTAATGATTAATTAAAAATACAAGGCTGTTCTCACGTTTAATCCCTATTAAAACACAACAGAATTCCTTGATGTCATTATCAATTTGATTTCACATCTCTATATCTTTATCTTTTTTTTTTTTTTAGTTATAGCTATCTACGCAGTATATAGATGCACAGGCATTAGTAGCGGTACTGCAGTTAAGCAAATAGTGCATCTGATACATACTCATAAATACAACGGTTCTTTAATGGATTTTTTTGTTCTTTACAGGGTTGTGTGCTTCCTTGTTGAACCATTACTTAACAAAGCAGCATTTCTTTCTGGGAAAGGTTCTTTGCATATGAAGTAGATCCTTTCTGCTTTGAAAAACTTTCTAAAATGTCGAAATAAAACCCTGAAATCTGTATATACAGTATGTATGGTAGGCTACCTAGCAGGACACTAATAGACTAAGAAAACCTGGACTTAGCCTGGGGTATTGTATGTAAAATCATGACCCACTGGTATTTCACTAATCTGTTACCATCTATTCCTGGTTATTTACTGTACATATCTAAATAAATCAACATTCTTTCTGGAACCTTCATGTGGATGGGTCTTTTGGGAACCAAAAATGGTTCCCCTATGGCATCACTCTGAAGAACTACTCTGACACCTTTATTTTTAAAAGTCTACTTGTCATTTTTGAGAGGCCATCCACTGGGCATGCCAGTTAAATCATCAAGTAACAAAATGTCTCATACTTAATGAGCCACGATTGCAAGATCATGTTACATTACTCCCAAATGAGGTACTTTGTAAACCCTGATTGTGATTATTTAGCTGTCGACAACCTACTATGTACCATTTTGCTTAACATGGTAGAGTTTTTTTGTTTGCTTTAGTTGCTCTCTCTAGCATATCCAGAGTTGTACTACTGCATGACCTGTCTGCAGACAGCATGTAAAACATATCATATTCAGAACAACTTCTATTTTGCAAATAATGAAGTGATTTGTACACCCTGCTTTGCGCAAAATCTTTTCTGTTTCTTTTTCGAAAGAAAACCACAAAGGTTGTTTAATCACTTTCAAATTTTGATTGACATGATAAAAGGGACACTGATGAACATCTGACACATTTGTGCAGTTTTTATTTTTAGATACAAAGCGCTTTGACAAATTATTAGGAATTCATTAGAGCCTTATTTGTGTTCTTTTGGAATCATTTTGAATGCAAGATTAATTGGTATTTTTGTATAGCAGCTTTCACGGACATGGCCATTTTGTGTGTCACACACAGCAGCATGTGCCCGAAATGTGAAATAAAAAGGGAAGAAAACAAAACAAACGATTGAATTATTTAAAAAAATATTCTTCTAAGATTTGGAAATGGCTTCTGATTTTGAATTAATGTTTTCATTTTGGTATCTTGGAAAATCATTTCTGGTGCAACATCTACTCTATTGTCTCATTTCACCCTCAAAATGTAGTTGGTATCTCTGTCACTTTTATTCCCCCAAAATAAGATCACAATATAAAACTGGAAACACTGGCTAATGGTAAGGTGGCACGTGATATCAAGGGAGCCAAGCTATATAAGATAGCAAAGTTAAGAAAATGTTCAAAATCGGTTTAAAATAAAGAGAAAACTATGTAGATAGAATCAAATGTTTTAGTAGACATATTGTTCATAATGTTGTTTAGGACTATAAGTTCAGCTTTTTCCCAGTGCACTTTGGTTATTTATCTTAATTAATCTGTCTTTGTGTTCCAACCTCTGCTTTGTCCGACAATATTTCTGAAATACCCTTAAAAAGACTTCATGGACCTGACACATACACATGTTTCAACTTTATTTTTATGTTGAAAAGTGAATGGCAAATAAATAACACACAAAGAACACAGGAATTATGTTGCAATATGAAGTTAACGGTCACATATTTGAATCTCAATTACTAACAGTTGTGGGATGTCCAATAGATATGTTGTGACATTCTCAACTAGTGCAGTTCACGACAAACATTTGTCATGAACATCAGGCATATTGTTTTTCCTTAGAGTGCTGTACACTTGTTGACTCACAGAATTTAGCAGTTGTATGTCAAAAAGTGATGGACTTTAACCATCTTTTGTGAAAGCTATGGTTTCCAGGAGGGATTTTTCTATTGCATCTCAATTTGCATTAGTAGTATAGGAGCGTCACTATTATACATCATCAGATTTTGACAGGTGTATGTCCCGCCCCCTTGGCATTTCCGGTACCCACCTGCTGCCACCTGTTTAATGGGGCATTTCCCCCCGCGGTCTGATCTCTGCCTGTTGTCGGGTGCGCTGTTTAACCGGCATCGGACCTTTTGTCAGTCGTGCGCAAGGAAAAATGGTCGGCCGATCTTAGCCTTGATGCTAAAACTGGGGCTGATCATCTTTGTGATCCGAGACGGGCCTTTGGGAGCCTGTAAGGTGTCATAAAAGGTAAGTCATCAATGGGGCGGAGCAGACATCCTGCTCCTATCTGCTTGCAGCGCTCGGGGGTGTGTACAGAGAGTACAGAGAGCGTGATTGACAGACCCCGGCGAGAGGATGTACAAGAAAACTTTAGAGAGAATCTATGACACACCCAAGGAACCTGGCAGTACAGCCCAAAACACCCCTTGAGCATCCCGTTACCTCGCCCACCTTGTAAAACCATGCCCTTTATAAAGCAAGGCATATTTCAGATACCAAAAGTGTTTAAAACAATAACTTTCAGAGTGGATGTACAAGGAAAGGTTTAAGAGAGAATCTAGGACACATCCAGGGAAAAAACCTGGCAGTGCGTCCCAAACACACCCATGGGTATAGCGTTACTTTGCCCACCATGTAAAAAACCATGCCCTTTATAAAGCAAGGCATATGGTAGATGCCCAAGTGTTTAAAACAATAACTTTCAGAGTCGATGTACAAGGAAAAAGGTTTTAGAGAGAGTCTATGACACACCCAAGGAACCTGGCAGTACAGCCCAAAACACCTCTTGAGCATCCCGTTACCTTGCCCACCTTGTAAAACCATGCCCTTTATAAAGCAAGGCATATTTCAGATACCAAAAGTGATTTAAAACAACAAGTTTTATTCAATGATTCAAAAAAAGATGCCAAAGTGTCTTAAAAACAACAAATTTTATTGAAGCAAAATTCCAAACATAGCAAAATAAGATCTGGTCTTCACTTTGAGTTACAAATTGTTTGCTATACATTAAAATTGTTTAAACTATGACTAAAAGCAGGAGAAACAGCCGTAAAATAATCACACAAGCTTAATTGTATAAAGATTTGCAATTCACTTGAAAAGAAAAAAACACAAGAAAATGTATACATATAGGTACGCAAATGAAAATTCAAAACCTGGTCCAACAGTGAGTCGGTAATACACCTAAAATAAAAATGTTTAAGCCAGCAAATATACTTTATATATTTATATTTCACTAAATTATGCAAACCTATTTTCTGTTTGGAACAGAGCCGACCACATAAAGCTGGTCTTCACAGGCTGAATCAGTTTTGCATATCCATCAATGGGTCTCTCTCCTGCTCAAATTCAGCTATAACATCATCCACATCAATCTTGATAGCTTTACGAAAACAAGGGAGATTGTACATTTTAACAAAGCACGCACACAGGACACAAATCTATCTCTTCTAGCCCTTTTGAGCATAAATAAGCTATGTCTATATGCAATAATTGGTTATATTACAAAATGTGTCCATCTGGTATGCATTTTTTCTCTTGACATTCCATACATTTTTCCACTAAATGTTCAACAGAGCTAAACACATAAGCCCAAATGACTGAGCGACCAATATGGTCATAATGAATCTTTATTAGATATAATAAAAGGAGAAAACCTTCTATAGGTTGCATTACGTGTCACGCTGGGCAGGGACCTGGTTTTCCTTGTTCTAGCTGCCGAGTCTTGGTTCCTCTGACAACAGAAACAAAACACAAACAGTTAGCCGACAGAAAATATAACTCAAACAGATCTTGTTTAGCATGGATAATGCAATTTGCTTAGGTTTCTGTAAATTAATGTTGGTTTTAAAAAATAACAGTAATGGTGATTAGAGACAAGTTCAAAAGCTGCTGTCCGAATCTTGGACTTTGTTGCATGGTCTTTGTATAAGCCGAAAGTGTTTACTTCAGCAACAAACTGCTTCAGACAGTTTAGTATGAATTTTACTCGGTTTCACAATTCTTAAGCCACACAAGGCTTTAACCAAATAAAACACCGTGTGTATTAATCTTTAAATACTGATCTGTCGACAGATGCTGGAAACACAAGGGTGTATTTCCTCAGGATCACATTCTAGTAAAAGACAAGTGTGCCCATCCTGAGATTCGAAACCCAAACGGCATGCTAAACAAGACCCCGTTAATACATCTTACACAGGTGCAGACCACGTAAGCTACAACAGACTTTACATAATGCTTCATTAAAATCAATCCGGCTCTGTGACTGCGATGGCTGACAAGTGTTTGAGAAAATACACAGGTCTTGAGACTTCCGCCTTGAAGTTGAACAATCTTTCACACTGTGCTTAAATACGTCACTGGCCATCGTCACTCTAGGGGGGAAAAAGAAAAGAAATGTCAAGCAAAAAAACGTGTTGGAATGGATGAGTGAACAATACACTTACAGTATGCACAAACAAGCACAGCTGAGGTTCAAGAGAAACAGAACAATTGTTTCAATGATCAATTACCAGTAGCAAGTAGATTTAGCAGAGATGTCTTATTACTCAAAATTCAATGATGGATATAAAATTTATCCTCACTTGTATCAATGTGCTCTCAAAATATGCTTGGGCTGTGTAAATAAAAGGCCAAGACAGTTTCTCTGGGTTTTAGTTTGATCTTTAGACAGAGTCGAGTTCCTAAAAAGCTACATACAGGCCAAGGCAAAAAAATTTATAACACATTGGTACAAAAACTTCTAAGACAGAACAATATTGTACATTTGTACATTTGTCACGAACAGCGATGTAAAGGCCAGCATAGTAAAACGGTTCAAAAGCACCTTAAAATCCAAAATGTGGAAATATTTTACATATGCCAATACTTTTCGGTATATAGATGTCCCGTCAGACGTTCTGCAGAGTTATAACCACAGTTTACACACCACGATTAAAACAAGACCTGTAGATGTGACTCCTGAAAATGCCCCGAGTGTTTGGAAAACAATCTATGGTAGGGCCGGGCAAAGAAAATCTACTCCGTGCACTTTGAAAATAGGTGATCATGTCCGAGTTTCAAAATTAAAAAGTGTATTCGAAAAGGCTATGAGCAGTGGTTTATAGATGAGATATTTATTATCGTTGACTCTTTTAAAATGAATCAAACCTGTCTATAAACTAAGGTTACCCAGGTGATGAAATTAAAGAGAGATTTTATGCAGAAGAGTTACAAAAATAAAGCCCGATGCTAACCAGGTGTATACCGCATCCAGAAAATTCTAACCACTCACGGGCAGGCGTGGTAGAAACAAGCATGTGTTGGCAAAATGGCTTGGTTGGGACAAGAAATTTAACAGTTGGGTCAAGACTTCAGAAGTGAAAGACAAGGAGTTGAGAAACCAAGAAAAAATGTCTAAAGTCAGAAGTGCATTTTATATAACACTGCTGAGTAATTCATCGGCCAGAACTTTTCCCAACACAACAGCATCATTAACCATTCAGGTAGCCAAGACAATAAAACAGCCCAGAGACTGGAAAGTGGCACTGGTGGAACTGACTTACCCACAAATGTTCAATTCCATCACCCAGGAAGCACCATTTACACTAATGAATGAGGAAACAAGAGAGTATGAAGTGACAGACCCAGAGACAGGATGTACCAGAAGGTTTCAGAGAGAGAATCTATTACACACCCAAGGAAACTGGCAGTGCAGCCCAAACACACCATGGGCATCCCATTACCTCAGCCACCTTCCAAACCATACCCTTTATAAAGCAAATCATAAAGTAAACACCAAGGTGTCTTAAAAACAATAACTTTATTGTATATTTCAAGGACACACACAGTTTGCATCCTTTACCTCATGATCTAACCCAACCCATCTGTTATAACAGGATACATAAAGGGAGAGAAAAAAGGATATCAAAGTATCTTAAAACAACAAGTTTATTGAAGCAAAATTCCAAACATAGCAATTAACACGTAGTCTTTGCTTTCAGAGTTACACACTGTGTATAAATGTTTATGTTGGTGTAATGCACTCCTAGACAATAATGTTTTGTACTGTATGTTGCAAACTTCATTGAAAAGATTCCTTGAGCATTCTGTTCATAAATTTGTCAAAAGAGACTTTGGGTAAATTACAGTATGAAACTGCTTAGGAAAATTATACAAACAAGCTTGTGTGAATGAGATCAGTAACCCATTTGAAAAGAAACAAAAACACAATTGTATACAAGTATGAGAACACAATCTAATTGCAAACCAGGTCCAAACCTATCAGTGAACCAATAATACCCCTAAATAAAAGTGTTTAATTCAGCACATGTTTAATATATTTGTATTTCACCAAATTATGCAAGCCTATTTTCTCTGTTTGGAACAGAGCCGACCACTAAAAGATGGTCCTCACAGGCTGAATCAGTTGTGCATAAGCATCAACGGGTATCTCTCCTGCTCAAACACCGACAGAACATCATCCTGCACCTTTCTCTTGACAGATTTAAGAAAACAGGGGAGATTACACATTTTTAGCATAGCACAGACACAGGACACAAGTCTAGCCTTTCTACCCCTTTGGAGCATAAATAAGCTAGGTCTATAAGCCCAAGAACGTTTTTAGACAGGCATAGATCCAAATTACCTGTTTAGATTTCTCTGGTTCATGTTCTACCGACTGGTTATCTTCTATAATGATGACACCGGTCTCTGCTTTAGCGGTATGTTTTGTTGTTGCAGAATCCATGTTTTGCTTCTTTCTAGTAAAAGAAAACAGATAATGGTGTGTCTCGGGATGGACCAGCAAGCTCCAATGCCACGAGGGACCAGCGAGAACGCTCGACTGGCCAAGCGACACAGGGACACGGGTAAGCTGGGATCGGCAAGATCCGATGCCGCGACGGACCAGCGAGGGCACTCGCCTGTCCAAGCGACACAGGGACTATGGCTAGCGTAGCCAGTTAAAACCTTGCAAAAGTGGTGGACTCAGCCAACCAACTTAAGCTCGGTCAAAGGAATTGTTAGCTGTAAAACAAGCGTTGGTGTCTCCTTTCTGACTTGGACAGCGGTGGACTCAGCCGACCTGCTAGGTCTCTGTCATAAGGAGATGGCTACCAGTGCTTGGTTTTAATCAAAGGAGAGACAGAAAATAAGAAAGAAAGAAAGAAAGAAAGAAAGAAAGAAAGAAAGAAAGAAAGAAAGAAAGAAAGAAAGAAAGAAAACACAGCACAACTTACCCAATTCTTATTACTGAGGAGCCCGGGCCTTTGGGTCCAAATATCTGTACTTAAATATGCTTTTGGGCGAGGCTTTTACAACGCTGGGGCCAATCAAAACGTTTTAAGAAAAGATTTTTTAAGATAACCCGCCAACATATTTTTAACCAATCAACAAACACATGCCGCATGTTAAGCTAGCCAATGGAATTACACCATGCTGGTTCGGGCGTGTGCTGAGTGCATCCAGCGCTTCCCAAATTCAGAACCGACAATCAGGATACACACCAGGCAGCTGTGATGTGAATGGTCTCATATGGCTAAAAGGCAATATGGCGCGACTGAATAAATGTGTGAACTGGTCTGTCAATGAAAACGGTGTTAGCATATGAATTTAACAGTAACAGACAAAATCTTTGTAATACTGCACATGCAATGGTGGCGCACTCTAACCCAGGAGATCTGGTTTTGCGATTGGGGACGAGAGCAAAAATAAGACGGGTCTATCTATCTATCTATCTATCTATCTATCTATCTATATTATCATGATTAAAATATGAATGTGTGTTATTCTAACATAGCCCCATAAACAATTAGTAAAAAAAATGGAATGCTTTTCTTGTCATTCTTAATAAACACAATTTAATTTATAATACGCCTAGAAGTTGGTAAGACACGCTAGGGCTAATGGTTTTGTAAATAAATAAAAATCCGTAACGCTTTAATATTTATATATAAGTCATGAATGTGTGTACACGTTTAATTAGTCTTTTCATTCCTGGCATGATTAACTTGTACCTTTAAAAAGAAGAAAATGCATTATTTTGGTGCATAGCACCCATTTATTAAGTAACTAGGATATGTTAAGGAAAAAGAAGCAGCGTTGCTACTCTCTGTATTGGCCCGTGGCGCATGTATAGAGCTGTCGCTTTCTAAATCAGCACATCGGGGTTCGCACCTGGACAGTACAATATGACATTGACTCTTAAAATGTGTATGTTATTATGACCTTACATTAGGCCTACGGTGTGTCATTCTTTTATAGACACATAAATGAAAAGGTAAAATGGAATTCTTTTGTCGTTATTCTTAATACGCGCAATTTAATTTATGATAGGCCTAGAAGTTGGTAAGTCACGCTGGGGCAGACGGTCTTGTAAATAAATAAATAAATAAAACCCGGTAACGCGTTAATATTTATGTATATATAGGTCATGATGGTGTGCACGTGTAATTTGACTTTTTATCCCTGGCATGATTAACTTGTGCCTTAAAATAAGAATAAGAAGAAAAAATGAACCAGAGCAGCGCATGCGTGTGTTGTCCGGTGGCGCACCCGTAGAGCTGTCACTTTCTTAAGATAGGGGATCTGGGTTCGAGTCCGGGCAGACAACAAAAGTAAAACATTGACTTTTCAAATGTGTATATGATTATGCATTACTGTATGTTATTCTATTATAGCCAAGTAAACTAAGTGGTCAAATGGAATTCTAGCAGGAGTTTGAAATGAGTAATAGATTTTTACTCGGGAAGGCAGATAGGAAGAGCATGCCAAATTTTAGGGGCCATCACACTGAAAGTTCTGCCACCCATAGTTACAAACCTGTATTTAGCTACGGTGAGTAAATTAGCGTCACGATGATCTTAAATCCTCACCCAGGGTAATCCGAAACACGTTTCTAACGGTTCAAAATCCTTATAAATAATTTTTCTTTACAAAAAGTAACACTCGTCAGGGGGACACTGGAATCTGTTGCTGCTCTTTAAGATGAGGCGAGTGTAGAGGGCCTTGTTGGAACATTCTAGATGTACTCTATTACATAAAATGAAATGATAAAATTCATTGGAATATACGTTTCATCGTCTGTCTATAAGTGATAACGGTGGAACATTCCAGAGGTATTACATATAATAAATGATGCAATTTAATTGTAGCACCTGTTTTACAGTTATGTTTCACCATGTGTCCATAAACGATAACAGCTGATTACGTCATGTTTGGTGGTTATTGGTCTATTATATATAACATGGACGGAATTACACATTAAATATTTTATGCATTTTGCATTATGGAGCATTATGGCTCGCTTCTTAGATTCGGATGAAACTGATGATCACCTTTCCGATTGCCACAGAATTAAGATTTGTATATTATATATTCATGCATAATTAGTGAAAAAAACTTACTTTGTCCCGGTCTGGAGATTGCTCCCGAAGGGGATATAATGCTATTTGTATGTACAAAGTCAATTTTAAAATACCGCCACAATATTTCTTACCAGGATTTTCAGCACGTGAGAAATTGCTTGAATCTCTATTGATGACTGTCTCGCCGAAAAAGAGCACCATAAAGGAACCCTTACACGTCTTAACGACATTATTAGTATGACAGATCCCAGGTACGAAAACAAAACAAAAAATAAATAAATAAATAAATAAATAAATAAATAAATTGGTTGTTTAACGAATCCTGTCATTATTAAAACCGATCTGGATGCTGTAAGTATTTGTTCAACCAACAAGCAGTGGGGCCTGTGTTCAGTCCAGGGCCACTGTTCATTGCTTGAGCTCAATGGACCGCAGCGATAAGACCCTTGCTGGCCAAGGGCCTCACAAATGGGCACACGGTAGAAAAAGAGGATGGGCGTGTGTGATTATTGGGGCCCATCGGCGAGCTGAGTGAACGGATGTACGTGTTAGTATTGTATAACAGCGAATAAGATTGTGTTTGCAACACTTTTATATTGCAAGGTGTGCGCTGGAGAAAAAATATATTACTACGATTTCACGAGTTTATATCCTTAAGTGAAGAAAACCAAAAGATATCCACTTTTTGTACATACAAATAGCATTATATCCCCTTCGGGAGCAATCTCCAGACCGGGACAAAGTAAGTTTTTTTCACTAATTATGCATGAATATATAATATACAAATCTTAATTCTGTGGCAATCGGAAAGGTGATCATCAGTTTCATCCGAATCTAAGAAGCGAGCCATAATGCTCCATAATGCAAAATGCATAAAATATTTAATGTGTAATTCCGTCCATGTTATATATAATAGACCAATAACCACCAAACATGACGTAATCAGCTGTTATCGTTTATGGACACATGGTGAAACATAACTGTAAAACAGGTGCTACAATTAAATTGCATCATTTATTATATGTAATACCTCTGGAATGTTCCACCGTTATCACTTATAGACAGACGATGAAACGTATATTCCAATGAATTTTATCATTTCATTTTATGTAATAGAGTACATCTAGAATGTTCCAACAAGGCCCTCTACACTCGCCTCATCTTAAAGAGCAGCAACAGATTCCAGTGTCCCCCTGACGAGTGTTACTTTTGTAAAGAAAAATTATTTATAAGGATTTTGAACCGTTAGAAACGTGTTTCGGATTACCCTGGGTGAGGATTTAAGATCATCGTGACGCTAATTTACTCACCGTAGCTAAATACAGGTTTGTAACTATGGGTGGCAGAACTTTCAGTGTGATGGCCCCTAAAATTTGGCATGCTCTTCCTATCTGCCTTCCGAGTAAAAATCTATTACTCATTTCAAACTCCTGCTAGAATTCCATTTGACCACTTAGTTTACTTGGCTATAATAGAATAACATACAGTAATGCATAATCATATACACATTTGAAAAGTCAATGTTTTACTTTTGTTGTCTGCCCGGACTCGAACCCAGATCCCCTATCTTAAGAAAGTGACAGCTCTACGGGTGCGCCACCGGACAACACACGCATGCGCTGCTCTGGTTCATTTTTTTCTTCTTATTCTTATTTTAAGGCACAAGTTAATCATGCCAGGGATAAAAAGTCAAATTACACGTGCACACCATCATGACCTATATATACATAAATATTAACACGTTACCGGGTTTTATTTATTTATTTATTTACAAGACCGTCTGCCCCAGCGTGACTTACCAACTTCTAGGCCTATCATAAATTAAATTGCGCGTATTAAGAATAACGACAAAAGAATTCCATTTTACCTTTTCATTTATGTGTCTATAAAAGAATGACACACCGTAGGCCTAATGTAAGGTCATAATAACATACACATTTTAAGAGTCAATGTCATATTGTACTGTCCAGGTGCGAACCCCGATGTGCTGATTTAGAAAGCGACAGCTCTATACATGCGCCACGGGCCAATACAGAGAGTAGCAACGCTGCTTCTTTTCCTTAACATATCCTAGTTACTTAATAAATGGGTGCTATGCACCAAAATAATGCATTTTCTTCTTTTAAAGGTACAAGTTAATCATGCCAGGAATGAAAAGACTAATTAAACGTGTACACACATTCATGACTTATATATAAATATTAAAGCGTTACCGGATTTTTATTTATTTACAAAACCATTAGCCCTAGCGTGTCTTACCAACTTCTAGGCGTATTATAAATTAAATTGTGTTTATTAAGAATGACAAGAAAAGCATTCCATTTTTTTTTACTAATTGTTTATGGGGCTATGTTAGAATAACACACATTCATATTTTAATCATGATAATAGATAGATAGATAGATAGATAGATAGATAGATAGACCGTCTTATTTTTGCTCTCGTCCCCAATCGCAAAACCAGATCTCCTGGGTTAGAGTGCGCCACCATTGCATGTGCAGTATTACAAAGATTTTGTCTGTTACTGTTAAATTCATATGCTAACACCGTTTTCATTGACAGACCAGTTCACACATTTATTCAGTCGCGCCATATTGCCTTTTAGCCATATGAGACCATTCACATCACAGCTGCCTGGTGTGTATCCTGATTGTCGGTTCTGAATTTGGGAAGCGCTGGATGCACTCAGCACACGCCCGAACCAGCATGGTGTAATTCCATTGGCTAGCTTAACATGCGGCATGTGTTTGTTGATTGGTTAAAAATATGTTGGCGGGTTATCTTAAAAAATCTTTTCTTAAAACGTTTTGATTGGCCCCAGCGTTGTAAAAGCCTCGCCCAAAAGCATATTTAAGTACAGATATTTGGACCCAAAGGCCCGGCTCCTCAGTAATAAGAATTGGGTAAGTTGTGCTGTGTTTTCTTTCTTTCTTTCTTTCTTTCTTTCTTTCTTTCTTTCTTTCTTTTTCTTTCTTTCTTTTTTCCTCTCCTTTTATTTTCTGTCTCTCCTTTGATTAAAACCAAGCACTGGTAGCCATCTCCTTATGACAGAGACCTAGCAGGTCGGCTGAGTCCACCGCTGTCCAAGTCAGAAAGGAGACACCAACGCTTGTTTTACAGCTAACAATTCCTTTGACCGAGCTTAAGTTGGTTGGCTGAGTCCACCACTTTTGCAAGGTTTTAACTGGCTACGCTAACCATAGTCCCTGTGTCGCTTGGACAGGCGAGTGCCCTCGCTGGTCCGTCGCGGCATCGGATCTTGCCGATCCCAGCTTACCCGTGTCCCTGTGTCGCTTGGCCAGTCGAGCGTTCTCGCTGGTCCCTCGTGGCATTGGAGCTTGCTGGTCCATCCCCGAGACACACCATTATCTGTTTTCTTTTACTAGAAAGAAGCAAAACATGGATTCTGCAACAACAAAACATACCGCTAAAGCAGAGACCGGTGTCATCATTATAGAAGATAACCAGTCGGTAGAACATGAACCAGAGAAATCTAAACAGGTAATTTGGATCTATGCCTGTCTAAAAACGTTCTTGGGCTTATAGACCTAGCTTATTTATGCTCCAAAGGGGTAGAAAGGCTAGACTTGTGTCCTGTGTCTGTGCTATGCTAAAATGTGTAATCTCCCCTGTTTTCTTAAATCTGTCAAGAGAAAGGTGCAGGATGATGTTCTGTCGGTGTTTGAGCAGGGAGAGATACCCGTTGATGCTTATGCACAACTGATTCAGCCTGTGAGGACCATCTTTTAGTGGTCGGCTCTGTTCCAAACAGAGAAAATAGGCTTGCATAATTTGGTGAAATACAAATATATTAAACATGTGCTGAATTAAACACTTTTATTTAGGGGTATTATTGGTTCACTGATAGGTTTGGACCTGGTTTGCAATTAGATTGTGTTCTCATACTTGTATACAATTGTGTTTTTGTTTCTTTTCAAATGGGTTACTGATCTCATTCACACAAGCTTGTTTGTATAATTTTCCTAAGCAGTTTCATACTGTAATTTACCCAAAGTCTCTTTTGACAAATTTATGAACAGAATGCTCAAGGAATCTTTTCAATGAAGTTTGCAACATACAGTACAAAACATTATTGTCTAGGAGTGCATTACACCAACATAAACATTTATACACAGTGTGTAACTCTGAAAGCAAAGACTACGTGTTAATTGCTATGTTTGGAATTTTGCTTCAATAAACTTGTTGTTTTAAGATACTTTGATATCCTTTTTTTTTCCCTTTATGTATCCTGTTATAACAGATGGGTTGGGTTAGATCATGAGGTAAAGGATGCAAACTGTGTGTGTCCTTGAAATATACAATAAAGTTATTGTTTTTAAGACACCTTGGTGTTTACTTTATGATTTGCTTTATAAAGGGTATGGTTTGGAAGGTGGCTGAGGTAATGGGATGCCCATGGTGTGTTTGGGCTGCACTGCCAGTTTCCTTTGGGTGTGTAATAGATTCTCTCTCTGAAACCTTCTGGTACATCCTGTCTCTGGGTCTGTCACTTCATACTCTCTTGTTTCCTCATTCATTAGTGTAAATGGTGCTTCCTGGGTGATGGAATTGAACATTTGTGGGTAAGTCAGTTCCACCAGTGCCACTTTCCAGTCTCTGGGCTGTTTTATTGTCTTGGCTACCTGAATGGTTAATGATGCTGTTGTGTTGGGAAAAGTTCTGGCCGATGAATTACTCAGCAGTGTTATATAAAATGCACTTCTGACTTTAGACATTTTTTCTTGGTTTCTCAACTCCTTGTCTTTCACTTCTGAAGTCTTGACCCAACTGTTAAATTTCTTGTCCCAACCAAGCCATTTTGCCAACACATGCTTGTTTCTACCACGCCTGCCCGTGAGTGGTTAGAATTTTCTGGATGCGGTATACACCTGGTTAGCATCGGGCTTTATTTTTGTAACTCTTCTGCATAAAATCTCTTTAATTTCATCACCTGGGTAACCTTAGTTTATAGACAGGTTTGATTCATTTTAAAAGAGTCAACGATAATAAATATCTCATCTATAAACCACTGCTCATAGCCTTTTCGAATACACTTTTTAATTTTGAAACTCGGACATGATCACCTATTTTCAAAGTGCACGGAGTAGATTTTCTTTGCCGGCCCTACCATAGATTGTTTTCCAAACACTCGGGCATTTTCAGGAGTCACATCTACAGGTCTTGTTTTAATCGTGGTGTGTAAACTGTGGTTATAACTCTGCAGAACGTCTGACGGGACATCTATATACCGAAAAGTATTGGCATATGTAAAATATTTCCACATTTTGGATTTTAAGGTGCTTTTGAACCGTTTTACTATGCTGGCCTTTACATCGCTGTTCGTGACAAATGTACAAATGTACAATATTGTTCTGTCTTAGAAGTTTTGTACCAATGTGTTATAAATTTTTGCCTTGGCCTGTATGTAGCTTTTAGGAACTCGACTCTGTCTAAAGATCAAACTAAAACCCAGAGAAACTGTCTTGGCCTTTTATTTACACAGCCCAAGCATATTTTGAGAGCACATTGATACAAGTGAGGATAAATTTTATATCCATCATTGAATTTTGAGTAATAAGACATCTCTGCTAAATCTACTTGCTACTGGTAATTGATCATTGAAACAATTGTTCTGTTTCTCTTGAACCTCAGCTGTGCTTGTTTGTGCATACTGTAAGTGTATTGTTCACTCATCCATTCCAACACGTTTTTTGCTTGACATTTCTTTTCTTTTTTTCCCCCATAGAGTGACGATGGCCAGTGACGTATTTAAGCACAGTGTGAAAGATTGTTCAACTTCAAGGCGGAAGTCTCAAGACCTGTGTATTTTCTCAAACACTTGTCAGCCATCGCAGTCACAGAGCCGGATTGATTTTAATGAAGCATTATGTAAAGTCTGTTGTAGCTTACGTGTTCTGCACCTGTGTAAGATGTATTAACTGGGTCTTGTTTAGCATGCCGTTTGGGTTCCGAATCTCAGGATGGGCACACTTGTCTTTTACTAGAATGTGATCCTGAGGAAATACACCCTTGTGTTTCCAGCATCTGTCGACAGATCAGTATTTAAAGATTAATACACACGGTGTTTTATTTGGTTAAAGCCTTGTGTGGCTTAAGAATTGTGAAACCGAGTAAAATTCATACTAAACTGTCTGAAGCAGTTTGTTGCTGAAGTAAACACTTTCGGCTTATACAAAGACCATGCAACAAAGTCCAAGATTCGGACAGCAGCTTTTGAACTTGTCTCTAATCACCATTACTGTTATTTTTTAAAACCAACATTAATTTACAGAAACCTAAGCAAATTGCATTATCCATGCTAAACAAGATCTGTTTGAGTTATATTTTCTGTCGGCTAACTGTTTGTGTTTTGTTTCTGTTGTCAGAGGAACCAAGACTCGGCAGCTAGAACAAGGAAAACCAGGTCCCTGCCCAGCGTGACACGTAATGCAACCTATAGAAGGTTTTCTCCTTTTATTATATCTAATAAAGATTCATTATGACCATATTGGTCGCTCAGTCATTTGGGCTTATGTGTTTAGCTCTGTTGAACATTTAGTGGAAAAATGTATGGAATGTCAAGAGAAAAAATGCATACCAGATGGACACATTTTGTAATATAACCAATTATTGCATATAGACATAGCTTATTTATGCTCAAAAGGGCTAGAAGAGATAGATTTGTGTCCTGTGTGCGTGCTTTGTTAAAAATGTACAATCTCCCTTGTTTTCGTAAAGCTATCAAGATTGATGTGGATGATGTTATAGCTGAATTTGAGCAGGGAGAGAGACCCATTGATGGATATGCAAAACTGATTCAGCCTGTGAAGACCAGCTTTATGTGGTCGGCTCTGTTCCAAACAGAAAATAGGTTTGCATAATTTAGTGAAATATAAATATATAAAGTATATTTGCTGGCTTAAACATTTTTATTTTAGGTGTATTACCGACTCACTGTTGGACCAGGTTTTGAATTTTCATTTCATGTACCCTATATGTATACATTTTCTTGTGTTTTTTTTTCTTTTCAAGTGAATTGCAAATCTTTATACAATTAAGCTTGTGTGATTATTTTACGGCTGTTTCTCCTGCTTTTAGTCATAGTTTAAACAATTTTAATGTATAGCAAACAATTTGTAACTCAAAGTGAAGACCAGATCTTATTTTGCTATGTTTGGAATTTTGCTTCAATAAAATTTGTTGTTTTTAAGACACTTTGGCATCTTTTTTTGAATCATTGAATAAAACTTGTTGTTTTAAATCACTTTTGGTATCTGAAATATGCCTTGCTTTATAAAGGGCATGGTTTTACAAGGTGGGCAAGGTAACGGGATGCTCAAGAGGTGTTTTGGGCTGTACTGCCAGGTTCCTTGGGTGTGTCATAGACTCTCTCTAAAACCTTTTTCCTTGTACATCGACTCTGAAAGTTATTGTTTTAAACACTTGGGCATCTACCATATGCCTTGCTTTATAAAGGGCATGGTTTTTTACATGGTGGGCAAAGTAACGCTATACCCATGGGTGTGTTTGGGACGCACTGCCAGGTTTTTTTTTCCCTGGATGTGTCCTAGATTCTCTCTTAAACCTTTCCTTGTACATCCACTCTGAAAGTTATTGTTTTAAACACTTTTGGTATCTGAAATATGCCTTGCTTTATAAAGGGCATGGTTTTACAAGGTGGGCGAGGTAACAGGATGCTCAAGGGGTGTTTTGGGCTGTACTGCCAGGTTCCTTGGGTGTGTCATAGATTCTCTCTAAAGTTTTCTTGTACATCCTCTCGCCGACTTGCATTTTCTCCAAGACATTAATTAAAGCAAAACTGGACGGTAATATAACAAGATGAAGGTCATCTGCAAATTAAATTTTACTCACAAAGATATCACAAGTGCATTATGAAATAATTTCTGAATATAGTTTTCTATATTTTATATATATATATATTATACACACACACAAATGCACGCTACTCACACACAGTTTGTATATATATATATACACATACACACACACTGCATGCACCCACACCATTACACCACCACCAGCCTGATCCATTGATACCAGCAGGATGAATCCATGGTTTCATGTTTTTGACACCAATTCTGACTACAGCATCAGAATGTCGCAGTAGAAACTGAGACTCATCAAATCAGGCAATTTTTTTTTCCAGTCTTCAATTGTCCAGTTTTCATGAGCCTGTGCAAAGTGTAGCCTCAGTTGCTGACAGGAGTGGCACCTGGTGTGGTCTCATGCTGCCATAGCCCATCTGCTTTAAGTTTCAACATGTTGTGCATTCAGAGATGCTCTTCTGCATACCTTGGTTGTAACGACTGGATATTTGAGTAACTGTTGCATTTCTAACAGCTCAAACCAGTCTGGACATTCTCCTCTGACCTCTGGCATCAACAAGGCATTTTCACCCAGAGTACCGCCGCTCACTGGATATTTTCCCCTTTTTGGACCATTCTCTGTAAACCCTAGAGATGGCTGTACATGAAAATCCCAGTAGATCAACAATTTTTGAAGTACTCAGACCAACCCATCTGGTACTAACCAATCCACTATCACTTAACATTAGAATTACCAAGGCCTATGAAAAAACTTGTCAATCCAGCCCACCTTAAATCCCTTGCCTTGTAAATGTGTCAATAAACACAAGCAGAAAGCAGCCTGCTATACCATTCCCACCATTGCCACAGAAAGGGAAAGAAGTTCTCCCAGCTCAAGCCTTGATTATCTTGGAGTAAAGTACTAGGGGGTATTTTTCACACGTGGATTACTCGTTTAGCCAGATGTAATTGTTGACTGTTTGACATGATCCTGGATCTGTTGGTTTTTTGAAACTCTGGTTGGATGTGTTGTGATAGCAGCAGATCCAAATCCTCAAACCTGCTTGGAGCAGGTTTGTTGTATGTAAACAAGGATTAGCTTACACACTTAATCAGTGTCATGGAATTCATTCAGTCATGGCTTCGCCGTTCATGAATGAGTGACCAATTGATATCGGTGCGCAAATTATAAGAAGAGAATCTCATATAAAGAGGGTTTCGCGTGATTGACAAGATCCTTTATTGCTCCAGGAGGAAATTCTTTTCGAAAGATACCGCTTTAGCGGAGGATGAATATTGTACCTCAAAGATTTATTAGCACCTTATATTCAAAGTCAAACTAGACGAAGTCGGGCTCTCACAACCATACAGACAGTATGGATTGCTTTGAGTTTTTTTGCAAGCGGCACTTTTTTATATACTATAGGCGATGCAGAAAATCTGTCTAAAAGTGCAGTTTGCCAGGCAATTTGTAAAGTCTGTTTGGTTCTGAAATGTTTTCTTCGAGTTTTCATAGTAACACTATGGACACCTGTGTGTACAGACAATAAAAGAGGCATTTCATGCCATTGCAGGTAGGTAATCCATCCATCCATCCATCCATCCTCTTCCGCTTATCCGTGGTCGGGTCGCGGGGGTAGAAGCTTAAGCAGAGAGGCCCAGACTTCCCTCTCCCCGGCCACTTCTTCCAGCTCTTCGGGAGAATCCCAAAGGCGTTCCCAGGCCAGCCGGGAGACATAGTCCCTCCAGCGTGTCCTGGGTCTTCCCTGGGGCCTCCTCCCGGTTGGACGTGCCGGAACACCTCACCAGGGAGGCGTCCAGGAGGCATCCTGATCAGATGCCCGAGCCACCTCATCTGACTCCTCTCGATGCGGAGGAGCAGCGGCTCTACTCTGAGCCCCTCCCGGATGACTGAGCTTCTCACCCTATCTTTAAGGGAAAGCCCAGACACCCTGCGGAGGAAACTCATTTCAGCGCTTGTATTAGCGATCTCGTTCTTTCGGTCACTACCCATAGCTCATGACCATAGGTGAGGGTAGGAGCGTAGATCGACTGGTAAATTGAGAGCTTTGCCTTACGGCTCAGCTCCTTTTTCACCACGACAGACCGATGCAGAGCCGCATCACTGCGGATGCCGCACCGATCCGCCTGTCGATCTCACGCTCCATTCTTCCCTCACTCGTGAACAAGACCCGAGATACTTGAACTCCTCCACTTGGGGCAGGATCTCTCCCCAACCCTGAGAGGGCACTCCACCCTTTTCCGGCTGAGGACCATGCTCTCGGATTTGGAGGTGCTGATTCTCATCCCAGCCGCTTCACACTCAGCTGCGAACCGATCCAGAGAGAGCTGAAGATCACGGCCTGATGAAGCAAACAGGACAACATCATCTGCAAAAAGCAGTGACCCAATCCTGAGTCCACCAAACCGGACCCCTTCAACACCCTGGCTGCGCCTAGAAATTCTGTCCATAAAAGTTATGAACAGAATCGGTGACAAAGGGCAGCCCTGGCGAGTCCAACTCTCACTGGAAGCGGGCTCGACTTACTGCGGCAATGCGGACCAAGCTCTGACACGGTTGTACAGAGACCGAACAGCTCTTATCAGGGGTCCGGTACCCCATACTCCCGGAGCACCCCACAGGATTCCCGAGGGACACGGTCGAATGCCTTTTCCAAGTCCACAAAACACATGTAGACCGGTCGGGCAAACTCCCATGCACCCTCAGGACTCTGCTAAGGGTGAAGAGCTGGTCCACTGTTCAGCGACCAGGACGAAAACCACACTGTTCCTCCTGAATCCGAGGTTCGACTATCCGATGGACCCTCCTCTCCAGAACCCCGAATAGACTTTTCCAGGGAGGCTGAGGAGTGTGATCCCTCTATAGTTGGAACACACCCTCGGTCCCCTTTTAAAGAGGGGACCACCACCCCGTCTGCCAATCCAGAGGCACTGTCCCGATGTCCATGCGATGTTGCAGAGGCGTGTCAACCAAGACAGTCCTACAACATCCAGAGCCTTAAGGAACTCAGGTATCTCATCCACCCCGGGGCCCTGCCACCAAGGAGTTTTTTGACCACCTCGGTGACTTCAGTCCCAGAGATGGGAGAGCCCACCTCAGAGTCCCCAGGCTCTGCTTCCTCATTGGAAGGCATGTTAGTGGGATTGAGGAGGTCTTGAAGTACTCCTCCCACCGACCCACAACGCCCGAGTGAGGTCAGCAGCGCACCATCCCCACCATATACGGTGTTGACACTGCACTGCTTCCCCTCCTGACGCGGACGGTGGACCAGAATCTCCTCGAAGCCGTCCAAAGTCGTTCTCCATGGCCTCTCCAAACTCCTCCCATGCCCGAGTTTTGCCTCAGCAACAACGAAGCCGCGTTCCGCTTGGCCTGCCGGTACCTATCAGCTGCCTCCAGAGACCCACAGGACAAAAAAGTGCTATAGGACTCCTTCTTCAGCTTGACCGACCACCTTGCGGCCACAGCTCCGGTCAGCCGCCTCAACAATAGAGGCACGGAACATGGCCCATTCGGACTCAATGTCCCCACCTCCCTCGGGGCGTGGTGAAGTTCTGTCGAAGGTGGGAGTTGAAGCTACTTCTGACAGGGGACTCTGCCAGCCGTTCCCAGCAGACCCTCACAACACGTTTGGGCCTACCAGGTCTGACCGGCATCTTCCCCCACCATCAAAGCCAACTCACCACCAGGTGGTGATCAGTTGACAGCTCCGCCCCTCTCTTCACCCGAGTGTCCAAGACATATGGCCCAAGTCCGGCGACCGCGACCACAAAGTCGATCATCGACCTGAGGCCTAGGGTGTCCTGGTGCCAAGTGCACATATGAACACCCTTATGCTTGAACATGGTGTTCGTTATGGACAATCCATGACGAGCACAGAAGTCAATAACAAAACACCACTCGGGTTCAGATCGGGGCCATTCCTCCCAATCACGCCCTTCCAGGTCTCACTGTCATTGCCCGTGAGCATTGAAGTCTCCCAGCAAAACAGGGAATCCCAGAAGGTATGCCCTCTAGCAACCCCTCTAGAGACTCCAAAAGGGTGGATACTCCAAACTGCTGTTCGGCGCATACGCACAAACAACAGTCAGGACCCTTTCCACCCTCTCGTCTACCGGGGTAAACCCCAACGCACAGGCTCCAAGTCGGGGGGCAATAAGTATGCCCACACCTGCTCGGCGCCTCTCACCGGGGGCAACTCCAGAGTGGTAGAGAGTCCAGCCCCTCTCAAGGAGATTGGTTCCAGAGTCCAAGCTGTGCGTCGAGGTGAGTCCGACTATATCTAGCCGGAACCTCTCAACCTCGCGCACTAGCCCAGGCTCCTTCCCCTTCAGAGAGGTGACATTCCACGTCCCAAGAGCCAGTTTCTGTAGCCGAGGATCAGACCGCCAAGGTCCCCGCCTCCGGCCACCACCCAACTCACACTGCACCCAACCTCCTTGGCCCCTCCCATAGGTGGTGAGCCCATGGGGAGGAGGACCCACGTTACCTCTTCGGGCTGTGCCCGGCAGGCCATGGGTGCAGGCCCGGCCACCAGGCGCTCGCCATCGAGCCCCACCTCCAGGCCTGGCTCCAGAGGGGCCCGGTGACCAGCGTCGGGCAAGGGAAAGCGTCGTCCAAGGTTTAGCTCATCATTGGAGGTTTGTTGAACCGCTCTTTGTCTCATCCCTCACCTAGGACCAGTTTGCCTTGGGTGGCCCTACCAGGGGCATAAAGCCCCGGACAACATAGCTCCTAGGATCATTGGGACACGCAAACCCCTCCACCACGATAAGGTGACGGTTCAAGGAGGAGCAGGTAGGTAATACACAGGCAAAAAACACCCACAGTTCCATAAAGAATCTCACAATCAGCCTTACATTTTCATTACCCAGGATTTCCAAATGTGATTGGGGCACTGGATTGTACGCAGATCCGAATAAAGGCCCCATCAGGTCCAAATGAGCCAGATTACATAAGCAGAAAAGTCTTCCACAGTATTAACATGCAGGTAATGTAGCTTTTTGTAAGAGTTGAAAATAGCCAATAGGCATGTTGACATACAGTAAAATTGTTTGACCTACATGCTAAAAATTCTCAGATGATTTGTGATGCATCCTACCTTGTATCAAATGTGGAGGCTAAATGGCCAGGGTCTGTTCATGACTCAAGAATTTTTAAGGAGTCACACCTATATTGGACATTTGAACAAAGTAATAATCTAATTATAAATCATGGTGATGTGTGTATTGTATTCACAATTTTTACACATTCCACAGGTCATCATGATGGAATCCTGCTTGGGGACAGGGGATATACCTGTAGGAATTTTCTAATGACCCCGTTTCCTAACCCCAACCCTGGGCCACAAACTCGATAAAATGCAGCTCTGTCTAGGACAAGGGCACAAATTGAAATGACCTTTGGGCACCTGAAGGAGAGATTTCAATGTCTAAAAAGACTGAGGGTTGCACTTGACAGAGCATGTTACATAATTGTTGCATGCTCTGTCTTACACAACACAGAATGACAATGGAGGCACACGTATAAAATAAATAAACTTTTATTTTTCTTCAGCTGGAGGGCACGTCTTCCCTGTGTCCGCCAGCCACAACACAGTTCCAAAAAGACAACCACACAAAGTAAAGCATTCTCCTTCAGTACCACCACTCCTCCCAGGCAACCTCATCCTCCTCCACCCGACTCTGGCCGCTGAGTGGTTGTTGCTGGCTCCTCTTATTGGGCACCCGGAAGTGCTCCAGGTGCTTGTTTGCTGACACCCGGCTGCACTTTCTGGTGTGGTGAAACTAGTGCCCAAAAGGGTCCAGCAGCTCCTGCTGCAGCAACCCCTGGTGGTGCCTGTGGAACCCAACAGGGCTGCACACACCTCCAACCCTCATGAAGCCCTGGGGGAGTCCGAGGCACCACTCCAAACCAGGGAGGCTGCCATCTAGCATCCAGGGGGAGATGTTGTGTTTCCCATGCTTGCTCCACTGGTACATATGCTGCAGAGGCGTCCCGGCCGGGCATGGGTCCTGGCCATCCGTCACAGTGTCTGTAACAATCTATGTAAACACATCGTTAAAAAAGAAACATTTTTCATGTTTTAGTAATAAATGACAAAATGTTGACATGAACCATATAATGTGTGAAGTCCAAATATCATCTTTCTTCCCCATTCTGCTGTTTTTTGAACTTCAGCAGGTCGTCTTGACAAGGCCTTCATACCTAAATGCACTGAGTTGCTGCCATGTGATTGGCTAATTACATATTTGTGTTAATAAGCCGTTGAACGGGTGCACCTAATAAAGTGGCTGCTGAGTGAGTGTATGTATATACTTGGTGTCCCAAATGAGAGAGCATTCTTTAATATAAGTAGTTAAAAGGTTTTGAAATGCTAAGAAAAACAAGATGCAAAGCCTCTTGTTTAATCTAATGATGATGACTTCCTGCCACCATCCCCTTTTATATTGGGCGATGAAGGGGAGGAGCCTAGACGGACCAGATGTGGGCTCACTTATTCAGGCTTGAGTTTCTTTGTTCTAGATATGGAAATGGAAGATGTTTTGTTAAAATTATAACTCCTCTTCCATTCCCTCTGGTGTCCCGATAAGTCACTCCCTGTAGGGCACTCACAAAGCACATGTGCATTACTATATGTATGCTCCATTTCTTTTTTGTTTAGTTTTACCCCACATTAGCTCAACAAGCTGCCGTTTAAGTAGTGTCAGGTACAAGTGCACGTGGGTCTTAACAGCATTTCATCTCATTCAGTTGGTAGAAGAAACGTCTGATTCAGAGCAGAATAGAAAACTGCTGTATCATCTTACTCTCCTTCCCACTCTGTATCCCCGCAGTTGGACCCTGGAAGAGATAGGTTTTGGCCTTGTGTGGCATGGGATATATTACAGACTGTGGTGGGTGGCTGGGGGCTGTGCCAGCCAGGACGCCCAGAAGGACCGAAAGAGGGACTATGCCTCCCCCAGACCATGAGAGGGCAGCCGCCTTGGTTTGTATAGCAGCCATGGGAATGAAGCATGGAAGTTCAACCCTATACGGGCCCGTGGCCACCACCGGGGGCACCCAGACGAGTAAGAAGCCCTGGACATCAACACTACTATATACCAGGGATACACGGAGTGCTCATGCGGCACATCTGCCACACCAGGAAATGCCACACGAAGCTCATCAGGGGGCACCTGGAGCACGTCCAGGTGGGAATATAAGGGGCCGCCTCCCTCCAGTCGTCAGCTGGAGTCAGGAGGAAGAGGACAAAGCTCGAAGGAGAGGAGTGGAGACGGTGAGAAGAGGAAGGTGCATTGGAAGACCCGGACTCTAAGGGTGGTTGGTGCAGGGGCACTGTGTGCTGTGCGGGACTTTATGGACACTTTCATTGTAAATAAACGTGTTTTTGAATATTGGTGTCTGCCTGTCTGTGTCTGGGGCTGGTTTTCCACAAGACTTATTGTGTTGTGAATTGTCAAATTTCACTTCCCGAATGGTTTCAAGTGCTTGTACAGAAGTAAACTTTTGTTTACTGTTTATCTTGATATGGAAAAATAGGAATTGCATTTGGACCAGAAGGTGTGCAAACCAAAAGCACCTGCATTGTTAAGGCAACTCTAACAAAAGATTTGGTTCTGTTACCACCTTAACTACTAGATATTGTAATCAATATCCAGATCAAAAATGAATTGCGCCAGTACTGGGACAGACTTCATGTATTGTTGCAATTATTTCCACAGCAGTGCAGTTCTCACTGCTACCTACTCACAGACTAGAATGAATAATACTGTGATGCACTATTTCCATTTTTGTCCGTCAAGGTATTTAAAGAAATAGAATACTGAGAGGCAAAATGCAAAGAAACATTCTGCAACCCCCATACCCATAACCTAATGCGTCTTGTTCACTCCAACCCTGTTAGGAATACAGTAATATCTCCATTAATGATTTAATTCTTTCATGGATAAAAGCGGCAGGAAGTCATTTAACTGGGAAAAGGTAACCATGTTGTACCTTTTTATAGCTATCTGACTAAAGAAAGGAAACACTTGAGTGTTTACTTGAGAAACTGAAAGATGAAAATTATACTGACTCCAAAAAGAAAGACAGCGACTTTGACAGAGGATTAATAGCCACGGCACATTTAGTAGGCATGCAAGTGGTTAAGATGTTTCTTGATCAATAGTACCTAAATTGACGTTGGCATCTGACAGGTAAAACATTTCTGCAACTCTAAGAATACTTGATTGAGATGTCCATACGGTAATTCAAATCGAAAGAAAAAATAAGAAAACCTGAATAAATTGACTGCAAATGCTTGTCTAAGGAGAAAGTAGGAACAGTTAATTGAGTTACACCACTTATCACATCTAAAATGTATTTATGCATGTAAACTATTCAGCTTTTTCTCAATTATTACATTTTTGCTCACACCATAAGAACTGTACAGGGCTGAAACCTTGTTTAATCATAAATAAAGGGTTCTAACGGCTCAGCATTGATGTGGGTATAGCTGTATCTTAACCATGAAAGTGCTTATTTGATATTTGGACTTCAGTTTTCACACATTATACACTTCATGCCAAACTTTTGTCGTTAGTACTAAAACATAAAAAGGTTTGTCTTTTAGGTATGTGTTCAACATTTCTGTCGTGCTACACTTACATAGTTCTTTGTAGACACAGAACACACATGAAATGCATGTGTTTCAAATAACTATATGTTATTTAGCCTATACTACCTCACTCCCTGATAAACAAGGCCTGTGCTGGGAGAGCAATTTTTCCTGTTTCTGCGGCAATGGGAGGATGGAATAGTAGGCTACTTGCGCTTATCGACACATTTACAACACAAAAGATGCTGATGGAGAGGTGCGAACGGATTTAAGGTGGGCCGGGTTTACAAGTTTTTTCATAGGCTTTGGTAATTCTAGTGTTAAAGGCAAAGTATGTGTCAATAAATACAAAGTAATTCTTAGGGCAAACAAACATTTTATAGTAAAGCATTTCCATCCAGAGGGTAGTGAAAACTCCCAGGATAACTGATGAAAACCATATAGTAAGCTAAATCAAGCTCAGCAGATCTTGTTTATTTTTGGGGTATTCTAAACATGGAAAGTGATGGATTTTTTTACAGGGGATTGTTTTGTACCCTTGTGATGCAATTGTATACATGTGAAGAATCTATGTCAAGGTTTACTGAAGTGTGATGGCTAAGTGACCTAGTAAGAATTTAAATAGTCATTTTGTTTATTATGCAAGATGAATTTGCATGGTTAATGCCGTTTCACAGCTCCTACATATTTGGTTCCCTGTACTGGACAGTTATTTTCTGAAGTGCAATTTCTACTACTTTAAAGGATAGAGTATGTATGTAACTTTTTCAGGTTTCCTAAACTCATCATTACAAACATTTTCACTAAATATCTTAAATTATAATTTAGTGTCCGAGACTGGTCAGGGTTGATTATTTCCCTTACTGCTGGCAGCGTCTGCTGTTACCCCAAGATCCTTGAAAAATGTTGGTTGAAAAAATGGATTAATGATGGATGATTTTGCAGTTTATTAAATTCCACTGACTAGCTACTGGGGGGAAAATGTATATAATTCTTTCAGTTAAACAGTGAATTGATTAAAAGTATGCCAGTGGAAATTAAGCCATATAATGCCTTCAAATGCTGACTCAATGCAGTGTTTTTTGGATATTTTTTAATGACATTGACACACACTATTTTTGTGCCCTGGATGTCAACTTCCTCACACCAAACCTATTTTAAATTGATTTAACCTGTAGTAGTGATGATCCTACATTCTAGAACTGATGACATTTTGGATATTTATCCATCCATCCATCCATCCAACCCGCTATATCCTAACTACAGGGTCATGGGGGTCAGCTGGAGCCAATCTCAGCCAACACAGGGTGCAAGGCAGGAAACAAACCCTGAGCAGGGCACCAGCCCACCGCAGGGCACACACACACACCCACACACCAAGCACATACTAGGGACAATTTAGGATCGTCAATGCACCTAACCTGCATGTCTTTGGATTGTGGACTCCAGCACATGGAGGAAACCCACACAGACATGGGGAGAACATGCAAACCCCACGCTAAAAGGTCCTGGGAAGCAAACCCGGGTCCCCTAACCGCAAAGCAGCAGCGCTATTCACTGTGCCACCGTGCCACCCATTTTGGATATTTATATGGGATGTAAACTGTACATGGACAGTAAAATCCACTTATGCATATAGCGAGTCTAAATTGACCCAAAGGACATTGCAGTGCTCAAAATGTATCACAACTGTACACAAATATGGCATTTGGAATATTTTTAGCTTTTTGTAAAGTTAGGGCACATTACTAAAAGTTTTAACCTTTCGGAGTTGGAAAAAGAACATTTAGGATGATTTTTATGGGCTTTGAACACACAAACTTCCCTAAATGCCTAATAAAATCCATTCATGTCAATGTTGGATCAAAACAGACCTGAAAGATGTGGCACAGTAAAAACGTTTTAGAAGCTGTACAAATTATACTAATTGAAAGAAATGTAGAAATGTCACAAAGTATCATCCTGGACAAAAGCAATTTGAGATGCTTTTATTTGTTTCAAGCACAAAACTGTGTCATATTTGACAAAATTGTAAGGGGTAACTGAAAAAGCATTCAGGACATCTCAGATTTTCTTGAGACAAGAGGTTCCCGGGAATCTCGAACACATAATCAAGTCAGATTGTTGAAGTAGCAAACTTGACAACTTTTAAAGGGTGTTGAAATAATATATTGATTTAAAATATCTATTAGATAACTAAACAAGTCTTATGGACTGAATTTGGCAAACACATTCTTAAGAATCATTAATAGACATAAATGGTTATTTAACTGCTTTAACTGTTACATACTAGGATATAAACAAAATACTGTGCAATGGTAAGTACAAGTTTTGTGAAAAACAAAAAGTAAAACAAAATCTTCCTAAACCATTTGTCAACTCACAGGATATCAGTCCCTTTCTAAATGTTCTTATTATCATGGTATAACACACACAAAGAAAAATAAGAGTGAAAAAAAGTAATATTAAATTATATTATTTGAACATTATTAAATCTTCAGTGTTGCATATTTATCTTGATCACTTAGATGCTGTGGCTACTTCAGTAGTAGACTGCAACACTAAATTCAACCACCAAAAAAGGCAATTATGAGTCAAAATACAAAGCACAATAATTGACGCCTTTGCCTCAGGATTTCAACATTTTTATTGAGAAATGTAAGTATTGATATAAGTCCTTGGGATTGGTAAAATCCCTTAATCCTAGGCACTGCATAGACAGTTGTGTAACATTTCACAAAAATAACCATCTAATTTGCACAAAAAGATTAGCTATATCCAAACAGTCAAGAACAATAAAGAGCAGAATAAAAAGAAAACAAGCAATATGGTTTGTAAGCCCATTTTTCATATTACTGGATCACAGGGAGTTGAAGACTATCTACGCAGTATCAATGTCTATGCAGTAACCCAGCTCCAGGTAGGAAATCAGTTCAGTTCAGAGCCCATTCACTCATACCTGCTCAATTTAGAGGCACTCGGTAATGTGAGGACCTTGCATTTTGACGTGAGGAAAAAACTGGAGTGCCAAATGCAATTCTAAAATTAACAAAGAAGACTAAAGTTACTGATATTCTGTGTAGGTGTGTCAAATTTTGCCATATTTTGTTAACTGTGGAAAAAAATGAAAGGGAGATGATAAAGAACAAGAATGGATTAAGAAAATTAGGGATCTTTCCCTACACAGCATATTTGCATTTTATGAATAACTACAATCTAAAGTTAATGCTATACTTTTTTCTTACATATAAAAAAGAAATTTTGTTTAAGGAAATATACTCAATTTTCCACAGCTCACATCCAAATTTATCCCAGAGGCCATACTGGTTAGTCTGCTGAAGATTCAGAAAGCATTTCAACCACACATAAAAATATGTCAAAGACTTTACCCCAAGATCATTTGAAGGGAACAGTGTGAAAGGGACCTTTCAATTGGCATCTTAGTAAAGGAGTTGAATTCAGCCATGTACAGAATACTTTCTAGGTTACTATATGCCAAGAATTCCATAATTTAACTAAATGTCTTGCATTGATCACATTTATGTTGCTTAAAATTATCCAAATCACTAGGCATTAAATTTTAGAATATGCTAATTTAACATAATTTTTGGACAAAAATCATGACATACTTCTCATAGAGCCTTGATGTTATAATCACTCCTAATCCATTAACGGTGATGGTTTACACCTAAAGTTAATGTGCATAAGGAGAAATCAATTGAAATAGAGAATACAACACTACTACCACAAAGACTTATCTTTACTTAAATGGAAGAATCCCAGCCCATCACCTATAACTCAGTGGGTAAGTGACACTAGATTATCACAAATTAGAAAGAAAATCAAATTCTCTCTTAGCCGATATGTCAAAAACTTAAAAAAAAAAAAAATGTCAAGAATTCATTAGTATTATTTTAGACTCAACATGTTGGGTCAATGATTGGCTACCTCATGTTAATTATTCTATTCTATTCTATTTTGTCTCTCTTTGTTTTCTCTTTCTATTGGGTTGAGATTAAACCTTGTTTTTTTCATAATACAGGTATTTCTATTTTTTTTTTTTGGTGTTAAACTTTGAAGTAAATGGTTGTATCGGCTATTATCATTTGTTTGATTGAGTACCAGACCATTGTAATGTTCTTTTTAATTTTCAAAAATAAAATACATAAAAAGGATACAAGAAAATGTTGACATGCAATAAATTGCTGTTTTACAATTTAGGGTGGGGAAACAAAATCATTGAAATCCTCCTCAAGATACCATCAATGAATCCGGGTAACTTTAACTATAAATAATACTATTAAGTGCGTGGAGGATTGCAAATGGACAATGTAATTCAAACAAAAAATAAGATATAAGATGAACCAGAATAAAGAAATGGACAAAATGAACTAACAAAGAGGAACAAAAAGTAAACTAAAATGAAGAATAAAGAAATAAAGAAACAATAATATGCAAGTAAATGTTCAAGAAACAAAGTAAAATCTTAAAAATTAAAACCTACTGACAAAATGAGTAGTCAAATTTTTTTAAATTCTCAAAACCTTAAAATATACAAATTTTAAACAAAATCACTTTTACATTACATTTACATTAGCTGTACACAAGCAAAGAAAACAATAATAAAACAGTATAGTGTTTTCACATTTACTAAGGACCTACACAAACAGAAGGGGGCCAAAGGCTCAGGCATAGCAGGGACCTTTTATTTTTTCACAGGTAACTGCAGCTTTGTGACCTGCGGCACATGGCGGAGGAGGCATAAACCAATTGGAGGGCCCACCCCATTAGGTTTTAGGCTATATGGGATGTAAGTATGAGTAATGGATAAAGGCAACAAGGACATGATAAAAAAGGGTAAAAGGGTAAATATCAATCTATTATGCTTTTGAATCAGCTATCTCTAATATTGGGGCAGGAAACTCTCCTGGTAACACTGAGTGCCAAAAAGGAAGAAACATGAGCAAGCTATGGACACAAATCCATTCATTCATTCCTGCAGTGCCAATTTACAGTTGTTAATTTAACTGACAGATACACATGTCACATGTGGGATTACACTGAGCACACGAAAAAGAAAATACACAAAATTGGAGAAAACATGCAAGCACCACACAGACGTCTCGATGTTGACTTATAATTTGAGGATCTTGGTGCCTGTTTTTCACAAATTCTAATCATTGTACCATTGCATTATTAGTGTACCCAATAGTTAAACATACAGTAATTAGAAAAGCTCCTTGGATATTTTGGAACATCCATCCATCCATTATCCAACCAGCTACATCCTAACTACAGGGTAATGGGGGTCTGCTGGAGCCAATCCCAGCCAACACAGGGCGCAAGGCAGGAAACAAACCCCGGGCAGGGCGGCAGCCCACCGCAGGGCACACACACACCAAGCACAATTTAGAATCGCCAATCCATCTAACCTGCATGTCTTTGGACTGTGGGAGGAAACCGGAGGACCCCCACGCAGACAACATGCAAACACCATGCAGGGTGTACCCGGGAAGCAAACCCGGGTCTCCTAACTGCGAGGCAGCAGCGCTAACCACTGCACCACCGTGCCACCCTCATTTTGGAACATATTACACAAAAAAGTATCTGAACAATTTTAAAAGATGTTTATGGCAGCAGTAATTTGAATGTGCTGATATTATAACCCAAGGGTCCTCATATTCAGACCTGCAGTGTTTTTATTCTAGTATCACTGAGGAAAACAGAATCTGGTATTTAGTTCTATGGCTATCATTGACCCATGTCACTACACACTTGTATTGCATATTATTTTACATTCAAGAGATATCATCGAATTAGTTGTGGCCCACAGTAGACGTAATTATCAGCCTTTCATTTCCTTTTTCTTTCCAAATATTTTATTAAAACCGATGAACACACCTTGGCATAAATCAGACCATGGCAGATAGTGAACTGCTGGTTCCTTTGTCCTTTGCATCTCATTCTTGATTGGCAGCTGGTTGAGAAAACAAAAAGCAATTTAAAAAAAAGTCGGCACAGCTGTTTCAGATTAAAACAAACAGGGCTGAACACTTAACAAGCAATTTTAACTAAAAGTAAGTCAAACAAGTGTTACTTTAACAGCACTAATTGGCTTCCCATTGAAAAGTTGGGTTTAAAGAAAAATATAAAGCCACTTTAGTCCAGCAGCATAACTTAAGGTCCCTGTCACATTCATACTGCATAGCTTAGAGATTATCTTGAATAGTGTTTTTTGCACACTCTTCATTCACCTGGAGTCACAAAGTCAATGGTGAGAAGCTTTGGAAAGACATTTCATCCATCATTCTACATGGCACTCAGCAGACCATTACCGTGTCCCTTATTCTTTGGATGTCCTTTTACTCTTGGGAAGCCATAATTAACTAAGCACAGCTTCACAAAACTCAGAATTGCAATATACTGGTAATGTATTACAGTGTGTGCACTCCAAACAGGTTTGTGGTTTGATTTTTTTTTCCATTGGCTTTGAGAGAATGAGTTGCAAGTCAGTTTCGTATGGCAACCAAAGAGGATTTTTATCTTTTGACCCAATGCCACTCCTTAATTTTCTGTCTTCTCTTTGAGGCTTTCATGGTTAAAGGTGCCTGTGAGTCATGATTCTACAAGTTATAAGGCATCCTTGGAAGCACAGTTTTAGCAAACTTTTAGGATAAGTAAACAAAACCTGACAGACTCTTCTGCAGTCACTGGAAGCAATGAAGAACTCTTTATTTTGTGTAGCTTTTATCATGTCGCTCTCTGGATTTTCAAGGACATTGCCTATATCTTTACTTAAAGAAAACTCAAAGCCTGCTTCAACAAGTGACCTCAGGCTGGCAACAGTAAGTGCATTCTTTCATAATTGTTTGTGGATGTACTGAATTGTGCTTTCATATAGTACGGTCTGTTCTCAGTACAATCAAAAGAAACATTAAAAAAATGGAAACTGTTTTGCTAGTTGATTTGTTTTAAATAAGCAACTGCTTTCAGTTCTACAAAGCTATGGTGCACTTTAGAAAATTTAAGTTTTTTTAATCACTTGAATTTCCAAAATTTTATTCTCAGCTAATTAAAGACCATCTTACCAACATTCAGAAAATCTCCCTGCTAAAATGTTATGTCCTAAATTTGGTACAGCAGTTATTGTATGTAAGTGATGTAATTCATTAAAGCTGCATCCTGTTTTGCAGCAATCCTGCTTTTGCAAAAGTACAACCTAAAAGTGAATGGCAAAAATGACAGCAAACATCCATTCAGGAGTGATTGATTATTCTTTCCACCATCCAACATTCATCTTTAGTTTTGCATTTACAGTATGCCTAATGTTTCTGTAAAGTTCACACTGATTTGCTGATGCCTCTCATATTTTGCATACATTGCCTTATTGCTGCCACTCCTCTTACAGTATATTATGAACACCACTTCCTTATACTGCATGCGTTGCTTCTTAATGATGCCATCCCTCATGTTCTGCACTCACCAGTTCTTAATGCTGCCACATACTGCATTCTGCACACCTCTTAATGCTGATAAACTTCTGTTAATGCCACGATTGCATCAGCAGGCTCCACTTCTTAATGCATTAGCTCCTTATATTTTGTGTGCCACTTGCCCTTTGGGGCTACTACAAATATTACCCTTGAGGTGCACCATAATAAAAAAATTTCAAAGTAAGGAAATTTATTACATTGGTGTAAGTCATTTTAAATATTAAATATAGCTTCTTTAAGAATTACTTGTGAGCGGCATGAAATCGCAGTTATTGGTGCTGCTGTTTCATGAATATAGTGTCCTCAATTTGAATTCATATGTTGTCCGTGTGGAGTTTGCATATCCACCTAGTGACTTTGTAGGTTTTCCTCCACCAACCCCAAAGACGCAGAGGTTAGATTAACTGGTAATTCCAAACCAGCCCTCTGTGTTTGTGTGTTCAGTAAGTAGCCCTACAATGGACTGCTGCTCCATCCAAAACTTTTCCCGAGGTTCTACCTATTGTTGCTGGGATTGATTCCAGCTTCCTGCAACTCTGAAATGGATTAAGCACGTTTGACAATGAATTGATGTATGAATGAAGACCTACTTGCAATACAGTTTAGAAATTAAAAACAAATTAAATCTAACTCTCCAAAATGTAAAATAATCTCCCACATTGTCACAGCATTGCTTACATTTTAAAATAAAACAGTAGGCCCATGTTTTGTACTGACATATTTAAAGCTAAAGACAGCAACCTACACCCTCAGAAATTAAACAAATCTCAATAATATATTTAATTAAAAAATACTGAATGCTTATGTGTCTAGTATTAAACATTACGTCTAATGGGTAGATTATAGATTACATATTAACATGAATCCTTGAAGAAGCAAAAAAAACATTGGTTAGTAGCAAATATACAAAAATACTTAAACTGACTTTTTTAAATGTATGAATCAAATACTGCGAGAGGCCACCAATCAAACTAAAAGTACTTGTTGTTGATTCAGCAGAATTCTTTCAACATAATGGTGAATCAGATACTGAAGGACATCAGTGGAAATTAAGGGGACATGCATTTAGGACTGAAACCAGGAAGCACTTCTTTACACAAAGAGTTGTGAGACTCTGGAACAAACTACTGAGACATGGAGTTGAAGCAGAAACCTTGACAACCTTTAAAAAGTAATCTGGATGAGATATTGGGACAGCGTAGCTATTAGCTAAACAAACAGGCTTGTTGGACTGAACTCATTCTCATGTCACTATGTTGAGTCAAAGGTACAGTGTGCAGATGCGTACAGAACTAGAACTAGACACGGAAAGAAAAAGGTTATAATGAGAGCAACCTTTTGGGAAATTGCTCTTTAATTTACACAAATGATCTTGATCTATATGCAACTATCAATCACGTTACATTTTCACATGGCACAAACTTAAGTAGAATGATAGACCACTTAGAATTAGTAAAGGACAGTACAGATGGACCGGGACAGAATTCAGACAGACTTCAGATTTCTTTCAGATAAAATTTAATGTAAATAAATCTAAAGTATTACATGCAGGAAGTAAAAATGGTGGATTTGAATAAACAGGGGTGGGGGATATTATGGTCTGAAACTAGAAAGTAAACCTTGTGAGGAGGCCATAATAAAGGATTTCCGACTATAAACATCCAGAACGAACCAATCAAGGAGGATAAAAGGTTGTTGGATTACTTAGCACATCCTGTCAAATCCAAATCAAATGAGGTTATTTTTTTAGCTGTTTATTGCAGCAGTGAGGCCCCAGAAAAACAATATGGACTAGAGAGAATCTGGAGAACAACAAGAAGACATAATCCAGGAGCTATGAGGAAAGAATGAAAAAGTTGAATCTTTCAGTTTAGGCAAGCAGAGGTTAAGCGACGACATCAACATTTTTGCAAGTGTTAAGGGAACAGGAGTTGACAAGTTGGAAAACATAAAAGTGATTTAACCATTCTTGACAAAACTGTTCTTATGTTTTTATGTTCTTAAATATGTAATAAAATCTTCAATGGAAAGCAGAGTGGAGAGAACTGTTGCTTCACAGCTCAGAGAAGTTAGCAAGATCCATCATGTTCATGTGGGTTTTCTCCCCATTCTCCAGTGTTAACGCAATTCCTTTAAATTGGCCTGCTATGAGTGAGTGTACTTTGCACAAGTCATGTTAGAGTCTTGCTTTGAACCCAGTGCTGCTGCTGTTGTCTCCTTTTTAGACAGATAGTGGATGGAAACACTTATCGTTAAAACAGCTAATGTACTCATTGACTTATGAACAGTTATTTGCTTTACAAATAATGTTAGTGATCTCCTGTGGTGGTCACTTCTAAACCTCTTGACTTATTCTTTTGTTTTGCTTCGAAAATCTTAATACCCAGTACACAAAAAGGTACAATAAGAAGCAATATCTAGCTTTTTATCTGCTTGCTCCCTTGTTCTCCAACTTCTGTAACATCACCAAAGATCTGTTCAGCATTCAAATGATCCTGATGGTTTCATAATGGAAAACTACCTCCTAAATATCAAATTAATGGCAATCTACTACATATCGGTGTATTCAATAGTATGTAGAGATTTCCAGTCCCACTTTTCAGTCATGATCATGGATAAGTTTTCTATATATTTTACATATTGTAGGATAAAATATCGGCCTATACTGAATCAAATGAATTCAGAAGAATGAATGGTTACAAAATTGAAAGATTTTACAGATACTGCTATATACGCTTATGTGAAAGTAATGTTGATTAATTCTACTTCTACTAAATTTTATGTCCATTGTAATTTTTATTTTTTCAAATTATTTCAGAGTTCATCTTCTTTTTGTAAACAATCGCTACATGTCACATTGTTACTACTTCTTCATATTTGAATACATCTACTTGTGAACTTTTTACATTTGGTTTTGTCAAATATTGTACCTTAATTCCACTGTTTTCTTTTTAGGACTATCTTCAACAATTCTACAACCTGAAAGTGACAATGACAAATCGCACCAAGAGAAGTACTGACTTACTCAGTGAAACAATCAAGGAAATGCAACATTTTTTTCACCTTAACATCACTGGAACGTTAGACACAGAGACTGTAGAAGTAATGAAGACTCCACGGTGTGGAGTCCCTGACGTGCATAATTACAGTCCCAATGGAGAACAACCCAAGTGGTATAAAAATGTGCTAACGTACAGGTAAAATTAACACACTATTAACAAGTACTCATATTATAAATCAGTTTCATTAAAGTGAGGCATATATTTTCTTCTTAAAATGATAAAGACTGAAAATATACTGTAATAGACTAGCATCCCATTCAGGGTTGGTTCCTGCCCTGTACTCAATATTACTGGAATAAGGTCCAGTTTCCCCACAAAACAGTAATGAAAAATGGGTGGATAGATATTTACGTTCTTCTTCTTCTTCTTAATTTCTAGATTTGGAAATAAGAATATATAACAACACTACTGCTTTTAATAGATTAATACGAGAAAAAAATACACTTAAAACTAATTCTGAAATACCTGAATTCCATTCATCCATTCATTATTTAATTAATTTTAGCAAGTGTAGGATTCCAAAGTTCAGCAGTGGGATGAACGTGACAGTCTTATACACATATTCTGATTAACCTGAGTGGTATGCTAAAGATTACATAAATAGCATGCAAAATATAGTTTCATATAAAGATAGTAGAACTAGGAAATCTGTAAAACAGTATGTTAAAATTGCAATACTTTAACTGAAGAATAGACTAAAATTAAAAGGCATTAGCATAAATTGTGTTTATTCTATTTTAATGATGACAGAAGGCAACTTTTTCTGTGATAAACAAAAATTCAAACAAGGTTTACACTTAAAAATCATAGCTATCATGACATCACATATCAACACCCTCAGCAAAGCAATTTAGTCAATGGAGTGCAAATCTCAGAGGTCCCAGATCAACAAGTGTAAACAGATTATAAAGAGTCACAAAAAACAAAAATATACCTCAACTATAAACAAATGGTACAATGAAAATAGATGCAGATATATATCCAAGAAATATAATTTATGCAGCTGAATAATCTTTCAGTGCCTTCAATACATTTGGAAAGGAGATTTGTCTAAAAGACCTGAAAATTTGCTAACGTAATGTATGTTTCTGCTCTGCACAACGCTAATAAGGAAATGCCATTGTTATATTTTTCTGCCTTTAAGACTTTGGGTTTATTTAACTAACCCTTGTTTGATCCTTACATCACTGTTTTTTTTTTTTTCCTTCTGTTTGGTCTTTTTGGTCTGTTTTACCTTTTATCAAAAATCTAGTGAATGTCTGAGAAACACTGACCTGCTCTGGTCCAGAAAACACCTTGATA
This sequence comes from Polypterus senegalus, assembly GCF_016835505.1. Lineage (NCBI taxonomy): Eukaryota > Metazoa > Chordata > Cladistia > Polypteriformes > Polypteridae > Polypterus > Polypterus senegalus. The sequence goes on along the minus strand of NC_053155.1, from coordinate 123,176,238 downwards.
ATGCGTCCAGAAAAAGGAAAACCAACAGATGAAAATGTCTGGTGTGGTAGAATGAGAGCACTCGGAAGCCATAGAATTAAATACCATGCTTTATTATTAGCAAGAATCAGCTTCTAATAAAAAAAAAGGGTTTTATTGAAAGTGGTGGCCCTGAGTTAGCTGCTCATCTATTGGCTCACTTTGCACCTCATTATTGTGTGGTTACTGATTAAAGGGAATAGAAACATTTAAGGGTTCTTCATCCGAAAGAACAAGTCAATTAAAATTAAGGCAAATGCATATGTTCCGTTACGTTAGTGATTAAGAAACAGGCTGGAATGAAAATATGCAGCTACTGTGGGCCTCCAGAGCCTGAGTTTGACAACCAGTGGTGTTGTCAGTAAAAGTGTGAGGAACGTGTGCTTTGTTAGGATTGTGTCCTTTTTCTGCTTAGGAAAGAGAACTACTAAATTTGTGACAATAATCCATAACATGGTTTGTTGTTGCAGTTGAAATCAGATATTTACTTGGATGTTTGTGCATCTATAAATGTTTCTAACATTGAAATCTACCGAAGTATGATTGAGAATTTGAAAATGAACAGATGGCTGGATAGTTGATTGCAAAATTTAAAAAATATTTTCTAAAAAAAGAAAAAAAAGTACATTTTCCAAAGAGACTTTACATTCATAAATCCTTAAAATGTTTTTGATATCCTAAGTAAAAGTAATGAATAAGTAAATTGATCTTTAATAATTTTTGTTTAATCCCCCATTAGCAATCCTCTACTATTTATACTTCTTAAAATGTTGTATCATTTTAACATAAAATATCTTACTAATACTGATTTGATAGTCCTAGTCCTCATAACGTAACATAAAACACCACACTATAACATTCTAAAACCTGCTTTACCAAAAGGTTGGTTAAAGAAAACAGAATGTTACTAGCACATTCGAGTTCAGGACATATTGTATACTAGGCTGACCAGCCTTTTAAGGCGACCGACTTTTAAGTTGACCACTTAAATTAAAAAAAAAATTGATATTTTATACAAACTCATTAATTTGGTTATATTGCATTTGAGCGGTATTACTTTTATACTCATAGTTTCTGTTATTTTTGTGATGAAATTTAAACTTTTTTTCTATATTGAGGTCGCCCTTTTGATATTTACTATGCGGTGAGGCATTTGTACTCCATCAACATTAATTATTTCCAGAGACATAATTTTGTCTATTTTTCCAGCGCATCGCGCACAAAAGCTAGGGAACGATGGAAGCACCTGAACTCTGCTCACATCATGTCGCTTCGTACCACAAGCTGCAAGTAGTAAGTCTGTGATAAGCAGAATACCAGTACGCTTTCCACTCACGGGACGGAAGGACAATCCTGACCGCTTTTATATAGTAAGAAAGAAGAAGAAGATATTGCACAGTCTGGAGTAGAAAATCATCTTTTACCTGGAAAGATAAAACTACAAATCCCATCGTGCATTGCAAAATGGACGGGGCGTGTGTGAAACTCCGCGCCTGCGTAGCACTCACGGGACGGAAGAACAATCCCGACTGCTTTTATATAGAAGGATGACACTCCTTGTCATTGAAAGGCAATCAGGATAATTAATGACTCCTAATTAATTTCACTCCTTCTCTGTTCTGGCAAACTGTACACTTCCACCTGTAGAATTGGAGAGGGTTTCCATCCACAGGTAGCAAGGTTACTGAACAGCCAGTCATAGTAGCAGGGCCTGTTAAAGCCCATCAAGGATTTCCTTGTGTGATTTTGGGCTATACAAGAAATAATTTGTTCTTCTTCTTCTTCTTGCATTTATATTTTACATCATTTAAGGAATCTGTTTGTTCTTGCCTGCATGAGTGTCTTTTGTTAGTATGGTACCAGTACTACTATTCTGATGAGACATGCAACTAAAAATGGAAAATGTAAACTTAAAATTGATATTGAACTTGGACGTCACAACATATCCTGGCAGAATCAGATGCAAGGCAGAAACCACACATGGACAATCTATTACAGAGCCCATGCATGCACATACCCACAATTGCACTCATACTGGTTAAACTTAAGAGATGTCAAGTATGGAGAACATCTTTGGAGATATCGGAGGTATACCCATATAGACAGAAGGAAAACATGCAAGCTCCAAATGGTCGATGACAGGGTGTGGGATTCAAATTCAGGACAGTGACTCTTGGAGGCAGCAGTGCTAACCACTTGGCCACCATTATTGTATAATATTTTCTTTAAAATAAAAGTTCATTAGTTGATACAACAGTTTGCAGACCCATTTTATATAAATAAAAACTATGGTTTCACACTAGGTAAAATTTAGCCTACTTCCACGTGCTGTTATACCTGTATTTATTTTTGATACCCCATCTGCAAACAGCTAACAACACAACACAAAACAAATTAAATAGAAGTAGAAAGTGTTTAATTTACTGAAAAGTTTTCTTTTTGTTTTGTTTTATTTTTATTTCAGTATTTCACAATATACATATGATATGCCACCTGCAGTAGTTGATTCTGTCATTGACTCTGCCTTGAAGGTTTGGAGCACAGCTAGTCCACTATCGTTTGTCAGAACATATTCCTCAAATGCAGATATTATTGTGCAATTTGCATCTTATGGTGAGTAAAAAAAACCTTTCACTATTATTTATTTGTTTGCAAATATCTTGAATATTCAGAATTTATCTTTTCCCTTTTGCTGTACTGAAGAAAATGTATCTTAATGATCGTTAAATATGGGTTCTAAAATTTTAAAAAATGTATTAAATCATCGGTTATGATGGTTTAAATCTTTCTATAATATAAAATTTCAAGACTATAATATACTGTATCAAAATACTATAATGATATTTTACATTTTAGATTTCACACCCTCTTTACAATGTAAAACAGCAAATCTACCCATTGTGAAGAGGCCTGTTATCATACTTATTCTGTTAGTTGAATTCTTTAATGATAGAGGATTACTGGAAAGATTTTGTAAATGCTTTTCTTAAGCATTTTCACTGCTCAATCTCTTATGTTGCAGCACATGGAGACTCTTTTCCATTTGATGGCCCAAAAGGCACACTGGCTCATGCATTTGGGCCTGGAAATGGTATTGGAGGAGATACTCACTTTGATGATGATGAATTATGGACAACAGGAATGGAAGGTAAACAAATCTAACTGAGTCTACCCTCAAGTCAATTCAAAACTTTTTAATACAGGTTATTATTACTTTGCTTCTAGGTTACAAAATATTGCAAAATACAGTACTTTGAATGCATTTGTTCAATATTAGATATCAGAAAAACATTCACCCTCCAGCGATTCAAATCGTACTTCTTCTTATTCATTTATTCATTTTCTGTTCACTGTTGCAATTCCCTTGACATAATGTTGTCTTAGAGCCAATCTGTTATAACTGCTTTTGTTCATTTGTTGATATTAAGCCAAACAGACATCATTTAGCCAAACCTAATCTTGGGAAGGTAGAGCTAAATGAGGTAAAAACCCATATAGACATGACAAGAACATGTAAAATCATGCTTAACGTGAACTCAAAGCTAAGGAGATATGATTCAACAGGACTGTTGACTGGGCCGCTGTGCTTACCCTAATGACATTTGATTTACATAAATGTTGAACAAAGAAGTTTCTGAAATACATCCTATTGTGGTATGTTATTATGTAACAGGTTATGTTATGTAATATACTCTTTCATGATTTTGCAAAGCACTTTGTTAAAGGTGTTATAGAAAAAAATGTAATAGTTTTATTTTAATGATACATTCCATCTGCTTTAATTCCAGGGTTCAATTTATATCTAGTAGCCGCACATGAGTTTGGCCATGCTTTAGGATTGTCTCATTCCAGAAATCCTAGTTCTCTTATGTACCCAACCTATAAGAAACGTAACACAGGAGGTAATCTGCTTTCGGGTGAAGATATTGCACAAATACAGACTTTGTATGGTAAGAAATACTTACAGTGATCATTAAATATAGGCTTTCTTTTGAAATATCTATGCAGTCGTGTGTTGAATTCTTTGTTCAAGAGAAGCCAGAACCTACACTAGCAGTATTAAATACAAGGCAGGAACAAGACCTGGTAGGTACACCAGTCCATCACAGGTCACCAATACCACTTCCTCCCATGAAACAAAACAAGAATTTAGGAAACAGTGCAGTTTCATGTGTATCACCTAAAGATGAGGGAATAACTGTACTGGCATACAAAAATATGGCTAATTTATTTTAAGCTCCATTGACGTAGGTACAAAAGTTCTATTCTGTTTTACCACGTGTTTTCAGATTAATGTTTGTGTGTAGTAAAGAATTAAAATGAGCACTTTAACAATTAAGAGTATACTCCAAATAATATAATGCCGTGTAGCAAAGCAAACTCATCCTATTTTTTATCTATTCTTTAAATTACCTATTGACTCTAACTGACCATTTTACATATTAATTGTGGTTAATCTTGGATAGTTTATTAATAATCTTTAACCATCATACCTATTCATTTCTGACAGGAATAAAAACATTTTATATTCCTGTCATTCCTTATATTCCTGACATTTAATGTTAATTGTGACAGCAACTCACAGCTGCAGACTGTGGGGATCAAATCTCTTTCTCTGTCACTTTCATAATGAGATTTTCTCCCAGTAATCCATGTTTTTCTCCACATTCCTAACACATATAAGTTAGATGGCTTTGCGACTCTAAATGAGTCCTAAATTGTGTGAGAGAGAGCAGTGTTGTGCGTTAGTGTGCCCTTGGATGGACTGCCACCTCATATTAATTGGATTGATTCCTGTGTTGCAAGTATACTGTTGCTGATCAACTCTAAAGCTACAGCTGACTGAGTAATGGAGAAAATGGCTTCAGAAAATGGTTAGATTACAAAATATAAATAAAATAAAAAGAATATATAATGCTTTAAATAAAAAATAACTTTTGGTACTGTTTGTACAGTAGATATTTTCATCTTTCATTTCTAATGTCTTTTCTAGGACCAAGATCTGGTTTGCAGTATTTCTATCCGAAATACAATATGAGAAGATTATTTTTTCCTTGGAGTCTACAATCCATTATTCCACTTAATATGCAAGATAAATGTGACCTTAATCTATCATTTGATGCAGTTACTGATATAGGACAGGATATTTTATTTGTAAAGAATAGGTAACTATATTATATTTGGATTTGCATTACAAGCCCTTCTTCTTCCTCCTCTTCATCTTTTCCCATTTTTATGTGTGGTCGATGTTCTTGATCAACCTTTTTCAAACAACTCAGTCTTGCACCTCCTCGCCAGTCAAGCCCTTTTCTTTCAGACCTTCTTTTACTTGATCCATCCCCCTCTACTTTGGCCTTCCTCACTTTCACTTCCCATCACCCTTTTGCCCACATATTCATTGTCCGCACCCCTCATGTGTCCATACCACCTCAACCTACTTTCCTGTACTCTTTCAGATATCTCGCCACATTTGTTGTACATCTGATTGTCTCATTTCTTATTCTTTCCTTTTTGTAACTCCACACATCCATCTCAACATTCTCATTTCTGTTACATCTAACTTCTCCTGTGCTTTATTTACTGCCCATGTCTCAGCTCCATACATCATTTCTGGTCTTACCATTTTCTCAGAAACCTTTCCTTTAACCTTACGTGTAATTCTTCGATCACACAATACTCCTGATACCTTCTTCTAATTATTCCATTCAAACTGCATTCTATGGGTTATCTGTGAATGTAGTTTAAAATCTTGGGCTATCACTGATCCTAGATATTTAAACATACCCACTATTTTCTGTAGCTCTTCCTGCAGGCTAACTTCTGAATTCTGATTATAATAAAACCTCATATATTCTGTCTTTTTACTATTTAATTTCAATCCTGTATCTTCCAAAGCCCTTCTTCATTCTTCCAACTTCCTCTCCACTTCCTCTTTTCTGGTGTTTCACAGAACAAATATCATTACAACAACAACAACATTTATTTATATAGCACATTTTCATACAAAAAAATGTAGCTCAAAGTGCTTTACATAATAAAGAATAGAAGAATAAAAGACACAGTTAGAAAATAAAATAAGTCAACATTAATTAACATAGAATAAGTAAGGTCCGATGGCCAGGGTGGACAGAAAAAACAAAAAACTCCAGACGGCTGGAGAAAAAATAAAATCTGCAGGGGTTCCAGGCCACGAGACAACCCAGCCCCCACTGGGCATTCTACCTAACATAAATGAAACAGTCCTCTTTGTATTTAGGGTTCTCATGGAAGGACTTGATGATGATGGTCACGTAGACTTCTGGCTTTTAGTCCATCAATGTTGGAGCATCATGATGCTTTGAGTAGGTGATGGTGGCGCAGGCCGCCACCACAACAAAAACCGGAAAAAGAAACAGAAGAGAGAGTTGGGGTCAGTACAGATTTCAGAGCCACTATGAATAGTTATTATGATGACTTGAACATACAGAGTATCAGGATTAAGTTAAAGTGAAGTTATAAAAAGGCCATGTTAAAGTAATGTGTTTTCAGCAGTGTTTTAAAGTGCTCTACTGTATTTGCCTGGCGAATTCCTATTGGCAGGCTATTCCAGATTTTAGGTGCATAACAGCAGAAGGCCGCCTCACCACTTCTTTTAAGTTTTGCTTTTGGAATTGTAAGGAGACACTCATTTGAAGATCTAAGGTTACGATTTGGAATATAAGGTGTCAGACATTCCGATATATAAGATGGAGTGAGATTATCTAAGGCTTTATAAACCATAAGCAGAATTTTAAAGTCAATTCTGAAAGACACAGGTAACCAGTGTAGTGACATCAAAGTGACATCATTAGCAAAAATCTTGCACCAGTAGGATTAGTCCTTTATCCCACGAATCAAGACATCCATATCCAGATCAACAAGGTAAGGACTTAAAGAAGATCCATGGTGCAGATCTACTCAAACTGGGATCTTGTCAAGTTATCCAAACACTTCTGAAATTAAACTTACAGTATGTCTTACTTCCTGCTTGAACATTATGCAGATGTGACATGTGAGTTACAGTATGTCCAACCTACAGTACATGAGTTTGGTTTTGGGCCTTTTCGCCATAACATGTGATGTATAACTTCTTATGTTAGCTGCACTTCAACTTATATTTCAGGAGATTTCTCAGTAAGATTGCCCAGGTTGAATGATCTACGTCACGCTATATCCTAACACATGGTCACAGGGGTCTGCTGGAGCCAATCCCAGCCAGCACAGGGTGCAAGGCAGGAACAAATCCTGGACAGAGCGCCAGCCCACCGTAGGACACACACATACCCACACACCAAGCACACACACCAGGGACAATTTAGAATCACCAATGCACCTAACCTGCATGTCCTTGGACTGTGGGAGGAAACCAGAGCACCGTAGGAAACCCACACAGACATGGGGAGAACATGCAAACTCCACGCAGGGAGGACACAGGAAGCGAACCCAGGTCTCCTTACTCCGAGGCAGCAGTGCTACCACTGTGCCACCGTGCTGTCCATGAATGATCTTCTAAGGTTTTAAATTTCTTTTCATACAGGGTGGGGCATAAAGATTTCCCACATTTTGAAGGGGTATAAAAAATGAACAAAGCTATATTAAAAAATTGTATATATTTCTGAAAAGTACATAAAAAACAGTTTTGTTTTAATGGGTTTTAAAAATCATATCAGAAAAATGGCAGTCGTCGTTGGCAATACATTGCTAAAGATGTTCCTGGAAGTTCTCCATCACTCCCTTGGTCATCTCAGGTAGAATGGCGTTGATTTCCTGTCTCATCCTTTCCTTTAAATCCTCAAGAGATCGAGGACTATGTTTGAAAACCTCTTCCTTTAGGTATCCCCAAAGGAAAAAGTCACATGGGCTTAAATCTGGTGACTGTGCCGGCCTCCCTACGTCTCCCCTTAAAGAGATCAAATGCCCAGACAACATTTCTCTCAACACTTTGAGCGAACGTTGTGCCGTGTGAGATGTGGCCCCATCCTGTTGAAACCACACATATTCACATACATCTGCCAGGTGAATTTCTTTTCAGTGTGGACCCAGTTGCCCGAAGGTTAGAAATCCATAGCAAAGTCGTTTTACGATCTGGTAGAGATGCATTTCAACCAAGCACGAAGTGTGTAGTGAGCAGTTGTTCTCATAATATGCTTGAATAACAATAAGCCCTGAGGTTCATTGGTCCAACTCATGAAGGGTACTGAGAACAGCAGAGACTAACCTACCGAATGACACCTACCCCTCCTCTCTTCCCACACAACAGCCCGCACAGTCCTTTCTCGAAATATGTAAGATCTTTATGCCATACCCTGTACAATTAATGTTCCATTTGCCCACGTGTAGCACTTTGCACTTTTCTATGTCTAATCTGCATTTTCAATATGTTCGCCCAGTTCTGAAGCTTAACCAAAGCTTGGTTGCAGACGGGGGACATGCCAGAGCAGCTGGTAGGCATCCTCCTTCCCAGCCAAGTTTATAAAAGGAAAAGCAAGCAAGAGACAAAAATTGCAAAAAGACTTCTCTAGTCATTATGGTAATGCAAGAATAAAATGTGCAATATCATTAAAAGATTTTCAGGTTGTTTCTGTTTAGGTGGAGAAGGATTTCATTATTGGGTGTCCAATATTTATAAACTATGTGCATGCTGTTTCTCTTTTTGCTAAATTGATTGCAGGCTATGAACTTTATAAGTAAATATCTGCTTTGTGAGAAGAAATTCTAAAAGTTTTATTAGCTATTGTATAAGCCTGGTATGCTTTAGGCATCTTGTGCTCTTCGCCTGTACCTTGGAGTTACACATTGCTGTTCATAGCTCTTTCGGCTAAAGGCTAATCCAGCTTCACTAACACCATTCTCTGCAACACTATAATTAGCTTTTGCTGGGATTTTACAAGTTCTATTTACAGTATACTGTATGAAGCATGATGTAAGATGGACTGTTGTCATGCATAATATAACATAACATAACATTCTGTAGCCTGCTTGATCCAATTCAGGGTTGAAGTGCTGAAGTCTGTCCCTTAATGGTTCTATAGTCACAGGACCCACTCGTGCACACACCCAAACTCACACACAAGCAGGGACACATTGGAATTACCAGTTAACCTACCTTGCACGACTTTGGGAATATAAGAAGAAAACTGACACAGAGTTGAGAAGAAAAAGCAAATTTCATGTACAGTTGTCGTGAATTAGTAGAAGGTCTGCATGGTTATGTCACCACAACAAATCGTATAAGTCTAGAGCAGGGAGGAGAGTTTGTTCAAAAGTTAATTAATTATAATCATTATCACACTTATTTTGTCCCTTTTTTTTTGGAGGTATCTGTGGATCAGACATGAGCAGGGCCCAGAAATAAAAGAAGGACGGATTACAGACTTCATACCTGAAATTAATTCAGATATCGATGCTGCTTACACCTCAGGAGGACTTATATATCTTTTTAAACGTATGCTGTTTCATTTCATTTCAGAAATAAGCAACGTACATTTCATTAATTTGCTTGTTAATTTGTTTATTATTTGTATTGCTACACTGATGTCAATATATTTATGGTTTACAGGTTCCAGATACTGGACTGTTAAAAAATCTCACATTAAAGGTCGATCAAAATCAATCTATATGCTTGGATTTCCATATTCAGTAAAAAAAATTGATGCTGCTGTTAACATTAAGTCCACTGGCAACACTTTATTCTTTGTCAACAAAATGTATTGGAGGTTAGTATACTTCTCATTAACTTTTTTTTTACCGTAATAGCCAGGTCTCTTTGTTTTGGGTTGGATTATTGTGAACTGTGGCACTCAGTCATGAATACATTTATTAGATTCTCTTGGATTCATCAACTTCATAGTGGAACATTGACTGAGGATGCCAATCCTTCGAGATCTAGTCCTCTGTTACAAAGCACATCATGTTATTGTAGATAGTCTTGGGTTTGGTGCAATTTTAATGCATCAGCAATAGGTGTAATTTTGGCAAATATTTTTTTATTACAAACAATATTTATGAATGCTAAATATCACAAAGTTTGCATGTACTTGTATTTATCTTTACAAGACTGCATTTTGTTTTAATGGCTCTTCTCCTAAACCATACATTCTGACCATTTAATCTAGTATTTAATTTAAGTATTTAATTGCTTAAGCAGTGAAAATTTAAAGTTTAATTAATTTGTTGTAAGACAAAACTTACAAACACAAAGAAGTGGGAAAGTGTTAATTCTGTCCCTCCAAAGTTAGGAAAACTCTAACAGGCTTACTTTATTTACCACCCATAAACAAGCTGGAATAAAATGTATTTAAAAAGTTTTACTTTTATAGCATTTTTAGGAGAGGGCAGCACAGTGGCGGCGCTGCTGCCTCGCAGTTAGGAGACCTGGGTTCGCTTCCCAGGTCCTCCCTGCGTGGAGTTTGCATGTTCTCCCCGTGTCTGCGTGGGCTTCCTCCCACAGTCCAAAGACATGCAGGTTAGGTGGATTGGCGATACTAAATTGGCCGCTGTGGGTGTGTTTGTGTGTGTCCTGCGATGGGTTGGCACCCTGCTCGGGATTGGTTCGTGCCCTGTGTTGGCTAGGATTGGCTCCAGCAGACCCCCGTGACCCTGTGTTCGGATTCAGCAGGTTGGAAAATAGATGGATGCATGGGTGTATTTTTAGGATATCTGGGGCCTCATGCATAACACTGTGCATAGAATTCACACTAAAACATGGTGTACGGACAAAAGCGTAAATGTGTGTACGCACAAAAAAATCCAGATGCATAAATCTGTGTGTACACCACCTTCCACATTCTTCCACTAAATAAATCACGGTTAATGTGAAAAGCAATGCACGTGCATGCGCTTGCTGTTCCGCCCCGTCTCCTCCCAGAATTATGCCTCGTTGAATATGCAAAGCAATATAAATAGCCCTTAAGCTAAGCGTTCTGTGAAAAGACAGAGAAAAGAAAAAAAAAATAGGCATACAGTGGGAAAAATATCTCGAAATATCAACTTTAATCTCGAAATTTTCACTTTAATCACGTAGTTTACTTTGTCATTAAAGTAGAACGTCATACTGTAAACTGTCTTAAAATAGTTTAATTTACTAGTTTCTCATATCCCATCGTTAACTAAAGTAGTACGTTAAATGCTTTGTATTGTATGTGTTGTTCTATGTGCTCTGTGTGTACGAATCACTACCTGCTTCTTAAACGGGCTTTCTCTTCCTCCGACAGGACACAGAATCCATTACATTCATGATATTACAGCTCTCTGAATAATTTAAATACTGAGATCCACACTTGATATCATTTTAATGATGATAGGAATTAAAGTATGTTAATAAACATAGGAACATGATGGCGCAGTAATAGTGACGAGCTGGCGCCACGTCCAGAGATTGCTCCTAACACAAGATGCTTGCTGCGCCGTGTGCAACCTTCAACAATATAATTTATTGCAGCAGTACTGTCTCTTTTAAATGTACTAACGCCCAATTCCTGTCCTTCCTTTTCTTTGTCCAAGTACCCAGTCACCACACAATCAGATCTGTAATAGATGTCAAGCCATCTGTAAGCTTAGAACACCGATTCTTCAAAGCTTTTAAGAAACATTGAAATATCTTCGTAGTACATGTTTAATTACTTTATCCATCTATCCATCCAGTGTCAAATCTGCCCCAGCAAGCATACAGGGTGAGGCAGGAACAATCCCTAAACGGGGTACCAGTTCATTGTTAGCGCTGAGACACTGTTTCCTCACATTTTAAATTATTACCAATATAGATTATTTAAATGATGTTAAAATTTTATCTATATAATGTAAGAAACATTTTACTGCATTTCATCTTAAAAATGATATCGTCATCATATGTGAATATGCACTTTATAAAGTGGCTCAGCTTGTACAATATTATAACTGTATCACAAGTTTACAGTGAGGTAATTGTACTTATAAGTACAAACAGTTCTACAAGGAGCACTTGATGGACTGATTGAGTGCGTTTATAGTCCTTGGGAGGAAACTGTTTCTGTACCGCGAGGTCCCTACAGGAAAGGCTCTGAAGCATTTGCCATATGGGAGCAGTTCAGTAGACAGTGTGCATGGCTGAGGCAGCGTGTGTTTGATACTGTATACCACAGGTCACTAATAGGCGGACCGCGGTCCGCGTCTGGACCCAGACTCTGTTCTGTCCGGACCCAGACATATCATTGAGTTTTATTTAGTTTTGGTGGAGATTACATTTTTATCGACAAATCTTTTCTGACAGTGTTTCTACACCGCTACTCAGTGAAAGGGACCTCCTACGTGTCTCTGATTGGCCAATACTTGTTGCCTTCGTGAGTTTGAGTTGGTTGGGTTTAAGCATGAAGACTGATATTGGTCAAAGTGAAGGCAAGAATGTCAGCCAATCACAGGCAAAGTAGGGCGGGCCTTCACTGAATAGTGGAGCGGAAAACCTGCATTCTGAGTAAAAACAGCTGGCACTCTTGTGGCAGTGGCAGTGACATGGAGAGAAAAATATACAGGAGTGAGAAGACAAGAAACAGAAAAGCGACGAAATAGTCGCTGTTTGACACTGAAAACTGGGCTTTTACTCCTGAATGGACCGAGGCGTTTATGTTCATAATTCCCGTAGGAAGCTTGAAACTGCTGTATCTCATCTGCTGTGACACAGTGACAATGGTTAAAAGCGGGAATGTGAAAAACCACTACGAAACTAAGCGCAAAATTACATTTGAGAAAAGTTACCAACTAAATTCGCCAGTTAGGCTACAGAAAACAAGCAATCTTAAAGCCAACTAACGATCAGTCAAAGAGGATTTTAACACATTCATTTACTGGACAACAACTCGCTAACGAGTCTTCCCTCGGAGATGCGTGGATTTTGGGAAGTCTCAAAAAACATTCAGTGATGACAATCTTCACACATGCATGAGGATGGCATTGACACCATTCCAGCCTAGATTTAAAATCCTGGCAGACCAAGCAAGAGCTAATTTCTCTCACTGAACAAGAAAAAGTAGGCAGTAAGATATGAGGGAAAGAAGGAGGGGAAGATAGGTTCAGTTATTTAAAGATGTTCAGATTTACTGTGAAACTGGTTATGCCCCTGTTCAGTTGTGCACATATTAAAAACTCTTATATACAGTATTTTATTTTTATACGAAGCCAAGTCTTTTTTTTGTTGAAACATTAAAACTTATTATTATTATTATTATTATTATTAAGAAAGTACTTATCTATACTAATAAAAGGCAAAGCCCTCACTGACTGACTCACTGACTGACTGACTGACTCACTGACTTATCACTAATTCTCCAACTTCCCGTGTAGGTAGAAGGCTGAAATTTGGCAGGCTCATTCCTTACAGCTTACTAACAAAAGTTGGGCAGGTTTCATTTTGAAATTCTACGTGTAATGGTCCTAACTGGAACCTTATTTTTTGTCCATATACTATAATAGACTTCCGTTCGATGCCCATGGGAGGCGGAGTTACGCCTCCCACGTAATTTAGTGCCTGCCTATATAAGGCTGTCCGTCAACGGCAATCCAATAGAAACACTGCCGCTAAATATTCATGGGTGAAGGACTGTGCTTATACAGACAAAGATGAGATGGTCAGGGTGGTGTTTGGCACAAACTCAGCAAAACTGCAAGAGAAACTTTTAAGTGCCGGGTCTTAGCTAAAATTAAATACAGCCGTGGACATCACACGAGATGGCACCAGCACAGCTGGGAAACTTTGATGCCTGTACACCGAGCGGCTCACGTGAACTGACGCAGTGCACAGACAAAAAGCAACGGTTCCAAAGAGTGCTGAACAAAAACCGAATTACAGAATTGAGAAGGCAGCAAAAAAATATGAAGCGTGTGATACATACAAGCATATTCATAAGTGCAGCTACTGCGGAAACAAAGCACACGGTGGAAAAAGTCAATGTCCCGCTAAAGGAAGCAGTGTAAAAAAAAACCCGTGCATGCAGTGTGTCACGTCTCAGATAAAGAGGAAGACGAGCTGTTTATTGATGCAGTAAGAAACGAATTGATGAATGAAACCTGTTATCTTTACAACGATTGACAAACATGGAATGTAACTTGAACACAACACATCCTACAAATACGAACCTGATTAAAAGAAATAATGATAATCAAATCCTTGATGACAGCAACACTCATAACACTCACAAAACAATCACTGTATATTGACAATCATGTTACGTTATTTTCAAAATGTTCCTTTTTCTTTTTCGGTACTTCTTTAACACACTACTTCTCCACTGTGAAACGCGGGTATATATATATATACCCCGATCTACAGACTTTCAAATAGACAAGCCACATGCTGTGGCGCAATGGTAGAGGCTTTGCCTCTAGCGCTGACATCCGAGGTTCGATTCCTGAGAGGGGATGCGCTGAAGATGTACGTGCGCTTCCCGATTCATTTTACCTTCGCATGCCCTTGGTTTGAGACGTATGAAAAAATATGCGGTTTACGCAGAATCATGTTATATTATTTTTAAAATGTTTCCTTTTCTTAGCACAAGCACAGCTGAGAAGCTTCGATGCATGTACTCCATAACGCGTTAAAAAATAACGCATTTAATCACACTTTCAATTCCAAGCAAAGGGGAACTTTTGTCAATGCATGATTTTCTGGTACATCGATTACACTGATACACACATCAGAGCTACAAAAATGTTAGAGTCGGAATAAAGCGCATTCCTACGACTGATCAGAGGAAAATTTCATTTCAAAAAAGTACCCGATGGAAGCCTTGATAAAAGCATGGTTTTGTGCACACTGAAAAGCAAGCAAAATTAGATGCATTACAGAAAGCGGACTTTGTGGCTTTTACAGGGGATCATTGGACTTCCGTGACCGTTAGTAATTCTAATTACATCTAATTACAAAATGTTCAATGATCACACTGTTTTAGTCTAATGTACAAAATAATTTTGGCTAAGGTTACTCAGAGTTTAAAGATGAAGTTGGTCAAATTACCTTTTATGTTTCTGACTTATTTTTTTAAGAAGAAAAACTGCACTTTATGTTGAAATTTTGGTTATTATTATTTAAAGGACAATACCATTCTGAAAATGTACTTAAAGTACTTAAAATACCACTTTATTTTTAAGTCTGCCCAATTTTAGCCAGGGGTGATATTTTTGTTTCTATTTTGAATTGAAATGCAGTTTAAAAGCATTTTTTTTTTCAGAAATTAAAAGAGCTTGAGTTTACAATATTCATGTCCATGTCTATTATTTGATTCTGTCGCTCACTAAAACCCTTTTAAATTAAAAAAAAACATTTTGCGATTTGGGGCAAATTTTCATGTGTGATTACATACGATTAATCAGGTTAATTATTACACAGCCTCTAATTAATTAGATTACTTTTTTTAATCGAGTCCCACCCCTAATATATATATGTGTAGATATATATGTAGATTTGTATATATATATTTATGTATGTATATGTATATATATATATGTATATATATGTCAATATTTGTATATATATATGTATGTATATGTATATATATGTGTGTGTATATATATATATATATATATATATATATATATATATATGCCAGCAACACTCATGACAATGACAACACAATTACATTGTCAATCATGTTACATTATTATTAAAATGTTTCCTTTTCTTTTTCATTACTTCTTTAACACACTACTTCTCCGCTGCAAATGTCAGTTGAATGTCAAAGTTACCTTGCTTTTACTTAGTTTTATGGTTATTTATTTTTTCTTATTTTATTGTATATAGCCATCAACAAATATTGTTGAAATGGCATTGAACTTTCTTCGTTTGATTTGAGTCATTGACTTCACACAGTGCAGATGTTGATACAATGGCAATGCTACTTCAAAATATATAAATTAATTGCAATGTAAAAATTATAATGCAATTTAAACATGATGATGCTGCAGACCTGTACATGAGGAAATTTTCTCTATCAGGAGCTCCTTAAATCATAATTGACTACCCCTGCTATATACCAATACTCTTTCTGATCAGCTGCTATTGAGCTGTGATTCCACACTCAGATACAGCGGGATAAATACTCTGAGTGGTTCATTGAGAGGAACAACACTAAATCAGCTATGGTATTTGGAATAGTTTGGCCATTCCGTGGACCATTGTATTGTTACAGGTTATTTACAATCAGATGCCTTAAACTAATAAACAATATGCGTTTAATTTCAGTGTATTTGATAAAGCTGCGTCAGGGATGTGGATCTATAAAAGAAAGGGAAACCACACTGGAATAAAAGCACTGCTTTGACGCTGGGTGCTGTCAATTTGCAAAACTGAACTTGCGTATGCCAAGCATTTAGCTGGTGTGAAAATATGTGTGGCTTTACGCCATGTTTAGTTTTTGTACATCGTGATGTGAGCATGGAAACGGGCATACACAACATTTTTGTGCATACACACCTTTTATACATGAGGCCCCTGGTCACTTTATTTCACCTAATCATGTTGCTCTTGAGATGGTATGTTGGTGCAGTGGAGAGCATTAGAACTTTGTATCCCCATCGATGCTATGCTGTTCATTATCTGTGTGAAGTTTGTATATTTTCTTCTTTTGTGTGTGTGTGTGTGTGTTACACCAGCTAATCCACTTTCCTCTCAAATCCCAATGCTGCCAAAATAACAGAAAGGGTGTGAACCCCTTAAAAACTGAGCCACAAAGTAGGCCACAATCCTTACCACCCTTCCCAGATAAGGTAATGCTCCAGGGCAGTCTGAACAGCAACTCTACTGACCATTTTCCTATACAAGCTTAAAAGTTATTTTGGCTCTAAAAAGTTAAAAGTTGTGGTTGAATGTCCTGAAATATACAAATTTGCATACAAGGAAGAAAATCTATAAAAAATTCTAGCATGCAAAAAAAAAACACAAAATGAGATTCTTTTTAGAAAAAGATTTCTATTGAGAGAATTAAAATAATAATAATAATAAACCTCAAAGGGCATAAGGGCAAAATGTCTTAATACCTAAAATGCAATCCTGAGTTAACAGGCCAACAATATAAAGAACAGAATCTAAAGACAGAAGCAAATAAATAAAAAAAACAGGAAAATCCAATCAAAAAAATATGGTTTAATATACAATCCCATCCTAAGTCAACATTCCTCTGCTGCTTTCTGACTGACTTATAAACCCAGAAGGAGGACTGAGCAGCTGTGATGTCACCTGCCACACATTTAAAGTCATAGTGCATAATGACGACATAACAAGAAACAGTAATACCAATAACACTAAAATATGAGAAATTATTCAAAATGGGCAAATGTGACAACAAAAAAAGAAAATAATCCTAAACCAGTGTAGTAAGAAACAGAAACAAAGATGAAGGGTTGGGGCATCAAATAGTGATCCCCGTATATTGTTTTACACAAAAAAAGTAGATCACAAAAATATGTCTTTACAGACAGGAGTCTCCAAACAGACTGGGGATGGATGGCGGTAGTGCTGGCTATAAGACTGATAAGGTGGAAGGTGTAGGTTCAGGTGCCCCAAACCTTTAAGACACATCATGCATTGTTGGCCTGTGATTCTCCGTATCTGCAGAGGGAAGGAGAGGAGATGGGTTAGGAAGCAATTTCAACACCTGACTCAGATTGGAATTACAACTCAACAAGCCCTGAAAATGTCTCCTAGGCATGCATGTGTGACACTAGGGAATAAACCCTGGCATCTTTTAATTGTCATGTTGTTAATCAACAACAACGGATAGGAGAGAATGTGTGTGTTTGCATTGGTCTGGTATATATAATCCTTACTCCTGCCGTGTGCCAGATTCTGGCCCCCTACCAGAGCAAAACACCACAAACAAGCAAAAAGAAACTTTTCCAGAAAAGAGCATGTGCTTTAAGTTCCTACCAGATATTTTGGAAGAGGCAATAGTGAGAAATGCCAGGCACAAACAAACAAATATATAAATAAATATATGATATACTGTAAGTATAGTACATTATTTAGGGGAAATGTGTGTAATGTATTGTGAAAGCAAAAGACAGAGACAAAATTTTGTGCACCACCCCTGTAATCCCCATTGAAATGCAACCGAAGAAACAGAAAAGGTACAAACAAAATATTGCCCACTGCCATTAATAATGAAGTGGTCTTTTAATATATTTGAGATAGTCTCTTTCTCTCTCTCTCTCTCTCTCTCTCTCTCTCTCTCACCCCTGAGCCAAAAGAAGATACCAAGTACAAACAGGGCAGCCATATATTTGTCTCCAGGCCCAGAAGGGGTGGAACCTGGGAGGTTTGCAGGAGTGTGATCAGGCATCACCTGGCTGTCAGAGCCACGGATGGAAAGAAAAAATTGTCAGCAATAGCATCCCATCTCATCCTAGTGTGATACTACTTACCTCGTCAGAGTCTTGAAGGAGCCCCCTATGCACTTGTGTGTGAAAAGACATAGTGTTTGCATAGACTTTCAAAACAAAGAATTATATGGAAATTATTTAAAAAAAAAATGGTTACACATTGGATAATCAATTCAGCTGTTTTTGTTGGAGGGTGTGAGCTAGTGATTCATATAACATTACAGCACACCTTCTGTATTGTCTTACCTTTTGTGTTCCCATTTTTCTGCTTATAAGCTTTCTAAGGGGGGATATGTTGCTTGATTTTAATAAATGAACAATTTTCAAAGACCACAATATTCCATAAATCAAGCGCCCTATCTGGTTGTAGCACATTAAAATGAATAGCTACTCATCTATAGTAATATTGAAAATTAAGAATAATTTAAAAAAATAAGATTCCTATGACTATAATCAAGTGAAATAATATACAGAAAATGGCTAAATGTATCTTTGGAACTGATTAATCACTGTACGTAGTAATAATGACTATTCTTTTTTGAGATATTAGAGTGCCTTGTTTCTTTGACTGAGGTGAGGTCATATAAGTAGTATTTTAAATAAAGTGGATTTTCATCCAACCTACATCTTGAACATTAAAGTCAAAATTGTGTACGAATATACACTATATTGCCAATGTGATGTAAAGATTATTTGACAATACTACTGGGCCTTAAATTAATGGAATCAAGATCTAATTGGAATCCAGAATATGTACAACAGTTTTCAAATGCACATCAAATAATGTTAAAACATACAGAAGAAAGTTCCCATTCAAAAATATTCAGAATCCAGTGGAAAGTTGTATACTTGTTTTTTCACAATACATTTTGCGTTATGCTGTTCTGTTTGAAGTCTAATACTCATGTTAAATGTTTAATTTAGATAGCATTGTTTATTAGAAGGCCCTATAATAAAACATTTCATAAGGTATCTAATATAACAATATCAGTAGTAATATAACAGTATGTTTTTTATAGCTACATACTCTACTCAGCATAGTTGCTGAAAACAACAGGTAGGAACCAAAGTAGCACATCACTGGCTTATGTAAAAGAATAATGTATTTTTGCTTACATTTCAAGTTACAATGAAACAGCAAAATCCATGGAAATGTTCTACCCAAGATATATAACTGACGATTTTCCTGGATTAAATACTACAATTGATGCAGCCTTTGAAAAAAATGGTAAGTATTAATTAACATGGTCAAAAATATTTCAAGTTTTCATCTGTCTACAGGAGTGCAATATGCTTCCTTGTTTTTTCTTCTAGGCTTCCTTCACTTCTTCGTCGGGTCTGCAGTTCACAAGTACAACTACAATGAAAAAAGTATTGTTGAAACTAAAAAGGCAAACAGCTGGCTTGGTTGCTAGATTATTTGTTAAAATGTGATGCTATGTTTATACGTTGTACAACAATTTAAGTTCTCTTGTTTAAATTAAAAGCTATATAGCCATATTGTCATTGGGAACATGTGTACTGTACTGTGTTCATAATGAAGGTACAAAAGAAAATTGTCATGCTTTATATTAATCCACAAGAAAAGCTTATTGCATAAAAAAGATTTAAATTATTTTTTAACAGTATACCTATATCATTCAATTATTGTTATTCAAACATAGGGGTGCATCATTTTATTAATGTAATGTGCATTCATTTTTATTTCATTTTTCCATCATATGTAAAACATGTAATGTAGATACTGCAGGTAAATACTGCACTACTTTGAGAGAAATAGTTAAAGAAAAAATACTTAGGAATACTCCAGGACTTTTTACATTCTAAATAAATTACTTTTGATTTTCTCTCTGATAATTAAAAGGGAGTTAACTGAACCAATTCTTCTGCATACATCTTTGCAGTTTAAAATGCTGTTTGCTATAAATTAGTTTAATGGCAAATAACGCTGCTCTGCTCTGACACCATTCATTTAGTTGAGGCTGCACCAAATGGTTTTTACATTCTTTCACAAATCAAGAATCTCGGAATAATTTCATGAGATAAATTATTATGTGCAATTTTTGTATCCATATTACAAACGAAAAAAAAGCATAGCATTGGTAGGGAAAGTGTAAAGAAGACTGTTTAAAAGCCCAATCCAGCTATTTAATTACACAAGGTATTACCCAACAGTTCTAGCATTGTTTAGTTGACAATCTAAAAGAGAAGAATGTTGTCATTTTATACTGATTAATACACAACACTGAACAAAAACAGAATTTCAATTGTCTAAATATAATTTTATGGCAAGGTTACAATGCAGCATCTTTCTGGCTGGAAAGTAGCAACTGCTGATGCGTCAATCGTAAGTTTATTGGGTCATTATTATATGTACAGAGTACCTGCATGTTAGGGCCTGCAGGGGGTGCATCAGCTTCCCAAACCCAACACAGACAGATACAGACACAAGTTCTTTCACACACTCTGGCTTTTATATCAGTGGGAAACGCTTTTCAACCATTTCTCAAGGACAGTACAGTACTGCCAAGCACAGAGCAATGCCTTTCTTTTCTCTTTTTCTCACTCTCTCTCTCTCTCACACTCTGTCAGTGTCTATCGTTTCACTTCCATTCTTCCTCCAGTAAGCTTCGTTCCTCTTCCTCCCAACTCTGGCTCCTGGAGCAGTGGCAGTGGGCTTCTTTTATCCAGTACCCAGGAGTACTTCCGCTGGCCCATTAGTGTGGCCCAGAAGCACTTCCAGATGAGATGGCAGTCTCTGCAGCATTCACGGATCCCAACAGGACTGTGCTAAACTTCAGCTCCCATGAAGCCTTGTGATAATCTGAGCCAAAGCTGCAACCCAGGAGGACTACCATCTAGTATTCCGGGGTAGATGTACCCTGTGCCTGTTTTATCCCTTGGTCCTTCCAGTATTAAGACATCCCTGCCAGGTAAGGGCCCTGGTCATCCACCACAGTGTGCTAATCAGTATGCATTATACATATCACCACTGTTGAGCACTATTCTTGCATCTATTGGGCACTTCCAGAAATAAGCTATCAGTAGACAACTGTGCAGTGAGGAGGTTTGGAAAATCAGAAGCAGAGATTCAGGCAGTGAGGAAGAATTTTCATCTTCTGGAAATACATCAAGGGGATACATTGTTCATTTAGTGTCCAGTGCATCCATGGCTCTCAAGGACATCTTAAGCTCAATGGTCAAAGGTTTCAATTGAATTCTATTATACACTTGAAAAGCCAACTCAACAAATATGCAGAATTAGCTATGCCACCTGTGTAAGACAGGTTGAAATCAGAAGGCACATCACAAACATTTTTAGTAATAAAAAGTATTACAATGAATGTTTGAAATGTGCCATCTGTTGAAATGAAAAATGCAATGGATATGTCTCTGTAGTATGCTATTTGGTTTTCCATAGTGTCCACTGGTGGCGCGCAAGGACCCCAGCAAGGTCATCCCTCTGAACTCCAATTCCTAGGAAACACTGCAGGTGTTTGAGTAGGAATACAGACAGAAGATTACTGCTCCTTCTTATGCCAGGGGATGGATTACCCATAAAAAAACATCTTCTCTGGCCCTTCTATTTGTCCATGATCCCACTGGAGGTTTCGGTTGGCCTGGCAGAGCCTCCACTTCTGGTGTCCTTCCATTATGTCATGAGAGCTGGTTAGGGGATCTTCCTCAAACCACATTAAGATGCCAGACCATCCAATGCAAGGACAGGCTAATTTAATGTTAAATCACCAAAAAACATTTTCAGCATAATCTGTGAATGACTAAAATGATAATGTTTTAATGCCTCTGCAGAAACAATGCTTGCAAACAGAAGCATGCATGGCTAATTAAGGCCATTTAATGAGCTTCTACGACTGAAATGATTAAGAATATTACTGTGGTGCGATTTATGTAAATGGAACCTGGTTCTGAGATTTTAACTTCTTCTGGTTTTACTCAGCATTTCAGGTTTTTATAATTCTTTATTTGTTGGGAATAAAATAAAGCTGTCTAGTACATTTGTCATACTGAAATATTACTCAAGACGCTTTTGAAATTGTGCTGGATTGTAAAAGATACTTACACATCTAATCAGTGTGCTCAAGGCTACAAATTAGAAAGAAAAATTAGTTTTTTTCAGTAGATATCTCAAATAAAGTGAAAAACTAAAAAAAGGCACGTGATTTTGCCTGCCTGGTTTTTCTCAAACTCTGTACAGTATATGTTAAATATATCTGAATCACCCAAA
Source organism: Polypterus senegalus (assembly GCF_016835505.1). Lineage (NCBI taxonomy): Eukaryota > Metazoa > Chordata > Cladistia > Polypteriformes > Polypteridae > Polypterus > Polypterus senegalus. The sequence goes on along the minus strand of NC_053155.1, from coordinate 123,153,614 downwards.
ACTGCAACAACAAAAGACCAATCTGAATGAAATAATGTGTTTTTACTATCAGTATGCAAATGTCAGCGTAATTTCCTTATACTGTACTTGATGCCCTGAAACCTGCTACAAGTAATGTACTAAAAGCATACCATTCTCCAGAATTAAATGTACCTCTGTGAATATTATCACATTTCATCATGTATGCTGGTGTGCCCTCCAAATTCCAAATAAGGTTAAATATGTGTGCCCATTAAAAGACTAGTGTGAAATTGTGTCCTAAATTGGTGTATTAAACAAATAATAAACTTGTAGAAGAGTGATACAAGGTAAAAAGGAAAGTACCAGAGTAATAGGGCAAAATAATACATGTGCTGACCTTCCAGGTCCTATTTGATAGATTAAAGTCCTCTTCTAATTAATACAGTGCATGCAGTACTTTCTCATTTTAAACCAACACCAGAATGCTCCTTTTTTTCACTTCTATCAACTTCTTCCCAGTGTACTGGGCCACAGTACAACCCACCAGTTGAACACTCTCCTAGCTCACATCATGACTTAAAGTTCAAAAGATCCCTGGCCAAGAGTGCCTTTTTAAGCCCCAGCACTTGAGTACTTCTGGAGACAGTTCTAATTTTCTTTGTATATGTGATAATGACATTCAGATAAAGCAGTGTTTCTCAACCTTTTAAGTATTTGCGACCTGGGTTTTCATAACAGTTTTAATCGCGCACCCCCTAACATTTTTTTGAAATGTAGACGCATATTTTATTATACTTACTTAACTTTTATCGACATTTATCTAACTCTATATTTATTGTTCTAGTATCAGAATGTAGTTTAAGTTAATCTGTTTTGGATTCAACAGATGCTTTTTTTCATATTTTTGATTTTTGTTTTCTTTTTTTCACATCTTTGCACCCCCATTTTTGTTACTTCGCACCCCCCTAGGGGGACCCACCCCACAGGTTGAGAACCTCTGATATAAACTATCAAGTCAGAGATACTGTACACCCAGTGCAACCATGGGTCCCTGTAAGTCCACAGGACTCTGAGTAAATATGCAGTTGGACTTTCACAAAAACCTAATGCTCTCTGGTGCACCAACTAGGCTGACCATCACAAGGGATAGAAATCTTAACAGAAAAAGGCAAAACACTTTACGATGTTTATAGGACAATTCAGTACCTATCAATGCAATCCTAATGGGCATTCATTGAATAATATTCTGTATGTAAAATACTACAGTCATCCTGGTTCAAAGATTCAAATGGTGGTAATGTATTAACATGAATTAAGACAAATGGAAAAAGAAGAGAGGAAACTCAAAACTCCATTTGACAACTCCTGAAGACAGACCTAGGTGGGTCTCTTGTGTTTTGGAAAACTTCAAGGAAATGCCTGGTTAACCTATGCCAAATGTCTGCTCAGTCTATCTCTAGGCATTCTTTAATGTATTGTAGTACAGGCCACTGTTCCTGTAAAAGAAAGTTTAACTGATATTTAATAGTTATTACCTATTAAGTGTTAAAAGTTGTTTTGCTATATAACGGTAGGTTATTCATAGAGGCATCTATCATAAGACAGGTTACAGTAGGCTGACATAAGACAACTTCCTTCTTTAGGAATACATCTGTTAGACACAGGAAAGATTACTTTTCCTTCTTTGGGGCACCTCTTGACACGTACACAAAAAAGAAACGGTTGGCATAAATGCTTAGATGCTGTTTCATAAGGGAGAGGGAGGAAACTAAACAGATTGAAACCTGAAAACTTTGCTCTTCTGTTTTGCAAAGCATGAATCCATGTACTCATCTGTGGCTGAATAAAGACTGATTGATTGAACTATTCCTGTATTCCTTGGGGGTTATTTCCACACCCACGATTGTGATAGAATTGTGCCATTCTGTCCTGCTGGAGTCTTTCACTTCTGATGCTTAATTGTCCTGTCATCTCTGAGGTCCTGTTTCAATTTGGCTGAAATGTCAGTGCTGCATAATGTCACAGCAAGTTACTGCAGTTACAATGATTGCACAATAACAGATTTGAAAAACAGAGACTGGTACAAGTGTAGGTGCAAGATTTATGCATAACCTAAATTTTCAGGTAAATACAAAACAACAAAATTAAATATTAGAAACAAAATGTTCCAAAAGGAGAAATATTTTTTGGATTTTTTAAACAAATTTTTACAATATGTCTGAGCAGGGCATCATTCCATTCAGTGAATTCTATGAGAGGTTTCTATGAACCAGAATCCAGAATAGATAAAATTCCAGGGCACACTCATACACACAGCTATATTCACTTTTAGGATAGGTTCTGGCTCCCTGTGACCTAAAAATAAAAAAAAAAGATGGTGGCATATTGTAGGGTTTTGCTTCAAATTTTGATATAGCCTTCCACTGTCATTCTTATGAAATGTAATTAATGTTTATAAGAAAAATAAATTTGTGTGTATTTAAAAGTGCCTGAAAAAGAGTGTAAGACTAAATGTTGTGACTAATTGACTACACACTGCATATTTGAAACAATTTAGTTGTAATTTCGAAATACAACACATGAGGTCTCTCCCAAACTACTTCTGAGTTCTTTTGGCTAGAATGAAAATTACAATGTAAACTTATCAACGTTTCAATTTAAAACGTAAGTAGATTGTATTCAGTTATCCTCATTTCACTATGTGGAATATTACATGTGTAAAAAGCAAAATTGCTGACAAAAAATTTGTGGTAATATTTTTCCAGTGTTATACTAACATAATGCTTTCTTTTTCACTTATTGTACAGTATTTCAATGTTTTTTAAGTGTAAAGATTAAAACATATTAATTAAATATCATTGGACCCAATTCATCTTTGTTCACCACCTTCTAACCGCTGCTCCTGGATTAGGGTACAACTTTCCATAGCAAATGTTGGTTCAAAATATGTATAGATATTATTTGAAATATGGATATTCCTATTTATTTTATAAAGTAATCACAATCTTTGTTATAAACATAAAAGTAAGAATGGCTAGCATTACTAATAAATAAAAACTGCACAAGTGATGATCAAAACATTTTGAGCCTGAACTACAAAGGGGTATCCTAGGGAGTTGAATTTGCAAGTGACCAGAAATTACCTCCTATATAATACAATAACAAAATAAGTTTTCAGCTATGATTTATCATATTTCTTGTTTTAGAACTGAGTTAACATGGAGACTGAAACCACCAAATCAAGTGATATACTATCACTGAATTCCTACAGCTCATGGCAAACAACACGTGTGTAATCCACTTGGTGTTAGACTTGCGTTCCTTAATGTTTATACTGTTTACAATGGTTTTGTATGGTTGTACCATTAATTGGTAGAAACACACAGCAAGAAAAGCATGGTTCTCAAAAGCTAATTTAAACGTAAAATGAAGGGGAGAAAAGAGAAACAAAGAACAACTGTCAGTTCAAAAGACAGAAATTCGAGAAATACAAAATATAAGCTTCCTACTGTGAGTGGGATACTTTGGATTTAAAAGAGAGACTGCTATGATGGAGAAGCACAAAAAAATAAAAAAAAGTATACGGCCTCAAAAATCACCCATAATTAGGCCTACACCCTCCCTAGCATACCCAGAAAAGGCTTCACCAAAGGCAGCCTGACCTCCCAACTCTACAGGCAGGCTTCAAGCCTATTCCGGCCCTAAAATGGGTAACAGGCTGTTACAAATAACTTTAAATATCCCAAATATATTAAAATTCTAGAAAAGAAAACATTTGACATGAGAATTAAGTCTAAAAAGAATCTTTATTAAAGAGTCATGTATTTATATAAAGAAAAGAAGAACAAAAATAGCAAAAAAGGCAAAATAAGGCTAAAAAAGGTAATCAAAGGTGAAGAACTCCAAATCCATAAAGCACTGACCTTTACCACTACTTGCTTCTCAGTATGAAAGACTGCCTCTGCAGGAGGTGTTACACAAACATTGAGGATATCCGCTTAGCTATTTTAATAGTGGCTGCACAAGATAAACAAAACTTTCTATTTGACAAGCATGAAATAGTTTTGTGAACCTAACAACAAGTGCATCCTTACACTGGTTTACAGTTAAGCTTAGGACTAATTTCAAGATCCTCTTTATAACATATAAAGCCTTAAATGGTGGATGCCCTGCTTATTTATCTCAATTTATTGTTACCTACAAACCACTAAAATCTCAAGATGCCAGCCTACTTAAAATTCCAAGGATTACTAAAATTAAAGTGAGAGGTTGAGCTTTCAGTTAAAGGGCCCTTAAAGCTGTGGAATGATCTGCCTGCTAATGCAAAAGAGACTCCTTTAGTTTCAGCTTTTAAATCCAGGCTGAAGATTTACTACTTTAGTCTAGAATACCCTGACTAAAGCTGCTGATTAGTATTGCATAGCACATTTTTGTTTATTCACACTATAACATGGCGTACGAACAAAAGCGGAAATGTGCTTACGCACAAAAAAATCCAGATGTATATATCTGTGCTAACGCCAACTTCCACGTTCTTCCGCTACATAAACCCCGGTCAGCGTGAAAAGTAACGCACGTGCACGTGCCTGTTGTCACTCCCCATCTCCTCCCAGAATTACGCCTCTTTGAATATGCAAATTGATATAAATAGCCCTTAAGCTTAGCATTCTGTGAAAAGGCAAAGACAAAAGCACAGGGGTAAATAGAAGAATTTCAGCAAATACCAAGTGGGGGCAAGGAAAAACATACTATTTGTTGGTTTAAACAGTGGTATAAACAACAAAAGGAAGTTGATCAAGTGACATAGAGTGTCGGAGAAACTCGAAAGCTCAAGTTCACAAAGTCGCACAGTGTCAGAAATAAAAAAAGAAGTTGTCAGATATTAAAGTTTCTTTTTGTTTTTGCTGTTTGCACAAGTCTGATTGAATAGGCAGAGTTTCTTTGCAGCCTTTGTCGATTTTCATAAAGCGTTCGACTCAGTTGATCGAGCTGCCCTGTGGGACATCCTGAGAGTTCGCGGGATCCCCTCAAGGTTGCTGGAAATCATGCTGGCCTATACATTGGTACTGTGAGTGCAGTGCAGAGCGGAGGCAGAACCTCTGTGTTTTTCCCAGTTGATTCTGTGGTTCGTCAGGGGTGTGTTCTTGCTCCTACTCTGTACAATGCTTGTATGGAATGGGTGTTGGGCAAGGTTGTGGGGTCCAGGGGCATCTGATGGTGAAGAAAGGTTCAAGGATCTTGACTTTGCTGACGATATTGTGCTGACGATGCTGTGATCTTCGCAGAATCAATGGAGGCTGTGATTGGGGCGCTCGAGAGACTGAGTGAGGAGTGTCTGGGCTTGCGAGTGTCCTGGATAAAAACCAAGATCCAGGCCTTTAATGACCTCTTGGGCACAGCCATCAGCAGTGTGTCTGTCTGCGGAGAGAGTGTCAACCTTGTCAAGAGGTTTACTTACCTTGGCAGTGACATTCATGTCTCTGGTGACCCTTCCTATGAAGTTTTATCAATATCACCTGATGACACCGACTCTCTCGATTCACTAACACAATGCCTTACTGGTATTTCTGAATGGATGAATAGCAATTTTCTCAAGCTAAATAAAGAGAAAATTGAAATTTTAGTGATTGGCAATAATGGATTCAATGAGGTTATCAGAAATAAACTTGATGCATTAGGATTAAAAGTTAAGACTGAAGTAAAAAACTTAGGGGTAACTGTTGACTGTAACCTGAATTTTAAATCGCATATTCATCAGACCACTAGGACAGCATTTTTTCACTTAAGAAACATAGTAAAAGTTAGACCTCTTATATCATTGAAAGATGCTGAGAAATTAATTCACGCTTTTGTTTTCAGTCAACTAGATTACTGTAACGCACTCCTCTCAGGACTACCCAAAAAAGACATAAATCGTTTGCAACAAGTGCAGAATGCAGCTTCTAGAATCCTAACTAGGAAAAGAAAATCCGAACATATTTTTCAAGTTTTGATGTCACTACACTGGTTGCCTGTGTCATTCAGGATTGACTTTAAAATACTGCTTATGGTTTATAAAGCCTTAAATAATCTCGCTCCATCTTATATATCGGAATGTCTGACACCTTATATTCCAAATCGTAACCTCAGATCCTCAAATGAGTGTCTCCTTAGAATTCCAAGAACAAAACTTAAAAGAAGTGGTGAGGCAGCCTTCTGCTGTTATGCACCTAAAATCTGGAATAGCCTGCCAATAGGAATTCGCCAGGCTAATACAGTAGAGCACTTTAAAACACTGCTGAAAACACATTACTTTAACATGGCCTTCTCATAACTTCACCTTAATTTAATCCCGATACTCTGTATGTTCAATTCATTATAATAACTATTCATGGTGGCTCTAAAATCCGTACTGACCCCTACTCTCTCTTCTGTTTCTTTTTCCGGTTTCTTTGTGGAGGCGGCCTGTGCCACCACCACCTACTCAAAGCATCATGATGCTCCAACATTGATGGACTAAAAGCCAGAAGTCTACATGACCATCATCACTAAGTCCTTCCGTGAAAACCCTAAATACAAAGAGAGCTGTTTCATTTATGTTAGGTAGAATACCCAGATGGGACTGGGCAGTCTCATGGTCTGGAATCCCTGCAGATTTTATATTTTTCTCCAGCCGTCTGGAGTTTTTTTGTTTTTTCTGTCCACCCTGGCCATCGGACTTTACTCTTATTCTATGTTAATTAATGTTAACTTATTTTATTGTCTTACTGTGTTTTTTATTTTTCTATTCTTCATTATGTAAAGCACTTTGAGCTACATTTTTTTTGTATGAAAATGTGCTATATAAATAAATGTTGTTGTTGCTATTGTTGTTGTTGTCAGCAGACGGATTGGGAGACCATGGGGGTCATGAGGTCGCAGGAAAGGGGTATGTGGCGATCCCGATATTTATGCAAAAGGACAAAGGTCCAAGTCTTTAGAGTCCTGGTGCTTCCTGACCTGAGAGGAATACTGGACTCCTTTGGTGCTGTGTCTCTCCGGAAAATCCTTGGGGACCATTTGACTTTGTGTCAAATGAGCGGTTGCTAATGGAGTCCCGAATGAGGCACATTACCTGCATTGTGAAGGAGCGTCAGTTACGGCACTATGGCCATGTGGCACGTTTCCCCGAGGGTGACCCAGCTCGTAAGATCCTCATTGTTGGGGACTCGAGTGGCTGGACAAAGCCAAGGGGTCGCTCACGTAACACCTGGCTGTAGCAGATAGAGGGTCATTTCCAGAGAGTGGGACTGGACCGCGTGTCTGCCTGGGGGGTTGTCAACCAGGATCCCGAGCTTTTTCGTCATGTAGTGGGTGCGGCAACACACTGTATCAGTGCATGCTCTCCAACTTGACTTGACTTGACTGATTGAATAGCATTATGTATCTTAGTGAGCTGACCCTGCAAAAAAATGATTTTTAGATTTGAAAATGGATGATGTCACGGTTATCTCTGACTACTTGTGGGGTTTAATACAAAAGTCATTCATTCAAACACAGGAAGTCCTCAAGGATGTGTCTAATCACTATTACTTTTTTTACTCTGTACACATATTTATAGGAAGTAATTGTGCACTGGAGAGATTCCAAAGGACTGGAAAATGACAAATATCATCCCATTATATAAAAAGGGTGACAGGGCAGATCCAAGCAACTATATACAGTACCTGTAAGCTTAACATGCATCACAGGAAAATTAATGGAAGGAATTTTTAAGGATAAGATTGAGCAACACCTGTCAAGGACAGGAGTTATTCTGAACATTCAGCATGGGTTCTGAAATGTGCTGGAATTCTTTGAGGAGGCAACAAAAGGATATGATCAAATTGGAACATATATTATTTATCTTGACTTTCAGAAAGAATATGATAAGGTTCCACATGAGAGGTTGGCCATCAAACTAAAAGAAGTGGGAGTTCAGGGTGATGTCTTTAAATGGGTCCAGAATTGGCTCAGACACAGGAAGCAGGGGGTGATGGTGCAGGAACCTCCTTAGAATTGGCTGATGTGTTTGAGTGGTGTTCCACAGGGGCAAGTGCTAGAGCCACTGATATGTTTAATACATCTAAATGATTTAGATAGGAATATAAGTAACAAGTTGGTTAAGTTTGCAGATGATACCAAGATAGGTGGATTAGCAGATAATTTGGAATCCATTATATCATTACAGCAAGGACTTGGATAGCGTACAGGCTTGGGCAGATTTGTGGCAGATGAAATTTAATGTCAGCAAATGTAAAGTATTGCACATAATGTAATGTTAGGTTTGAACACACAATGGGCGGTGGGAAAATCAAGAGTACACCTTATGAGAAGGATTTAGGAGTCATAGTGGACTGTAAGATATCAACTTCCAGACAGTGTTCAGAAGCCATTAAGTAGGCTAACAGAATGTTAGTTTATATAGCACGATGTGTGGAGTACAAGTCCAAGGAGGTTATGCTCAAGGTTTATAATAAACTGGTGAGGCCTCAGCTGGAGTACTGTGTGCAGTTTTGGTCTCCAGGCTACAAAAAGGACATAGCAGTGCTAGAAAAGGTCCAGAGAAGAGTGACTAGGCTGATTCCAGGGCTACAGGGGATGAGTTATGAAGAAAGATCAAAAGAGCTGAGCCTATACAGTTTAACACTAGAATTACCAGAGCCTACGAAAAAACTCGTAATTCCGTCCCACCTTAAATTGCTTCTTAAATCACTTCACACCTCTCCGCCAGCGTCCTTTGTCCTCTAAATGTGCTGATAAAGAGAAGCTAGGAGCAGCCAGCTATTCCATTCCCCCACCAATTTAGAACGTGCACCAACTTCTCTCAGCTCATGCCTTGATTGAGTATCCGGGAGTGAAATGGAGTTTTAGAGTGGAAATAATAGATCGTTATTTGGAACACACGCATTTCATGTCTGTTCCATTTCTACAGTAATCTGTGTAAACACATTGTTAAAACAGAAACTTTTTTTATATTCTACTAGTAGATGACAAAATGTAGGCATAAACTATATAATGTATGAAGCCTGAAGTCCAAATATCAAAGAAACATTTTCACAAAAGATACAAATATTACACAACAATTGCGCTTTTATTCAAAAATATAACTGCAGAAACTAAAAGCCGCCTTAACATGCGACATTGACAGCCTTTTATTGTAACTGCCTCTGTGGTGCAATCGAATCAGTTCCCGCCTGGGAATCAAAAGGTTGCGAGTTCGATCCTGTACCAGTCCATTTTGAGAAGTAAACTGCTCTTAGTCTCACTATTTTTGAGTAAAAGCATACATTTGATTTCAGTCTGTAACAGCCGGTGCAATTTATGATCCTTGTAAAGGTTGGCTTTTTTTTTTTAATTCACTTTTCATTCTCTCAGTCGCATTCAGAATCAATCCATACAACCCCATCTGACACGGCTGTTTTCACATAAAGACGCGCTATAGCTCTGCAGTGTACCACAATGCATACTAACGCCCCCCTTAAAAAGGGTTCTGACACACAGACGCTAGCGAAGCAGCCTTCTTCGTATCTCACCGTCACTTGATTTTCTTTTTATTCAGTTTTATTGAGTGTTCCTGCCAGTCCCCGCATGTTGCTGTATGCTGTTTCTTTTGTACTCCAGGACATGCAGAGGAGAGAATGGTAAAGAGCAGTAACTTCGGCGCTATATGCAATCATCAGACACTCCCCATCTGCCCGTGTCGCTCAAACACAGGAACATATGTTGGTGTAAAAGTATAACAAAAGTGCACTTTTTCCATCGCCTTTTCCTGTAAGAAGCAATGTACACACTTCCCTCTATGCTGTGGTTTCTATTACACACCTGAAAGAAAGAGACAAAATATGTGAAAATATCATCGCACTAATGCAATATTATTTGAAAATGAACAGCGTCAGATCGGGTGTGAATTTATGCAGGAACTGGAAATTCTCTGATGTGGGACCTTCCCCCAGGAAAGAAAGTACAGTGTCAGGTACTCATTCAGTGTAATAGGAACCATAGCACAGAGAGGTGTGTACACTGCAACAAGTACACGTGTCGTAAATGTAGGAAGGACGGTCCTTGGGTGTATGGGAACTGTTAATATTTGAATGTGATGATTTTATATAACACGAATGGAAATCAGCACTTCTTAGCATTGCACCATGCAAGCTGTCGTATCAATCGCCTACTGTAACTTGCTTTCTTTTTTCTTCGGTTATACAGGTAGTCTTGAATAAAAGTGCACTTGTTTTGTTTGCGAAATGAAGTGTCTGCGTGCACTTTTCGTGGCATTACACGTGTATTTTTTGAACATGCCCGTTTGAGCATGCTCAAACACAGGAACATGTGTTGGTGTAAAAGTATAACAAAACAACGGGCAGATGGGGAGTGTCTGATGATTGCATATAGCGCCGAAGTTACTGCTCTTTACCATTCTCTCCTCTGCATGTCCTGGAGTACAAAAGAAACAGCATACAGCAACATGCGGGGACTGGCAGGAACACTCAATAAAACTGAATAAAAAGAAAATCAAGTGACGGTGAGATACGAAGAAGGCAGCTTCGCCAGCGTCTGTGTGTCAGAACCCTTTTTATGGGGGGCGTTAGTATGCATCGTGGTACACTGCAGAGCTATAGCACGTCTTTATGTGAAAACAGCCGTGTCAGATGGGGTTGTATGGATTGATTCTGAACGCGACTGAGAGAATGAAAAGTGAATTTAAAAAAAGGCCAACCTTTACAAGGATCATAAATTGCACCGGCTGTTACAGACTGAAATCAAATGTATGCTTTTACTCAAAAATAGTAAGACTAAGAGCAGTTTACTTCTCAAAACGGACTGGTACAGGATCGAACTTGCGACCTTTTGATTCCCAGGCGGGAACTGATTCGATTGCACCACAGAGGCAGTTACAATAAAAGGGTGTCAATGTCGCATGTTAAGGCGGCTTTTTGTTTCTGCAGTTATATTTTTGAATAAAAGCGCAATTGTTGTGTAATATTTGTATCTTTTGTGAAAATGTTTCTTTGATATTTGGACTTCAGACTTCATACATTATATAGTTTATGCCTACATTTTGTCATCTACTAGTAGAATATAAAAAACGTTTCTGTTTTAACAATGTGTTTACACAGATTACTGTAGAAACGGAACAGACATGAAATGCGTGTGTTCCAAATAACGATCTATTATTTCCACTCTAAAACTTCACGTCACTCCCAGATATTTAATCAAGGCATGAGCTGAGGGAAGTTCGTGCACGTTCTAAATTGGTGGGGGGATGGAATAGCCGGCTGCTCCTAGCTTCTCTTTATCAGCACATTTAGGGGACAAAGGACGCTGGCGGAGAGGTGTGAAGTGAATTAAGAAGCAAGTTAAGGTGGGAATTACGAGTTTTTTTAATAGGCTCTGGTAATTCTAGTGTTAAGATAAAGAAGATTAAGAGGTGACATGATTGAAGTGTTTAAAATTATGAAGGGAATTAGTACAGTGGATCAAGACTGTTATTTTTAAATTGAGTTCATCAAGAACACAGGGACACAGTTGAAAACTTGTTGAGGTTAAATTTCGCACTAACATTAGGAAGTTTCTCTTTACACAAAGAATGATAGACACTTGGAATAAACTACCAAGTTGTGTGGTAGACAGTAAGACTTTAGGGACTTTCAAAACTCAACTTGATGTTTTTTGGAAGAAATAAGTGGATAGGACTGCCGAGCTTTGTTCGGCCGAATGGCCTGTTCTCATCTAGATTGTTCTAATGTGATCTGATATAGAACAATGACCACTGTTCTTGTTATCAAGTATGCAGATGACACCATTCTGATGGGATGCATATCTGTGGATGATGAAAGCCATTACTTAAATCAAGTGGACTGTTTGGTAAACTACTGCGATAAGAATTATTTTACTCTAAATGTCAAAAAGACCATTTTGACTTTAAGAAACAGAAATCTGCATGTTCACCCATCCTTGTTCCAGAGGAGGAGGTAGAAATAATGACTGAATATAGATACTTAGGATGTACCCTAGATAACAATCTTAATTGGGATACAAATAGAAAAAACATATACAGTGGAACCTCGGTTCATGACCATAATTCGTTCCAAAACTCTGGTCGTAAACCAAAAGTAATTTCCCCCATAGGATTGTATGTAAATACAATTAATCCGTTCCAGACCATACAAACTGTATATAAATATATTTTTTTGAAGTTTTTAAGCACAAATATAGTTAATTACACCATAGAATGCACAGCGTAGTAGTAAACTAAATGTAAAAACACTGAATAACACTGAGAAAACCTGAGAAACACACTGAGAAAATTAAACACTGCAAGAGTTTGTGCTGTAGTGCTATGAACCGCTACCTAAAAACACTTTTTTTTAATGAGTTTTAAGCACAGGGGAAAAAATGAACATTTCAAAAATCCGTAATTTAATAACCACCAAGAAAAGTAACATTGCAACAATGCACGCTACGAACCGAAGTGAAGAGGATGTTAAAATCAAATAGAAAAAAGTCTTCATTAAATACAACGAGGTTAAAACAATGCTCGGATCTGTCTCTTTAAAAAAACAAGCCTTATGCATCCAGCCGTCTCTCTCTCTCTCGCGCTTGTGTGTGTGTGTGTGTGTCTCTCTCGCGTCTGAGTGTGTGTGTGTGTCTCTCTCTTGCGCGCGCATGTCTCTGTGTGTCTCTCTCGTGCGCGCATGTGTGTGTGTGTGTGTGTGTGTGTGTGTGTGTCTCTCTCGCGTGTGCGTGTCTGTGTATCTCTCTCACTGCACAGGGAATGCACAGGGAGAGACTGAACACGTGCGGAAATCATCGGCGTGCACAAACCGAAAGGGAAACTGGCTTGTTCATATACCGAGTCTGTGGTCGTGAACAGATGCAAAAGTTTGGTGAACTTTTTGGTCATAAACCGATTGTACGTGTTCCAAGACATTCGTGAACTGAGGTTCCACTTTACTCTAAATTCAATCAGCACTTATTGCTCTTCCGAACACTCAGACTTTTTAAAATGAACAAGGACCTCATGTTGTCCTCTTATCACAATGTGACCCAGTCTGTTTTCACTTTCAGCTTCATTGCCTAGTTGAGTGGTGTGACAAGCCAAAATTGCAGCTAAAGTTATTGGTGCTGATGTAGATGTAGATGAAATAACCTCAATTGATGATAGACACCCATTACATGCAGAACTTAATTTCAGTAAATCAGGGAGGAACTCTGAGACATGGACATTTATATGTTTACTGACAATAATGTATTTAGTCACGTTTATATTTCGCATAAGCTATTAAAATGAAAAGTGTTTTGCTCCTGATTTTGTTTGTACTCAATGTCTGGTGCATCACGTTGCAGTGTCCAACAGTAGTCAACAAGCATTGACGGATTCAAGTTGCCCTGGTATCATTTCTCCATTGTAGCAATGTCCTGGTGAAGCCTTTTACTGTGTTCATCACTGACAGCACCAAGATTTGCAGGGAAGAAGTCCAAGTGTGAGTGGAGGAAATGAATCTTAAGTGACATGTTGCACTTCATTGACTTGTATGCTTTGAGAAGTTTGTCTACCAGCTCAATGTAGTTTGGGGCTCTGTAATTGCCCAGAAAATTGTCAACAACGTCTTTGAAGGCTTTCCAGGCAATTTTGTCCAGCCCAACTAACAGATCTTCAAACCGCTTGTCACTCATAACATGTCTAATCTGGGGGCCAACAAAAATGCCTTGTTGGCATCCATTATTCTTGGGAACATCTGTCTTAAATAACGAAAACCTTCGTCTTCCTTGTTCAGTGCTTTCACAAAATTCTTCATGAGTCCCAGTTTTATGTGAAGAGGAGGCAAAAATATCTTTGCCGGGTCAATAAGCAATTCATGTGCCACATTTTTCTGTCCTGGAACTACTTTTTACGGAATGGCCAGTTCTGTCGAGAATAGTGCAGCTCTTTGGCACGGCTGTCCAATTCACAGATGAAACAACAGTACTTTGTATAGCCGAGCTGCTCTCCTAGTAACAGAGCAACGACTTTATGATCTTCACAGATATTCCAGTTGTACCTGCTATACTGGACGTGCTTCAGCAACAGTTCCATATTCTCATATATTTCCTTCATGTGTGCTGCATAGCCAACGGGTACTGAAGGATAAACATTGCCATTGTGTAGCAGAACAGCTTTCAGGCTTAATATTGACGAATAAATGAAGAGACGCCACTCCTTAGGATTGTGATCACAAAACTAGGCCAAGAACAATCCTTCAATGTCACAACAGAAACAAAGACTGTCGACTTGTGCAAAACTTTTGGTTATATCATGATGTCGGCTTCGAAACACAGAAATATTCGTACCTGCTGACAGCAAACACCATTCCTGCAGTCTCAAACCCTGCAGCTCGGCTTTTGCTTTTGACAGACCAAAATCTCTCACCAAATCATTCAATTTGGACTGTAATATCAGATGTGGATCGCCTGATGAGCACAGTTCAAAATTCGGGTCAATGTCACTGTCAGTACCCTGCATTACAGTTTCTTCATCTGGTTCTTCTAAGGTCCAATCCTCTGGTGGTTTCAGAATTGGAAGACTGTTGTCAAGGAGCACGGGTCTCATTGCTGAAGGCAGATTAGGATATTTAATTTACTTCTCGTTTTTGGCAGAGAAATCAGACACATTAGTCAAAAAGAAGTAACAGTCCGTCATATGGTCTTTTTGTTCTTGCCATATCATTGGAACAGCAAACTGCTTTATCTTTCGAGTGCCTCTGAGCCAGGCTCTCAGACTGACAGCACATGTCACACAGCAAATTTGAGGTACCCATTCCTTGTCTTGACCACCAATACAGATGATAAGCTTTCATCACAAGAGCAGTCATCCAACGTCTCTGAGGTGCAAGTGTATATTCGCACAGATATAGCAAAATGTATCGTGGCTGGTATGACATTGACGAGACATATCGCCCGACACCAAAACGTCTATAGCATCAAGCTTACTTACTGTTATATTGTATACTTTACTATACTGATACTATACATACATACTGACTATCTTTATAAACCAAATGAGCAGGATTGGTGTATGCAAGCCACCTTTATAGCATGCTAAAACAGTGTCAAGCTCATTCAGACCTGCCCAGGAAGTCAACTTCCACAGAACAGCTTCCAACCTGGACATGTCCAGGTTGCTTGTTGGTAAGTCACTTATGGGAGTGAAAATGTTTGGATTGTCACAGGTGGCTGGGTGCGGTCGGCAATCAGCCACCTATTTAAGGCGCCGCCACCCTGCAATCAAGGCTCGAGTCAGGTGAGGAGGAAGACGAGTTCGTTGCAGAGGAGGCGAGGAGAGGCCCGAGTGATTTGTGTGTGGAGACAGTGGCTAGTGAGAGCCTGGACTTTGGGGAGACTGGGGGTTTGGTGGCGGTGCACTTGACTTTTGTATATATTAGTGTAAATAAACGTGTGGTGATGGCTAAACCGGTGTCCGCCTGTGTGTGTCCTGGCCGTCCTATTTCACAGTGGCGTAGTCAGCAGGATACTCCACCTGGGTCGAGTTGGGGACCTGCATTCATGGAAAAGTCTGTGAAAGGTCAGGCACAACAGGGGAACTCCCCCATGTGCCGCAGGGGAGGCATGCACCCATCCCCGCAACAACGGAGTGTATTATGGACCGTTGGCGGTCCATTGGTGGACTGCGGAGTGTATTATGGACCGTTGGCGGTCCATTGGTGGACTTTGTGTTTAAGGGGCGGCTCACCGACGCGGGGCCCAGGAAGGAGGCTGCCAAGAAGGAGAGGTTGTGGCTGCGGAAGCCGCAGCAGCAGCGGAAAGAGGAGAGCAAGATGGCCGACCAAAAGTCCCTCCTCGTTACAGGCACGGGATTGGACAGCGTGCCCTGTTCTCTCGCCAGTGATTGGTCGAAGGCGAGAGCAGGGAATGTCCGTCCCGTGCACCAAGGAAACCTGAGTGGGCCGCAGGGAAAGGCCCATAGAGAGCAGTCGGTAAGTGGAACTACTCACAAGGTACGCCCACCGCCGGCTGCTTCTCTATCCTTGGCGGCAATTTTGCAGGATTTGCGAGAGGAACTGCGCCGTGTGTTGTTGCCGCCAGCCGAGCGATGTGCCCTCCGGGCGGAGACGCTGGAGTCAGGAGGGATGTCAGTGGCGTCGGATCGAGAGCCGCAGGCAAGAGAGGATCGGCGCACTGTGGGAGCTCCTGGAAGAAGAGGCACAAAAGGGAAGGTAAGTGAGACCGACCCCGTGAAGCTCAAGACGCCAGCGGGGCTGGGTCTGCCCTCTTGCAATGGGCAGATCCAAACCGCCGCGGCGTCCCAAAGTAAGCGAAGGAAGCGGCTTGGGGAAGCCAGTTCCTCCGACATGGGAGGATGTGCCGCTCAGTGCGCACGTCCCGCGAAGGGCCGTCCTCTGTGGATGCAAAGGAGAAACCCGCAGCTTGGGAGGTGGACACGAAGCCCAATCCCACTAGTGGTGCCGTGGTGGGGACTGCGGACTGCTCAAGCGGGGAAGCTGAAGGAGGGAGCATCAGGATGCCGATCGGAGCGGAACGTCCCCGCCCCTTGTTTTTCTGTTTTGTTTACAGGTTCGGGCCCTAGGCTGCAAAGTGTCGGCTTGCCGCCGAGGCATTCACGTCCTCGCGGAATGGTCTGCTGGTCCCTGGAGGTCCCAGCTGGCGGGGGAGTACTGTCACAGGTGGCTGGGTGCGGTCGGCAATCAGCCGCTTATTTAAGGAGCCGCCGTCCTGCAATCAAGGCTGGAGTCGGGTGAGGAGGAAGACGAGGTCGTTCCAGAGGAGGTGAGGAGAGGCCAGAGTGATTTGTGTGTGGAGACAGTGGCTAGTGAGAGCCTGGACTTTGGGGAGACTGGGGGTTTGGTGGCGGCGCACTTGACTTTTGTATATATTAGTGTAAATAAACGTGTTGGTGATGGCTTAACTGGTGTCCACCTGTGTGTGTCCGGGCCGTCCTATTTCACAGGATACAAATATAAGAAAAAATCATGACAAAACTGAAACGTTACGTGATGAGTAAATTTTGACGTGATATTCGTGATCAGCACCCAAAAATCTATAAGAAACACCCAACAGTGTTCAAGAAGCAAAAACTTTGCTGTGCAGTGCTATTTAAATGATGTAAAAATTTTATCTGTATAATGTAAAAAACATATTTTGCTGCATTCATCTTAAAAATGATATCGTCCTCATATGTAAATACACGCTTTATAAATTGGCTCAGGTTGTGCAATATTATAACTGTATTGCAAGTTTACAGTGAGGTAATTGTACTTATAGGTACAAACAGTTCTATAAGGAGCACTTGATGGACTTATTGGGTGCATTTAGCGCTCTTGGGATGAAACTGTTTCTAAATCACAAGGACCCTACAGGAAAGGCTTTAAAGTATTTTGGGAGTATTTCAAGCAGTGTGTGCTTGATCCTGTATACCGATAATTCTCTTTCCGATCAGCTGCTTGAGAGCTGTGATTCCACACTCAGATACAGTGGGATAAATACTTGAAAGTAACAATGCTAAAGCAGCTATGGTATTTGAAATAGCTTGGTCATTCCGTGGACCATTATATTGTTACGGCTTGATTACAATGAGATGCCTTAAACTAATAAACAATACGTGGTTAATTTCAGTGTATTTGATAAAGCCATCAGGGATGTGCATCTAAAAAAGAAAGGGAAACCACACTGGAACAAAAGAACTA
Organism: Polypterus senegalus; assembly: GCF_016835505.1. Lineage (NCBI taxonomy): Eukaryota > Metazoa > Chordata > Cladistia > Polypteriformes > Polypteridae > Polypterus > Polypterus senegalus. Next base: position 123,135,951 of record NC_053155.1, on the reverse strand, counting down.
CTTTGACACTGGATACCGCTAGTTTGCAAAACCAAGTGGAGAACTTGCATACGCCAAGGATTTAGCTGGCGTGAAAATGTGCGTGGCTTTATGCCAAGTTTAGTTTTTATACATCATGAGGTGAGCGTGGAGATGGGTGTACACAACATTTTTGTGTGTATGCACCGTTTATAGATGAGGCCCCAGGAGAGGAGACCTAAAATCTTGGCAAAGTAAATCCAGCAGAATTCTTTTTATTAAAATGGGGTTTTTAGGATTATATGCTGCGATTTCTCCATGACATGCAGTATATGCTTAATTATCAAATTGAACTGACATAATACTTAAAAATAATTCACTTATTTATGAAATTCCATTTTTTTCCTACACATCACAACAAACCAAATAACATTCAAACAGCATCTGCTTTATACAAACTGGTTGCTTGCAATTTCAAAAGCCATTACTGTTTAAAATGCAATATCAATGCGTAATTAAGATTACTAAAGCTCTGTGGTGGGCTGACGCCCTGCCCAGGGTTTGTTTCCAGCCTTGTGCCCTGTGTTGGCTGGGATTGGCTCTAGCAGACTCCCGTGACCCTGTAGTTAGGATATAATGGGTTGGATAATAGATGGATGGATTACTAAAGCTGATACAAAAATATTAATAAACCCATGAACTTGAAAAACGATCAAAATGTAAAAAAATGTGCTCAAAGTAAAATGGATAACGTACACATCAATAATAATCATTAATAATTGATAGAAATCAATAATAATAACATTGGATTTTATTCAATAATAGTGAAACAGGGCAAAAAAATAGTTTGCTACCTGAAATAAATGGCATTGTGTGGTCTCAACAGTTATGTCAAAATAGATTAAAAGAAAAAGATTCTCAAGCACAGAGACTCTAGCAGAATGGGAGTTTAAAGAAGTGGAGAAGGATAAACAGAGAGGTTATATTAGCATTCATTACAAGCAGACAGAGGCCTAGTGGCACTGAATTAAAAAAGTAAGTAAGATGGATAGAGTGCTCAGTGGTTGTTAGAGAGATTTCTATTGGCTCTTATAGTAAAGAATAATGTATTATGGGCCTTAGATATTGGGAAGCAGCCTTATGATTATAAATTCATAAATATGCCTGAGTGACAAGTGATAATGTGAAAGTTTTACTTTGTTTCTTATCTCTGTGTTTGACATAATGTTTAACATAACAGTACTTTGCTTTTTACTTTAAAATATATGTAGCTGTGTAAGGTTTTCCAAACAGTTCAAAATATTTCAAATGCAGCTACCGAAAAGACATTCAATCACTAGTATCATCCGCCACACATAAAAAACTTCATAGTCCAAGTGAAGTGGTTTTAGTGAAATTCAACTGTTCACACAAAAAATACAGGAAAAACATACTGGCTAAAAAAGGGTGAAAAAGGGAAACTTACGGTATTCTGTTTGAGGATTAGGTATCTAGGTTACATTTCTTAAAGTTTCTACTGTATAAGTTACCTCATTCACTTCACCACATTAACATACTGTACATAACAGTCAGAACCCTCTATGTCCTTAATGCCTGTCTGTCTAACAGTTTATGTTTCTTTCTAGCTGTCAAACTTCAATCCAAGGGCAATACTATTGTCACAAAGAGCTAACATTACAAACATTTCATTATCTTTGACTTGTAGGGGATTAAACCATATATTCCATTATCTATATTAAGTCAACATTATATTCAAGTTCAAAACTAAGCAGACTGAGATAAATTTACCAATAACATTAACTTAAAGAATCGAGTTGTCACAATTTTATACATTTGTATGTCACTGCTGGCTCCAGCTCTTAGTGCACATACTGGAAACACAGGGTATACCACTGTAATGGCAAATTAGAACTGAAAATGCTTCCAAGCCTTTTGCCCTCTGTTTTCAGGTGGACATGTCCCAGGATGAACACTAGATACCCAAAGGTACTTAAAAGTACTAGAGAGGACTAACAAAGATCACCTCTTCCAGTTGCGTGACAACAAGATGGTTTAACCAGAGAGAATTCAGTTCAGCTGACGTCTTTGTGAAGACAGTAACAGTTCTGTGGAAGAAAAAGTAAGCCACAATAATAATTATCAAAATTATTACCAGAAAATCTTGTATACTATAAGATGTGATTCAGAGTCTTTAATAGAAATGGAATGAATAGTATTTCATACACCATTTCTTATAGTCTTAGATATGTAACAGAATGAGAAAAACAAACTGGATTCAGATACTCTGTTTTCCAGTTCTTTTAAATAATGGCCCATTTTGATTAAAACATAAATGAGAGGAAATAGCCTTACTGTTTTTCCTAGCTCTAGCAGACCTTTTCAAAAAGTAAATTGCCAGGTCTAAAATCTAAGGGTCCATATTTTTAAATTTTCCACAGTGTCTCACAGGCTGCTCTAGGCATTCCTACAGGGAAACATACTATACAGTTCAGACTAGACACTCAATGAAAATAAATGCCACTAGCATGTCTGGTTTAGCAAATTTATTCTGTGGTTTAGAGTCTTGATAAATCAAGTGCCCCCTAGCAGTCTCCCTAGGCATCAAACTGGAACAAAACTATGCTTAGTTGTGAACTGGCTTTACTTCACAACTGACACAAACAGAAGTAAAATGGGATTATTAGTCTCATGCTCTTATCACTCATTCTTAAGCTGCATGTTGGCCTCTATTACTCATTTGTGTTTGCATAACTCAGACAAGTACAAGCTGATAAACAGACCTCACACTGGTGACTCTTGTTAGAAGTATTCTTACTCAGGATTTTCAATCATTTTGAAAGCCTTATTGCACAATAGTAGAGATATTTTTGTTTTTAAATCACTCTCTTTAAAAACATATTACATATTTTTTAAAAAAAGGATAGATTCAGCAGCATAGAAAAATGTAGTATTTTTGTAAACATTTTAATCAATAGCAATATGAGTCAGTTTTCCAGACACATGAGTAGCCAAAGTCGAACACAGAAACCAGGAAAGGAGTACAAAGGAGGACACATTGAAATTTTCACTCAGGGGGTCTTCTAAGCAGTGATACGTCCTCCTCGCTGTGCAAAGTTTTGAGCACACAGAGGGGGGGTTTTTCCTTGGAGTTTCTATCATACCTATATTCTTAAATTTCATAAAAAGAGTGAATTGGTATGGGACTTATAGTTCAGGTTTAGACCACGAGGTGTCGGTATTCAAGCTCCTTTACCAGAATAATGAAAGTATATCATGAATAATTCAGACATTTTTGAGTATTTTGCTTTGACTGCCCAATATCCAACATGGAGGACATGTCCACCTTTTTCTGGACATCTAGCAACCTAAACTGTGAGGCAGTATATGCAACATATTAAAATTTTGGTATAAAATGCAATGTCTGTCTGTCTGTGTGTTCCCTATACAGTCCTACACCCTTTGACCACTCTAGACCAAATTTTGCATAGTTGCTCTCTAGGACGATTATGAGACAAGATAGACTTTGGATTCCAAAATGTTGACCCTGGGTTTCCCAGTGTTTTTTTTTTTCCCTGTGGGCTGACTCAGCGCAAGTGAAACATCCAAACAGATTGAAGCCATGATAGCAGACAAAATGGCCATCGCTTAACATTACTTACCTGGGCAGCACAACATGCTGCTTTTATGTAGTGTATGGCGGGCAGCCGGGTCGCCCCTTCTACACATGTTCGGGGGGAGCAATCATGAACTGCTCAATACCTCCCCCGGGACGCTTGGTGGCAGCCTCCCTGGCTGAGGATGGTGCCTCAGTTTCCCACAGGGCTCCATGGGAGATGGAGTTGTCCACAGGCCTGTTGGGATCTGGGGTGACCGCCAGGGGGTGCTGCATGGGTCCCTGAGCCAGCCTGGACAACTCTACAGCCCCGCCTGGAAATGCAATCAGAAGCAGGTGATCAAGCACCTGGGCTATAAAAAGGGCCAGCAACCACCACTCACATCCAGAATTAGGAGGAAGAGGACGAGGTTGCCAGGGAACAGTGGTGGTGCCAAACGGGAGTGTATTTATGGTTTGATAATGTGCTTTTGGGACTGTGTATTGCCAGTGGGGTTCACAGGGAAGACATGCCCCACAGGTGAAGAAAAATAAAAGTCTTGTTGGATTTTACTCATGCGTCTGTGTCAGGTCGGGCGCTATACAGGGTCCATATCACAACTGTAATATAAACAGAAGCATTGTGCGCTAGATGAGACTTGATCGAGAGTGGTATTGCAGTGCAAAACAAAACAGAATCACAGGATTGTTGTTTGACTCCTGCATTGTTTGCTTTTCTACATAATTTATCTATAATTTAAGTCCACCTTGAACTAAAAGGTCAAGTCAGAGAAGACAGCATTCATGGTTACAACACAGCAAGGAGCTATCACAATTCTAGAATCTAATCAGATGCAAAAAGAACACGTTTCTGACTTCTCAAAAACAACAAGATTAGGTCAGGTCAAGTTTGGGAGCATGCACTGGTACAACACATTGCCGCACCCACCACATGATGAAACAGTTTGGGATCCTGGTTGGCTACCCCCAAGGACACACACATGGTCCAGTCCCCCACCCAGGAAATGACCAATTGTCTGCCGCAGCCAGGTGTTAAGTGGGCGTTACCTTGGCCTGGTTCAGCCTCTCAGGTCCTCAACAATGAGGATCCTGTGAGCTGGATCACCCTTGGGGAATCACGACACATGGCCATAGTACTGAAACCGACACTGCCACCCAATGCAGGTAATGTGCCACATTTGGGACTCCATGAGCAACTGCTCGCTCGACACAAAGTCAAACCAGTAGTACCCAAGGATTCTTCAAAGAGATACAATACCAAATGAGTCCAGTCTTCATCTAAGGTCAGTAGATAGCGTCCATGTCTCACAACCATACAGCAAAACAGGGAGCACCAGGACTCATAGGAAGAGCCACCAGAGGCATGAATGTCGCTGCTGAGATAAGTAAACCCCTTGACAAGGTCAGCATTGTCTCCACAGACAGACACACTGATGTTTGCTATGCACAAGAGGTCATTAAAGGCCTGGATCCTGGTTTTCATCCAGGACACACTCAAGCCCAGACATTCACATTTCTCGCTAAGTCTCTTGAGAACCCCAATCAAAGCCTCCATTGACTTTGCGAAGATTGCAGCATCATTGGCAAAGTCAACATCAGTGAATCTGTCTTCACTAAAAAATTCCCCACAGCCGCTAGAGCCCACGACCCTGCCCAAAACCCAGTCCATGCAAGCATTGAACAGGGTAGAAGCAAGAACACACCCCTGACAAACTCCAGAATCAAAAAATGCAGATGTTCTGCATCCACTCTGCACAGCACTCACAGTACCAGTGTACAGCCCAGCCATGACATGCAGCAACTTTGGGGGGGGGGATCACATGAAGTCTAGGTATATCCCACAGGGAAGCTCAATCAACTGGGTTGAATGCTTTGCGGAAATTGACAAAGGCTGCAAAGAAACCAAAGAAGTCAATATTCACATTTGTGCTCCATAAGAACTATCAGTGCCAGGATGCAGTCGATGGTAGACTTCTTAGGTGTAAAACCAGACTGCTCTGGTCGCTGGTAGGAGGGCAAGTGATCACAGATTCTACTGAGGATGAATCTAGCAAGGACCTTAACTGGCACTGAGAGCAGTTTTATCCCCCTGTAGTGGCCACATTACAGGTGATCACTCTTTCCTTTCCGGATAGAGAAGACCAGTCCTGTTTTCCAGTCAGCTGGGATGACGCCTATGCAATCTCAGTTAGATTGGGTGGTTAACAGCTAATTTAAGGATCAGTCTCAAGAACCGTGGACTCAGAGACGTCCACTGTCCTAACCAGAGAATAAGCTTAAAACAGCTGCTCATTAAATACCTTGGGGTAAACATCACAAGTAAACAGAAAGCTCTTTATCAACAAAATTTCATCGTCTGCATGGAAAAAATTAAACAAGACTTGCATAGATGGTCAACCCTTCATCTCACACTAGCTGGAAGAATTAACACTGTTAAGATGAATATTCTTCCTAAGCTCCTTTTTTATTTCAAAACATCCCAATATACATTAATAAATCATTCTTTAAGCAATTAGATTCAACAATAACCTCATTTATTTGGAATTCAAAACATCCACGCATCAAAAGAGCGACCCTACAAAGACAAAAGGCAGAAGGCAGCATGGCTCTACCTAACTTCCAGTTTTATTACTGGGCAAATATACAGGCGATAAGAACCTGGACACAAATAGAAGAACATACACAGGCTTGGACCGCAATAGAAGTAAAATCCTGCAGTACTTCTTTGTATTCCTTGCTCTGCGCTCCAATAAACACACGTTATCGGCAATACACTAATAACCCAATTGTGCTCCACTTACTTACAATTTGGAATCAATGTAGAAAGCATTTTAAGACGGAGAAGCTTCTATCTGTGGCACCCCTGCAAGAGAACCAACCACCTCTTTCAACCTTCGCAAACATATGCAGTTTTTAATATCTGGAAAAAAATTGGAATTAACTTGCTTAGAGATCTTTATATAGACAACGTCTTTGCATCCTATGAACAATTACATTCCAAATTTAACATTCCAGCTACACATTTCTTTCACTATCTTCAAATCAGGAACTTTGTTAAACAGAACCTTCCAGATTTTCCTCATCTTGCACCCTCATCCACGCTGGAAAAATATTGCTCAATCTCAAGGAATTAGACTCCATCTCTACAATATATAAAATCATTTTACAATCCCTCCCTTTCAAAGATCCAAGAGGACACTGGGAAAAAGATATCTCAATTAATATATCAGAAAAGGAGTGGAAAGTAGCAATGCAGAGAATTCACTCGAGCTCTATATGCGCAAAGCATACAATTATACAACTCAAAATTATATATCGAGCACATCTGTCTCGACTAAAACTCTCCAAAATGTTTCCAGGGCATGATCCAACCTGCGAACGTTGCAACCAAGCCCCAGCCTCACTGGGTCGCATGTTCTGGGCCTGCACCAAATTAACATTATTCTGGACAAAAATTTGTAATTACCTTTCAGACAGCCTTGGTCCCACAATCCCTCCTAACCCATTAACAGCTGTGTTTGGGGTTCTTCCAGAGGGGCTTAAAGTGGAGAAGGACAAACAAATTGTGATTGCATTCACTACACTCTTGGCACGCAGACTTATTCTGATAAACTGGAAGAACCAAACTCTCTTCTTTTAAGTCAGTGGGAAAATGATGTGTTATACTATTTGAAATTGGAAAAAATCAAATACTCAGTTAGAGGATCTGTACAGATTTTTTTCAAAACATGGCAGGATCTAATCAGTAATATTTTAAAATAAGTTTATAAAGCATAGAGAATTTATTAATTTAGGTATGTTTACAAGCCTTAAATTTTTACGTTTGGCTTGCTTTCTCTCTCAGGGGTGGGGATCGATCTGTTCTTAACATAATTTTTTTTTTATAAAAACTTGATTGCTATGTATGGATTGTAATAAAATTAATAAAAAAAAAACAGCTGCTCAAAGTAGCCAGCACATCAACTCACAATTGCAGAGTCATCTGTAGGGTCCGTTCCATCACCCACCTTGACTGCAACTTTCCGAGGAACAGATTCGGATATGCATAATGCTTCAATTCCTCTGTTAACAGGATATGGATCACTAGATCATAGATGGTGTGTCACTTGCTCACAGATTCCTCTAAATCCTTCTTATCTGCCCTCAGAGCCCTCAGAGCTGTCGTCAGTTCCTGGTACTGACTGGAATTGCCATTAAGCTGTGCACTCCAACTCCTCTCAATGATATCCAGGCTACCCTGCGAGATGAAATACATCCTTCTGGTAATACCAGAACATTAACACAACCCTCAGCAACCTTCTGTGTCTTCTTAAGGAAGGTGTCCGACAACATATTAGGATCAGCAGTCACACCCAAGTCTGCAAGTTCCTCACACAAACTGCATGCAAACTCATTAGAAACAGCCTGATCTAGGAGTCTGGACAGGTCCAGCTTCATTCTGTTAATAGGTGGTAGCCTATTGGACCTAAGCTGGAGTAGCAAGAAAATGTCTGTGGTCAGAACTCACAAACTCAAATACACAAAACAACAAGATCACCATTTAAAAACACAGAAGCCTCTGCTTTCTTTCCTTAACCCATTCTACAAATATACCTTGGTAACTCCAGGTACTTCAGCTAATTTTTTAGAATTTTTTTTTACTTAAACTGTGACTGACAGGGTGGTGGTCAAAGACCAGCTATCTGTATTATCGTGAAATTTGTGAGACTTACCAGGAATGTTTATTGGGTTCACCTGCTCTTACCCCTGAAGATTAACACACACAGAAGTGTCTACACACATACACATGGCGATCCTATACAGACAAAGTGTCAAGTGGTACCAATTGCCAGTTACGCTGCAATATTACACATGGTTCACAGCTACAGACATGCATAGAGATTCCATCCAGACAAAGTTTTTAGTGGTAATAATTGCCAGTCGCTGCAATATTCTGCATAAGATTCTCGATATACAGATTCACCATCACCAGCTCTAACAAACATTCAGGTGTCATAACGACACACAGAAAAGCGCAACTCTTTTGGTCATATGCTACTTAATAACCAAACTATGTCTTGCTTTTACCGCAGTTATTCTGATTATTGAGGAGCAACTGAAATAGCCTTGAAATACCCTGTGAGTGAGAAATACAGCATCAAATACACACTTGGTACCTATTTATTATTTGTATCACTCTAGATAAAAGAAAATAGGTAGCAAAGTCTGGATATAAACCTTCCCAGAAAAGATTACTGAAAATCAGGTATGTCAAGGAGTGAATGTTTTGGGTGGCTTTTGGGTTAACGATCAGACCAAATCAGTCCAATTCTGTTGTTGGATTTCCTTCCTCTTCTTGAGCAAGGCCCTTAACCTGAAATTGCTCCGTCCTGGTTATGATGTTAATCTGCATCCATCCCTGTATGTAGGCCCTCCAACATGAAAGGAAAAACTTGGGGGTTGGTGTCAGAATTGCCACTCCAGCCTCCATAAAAAACCTCACAGTGTTCCACTCCATCTGAACTAGTGTGGTGCTGAGGTGTCACCTGTTGCAAGGCTGCACTAGGGTCCTAATCTGGATCCTGAGTTGGTTTGCCGTGTGGTGGGTACGGCAATGCACTGTATCATTGCGTGCTCCTAACCTCTCTCTCTTTTTTTTCCTCCACTATTCTCCTCTTTGACGATCCATATTTAAATTTAAATGCACATGTGAAGTTTTGGAACATATGACATTGCATATCTTGATGAAGAATGACACTGATCAAAGTGTTTTTAAGTACCTCTGCACTCCTTCCTTTCCCAAGCTGTAAACTATTTGGTAATTCCTAGTCCAACAGCATCCATCTGTTAGCAGGTTATAAATTAATCTAAACAGGTTATGTGGTATGTGCTAATGTAATAAAGTAACTGAAAAGAAGCTGACTGGAACAAATGCATACAATACAAAAGGATGCTTTCAGTGCCTGTAAATCCTGTTAATTAAGTTCATCTTGGTTGGTTTGAGAAAATTATTAAAATCTAATGCAAATAGTTTTCAGTTGAAAATGTGAACATTTTCCACACCAGAACACTATCTTTCAGTAACCATGTTGCTATGGTCTTTCGAACTTGCATATTTACTTTATAAAACATCTGCAAGATCAAACCATATTTTACATGTACATGCAGAACAACTTCTGGATTACTGCAACATTCTGCCAGCAGTTGTAGCATCATTTGTGTCACAAAGTCACTGCAGATGATTTAAAATGCAATGGCACATCTGGTGTTCATCCAGCCAAGGCGTACACATGTCACTTCACTTTTCAGTTCACTACATTGGCTTCCTGTAGCAACACATATTAAGTACTGCCTACACAGTATTCAATGGGTACGCACCTACATATATGAAGATACTTGTGAGATTGGGGTCTGCTAATGAATGACGACTGGTTATATAGTTTTTGTGTGGTGTCAAATATCATTCCAGACACTTTTGATGTATAGTTCCTGGCTGCTGGAACAAACTGCCCTCATCCAATGTGAAATGCATTTGAAGACACTTTTTTGGTGTTTTGGAGGCTGCTTGATTATTGTCTTTGATTTGTATTTTGTATTAATTACTCCCATCTTCTTTACACTAGACACAATTTTTTAATATGTTTTGGCTTCTCTGCTGTTAAACTAAGTGTGGTGAATTGCTATGCGAGCTTCATTCTGTCACACTATATTCTGCATGATTGAAAGCTAAGTAAAATGAAAAATTAAGCATTTTGAAGGAAACAAAAATGAAAAATGTCGGCTGAGTTGATACATTTTAGGTTTTCAGAGAATAAGAACCTTCAACAAAATAATAATTCCCATACTGTACAGCATATAATGCTTTATGATTTATGTTGCTTTGCAAAAATAAAATTTTGTTTTTATTGTGACACTGTATTACACTGGGTGTAACCCATGAAACATAATTGTTATCATGAAATGAAACTTAGTATTACTTTGGATTATAGAGTTCAGCTAATAATAAACCTGTTATCCACGTAGAGAAGCTTTGATTATATGTTCCAATGTTTGAAGAACCTAGTAAAGCAACCATCCAGCTTCAAAAGGACAAGTGCTGTTGTCTGCATAACCTATATATTAACATGAAAAGAAGGACCTGCACACTCTTATTAAGCACCTCACCGAACCAGTCACTAGCTTTTACTGTGTACACAGCAACAGGTAAACCAAGAATTACAGTGATTGTTGTTAATGACAATGAATTGTGTTAAATAGGTAAGAAAAAAAGAGTAAAACATATCCAGTATTTTTGTGATGAATAAATAGTAAAAAATAAATAATTAATAAATAGTTGTAAGCTAATAAAATGTGCATAGTAGAATTCTATAATTAATAAGGCTTTTGGGAACAACTGTCTGGTTCCATTTCATTAATCTTGCCTTAGTTTCTGTCTTAAAGATGAAAAACAGTTGTTAGTAACTTTTAAGAAAATTTCACAGGGGCAATGAGGAGCAAGAAAGTTTAACCCATGTTGGGCACATCTTCAGGCTTTTATTTCTTGCAAAAATTGTAAAGAAAGTTGTTCAGGTGCAGTTGGGTGACATTCTTGAAAATCAGAAGGTGTTAGACCCTATTTAGTCAGGCTTCCAGAAACGCATCTCCCCTGAGACAGCTTTCCAATGATCTGCTTATGGGTGTTGATACTGGAGAGTGTTCAGTATGAATTTGGTTTGATCTCAGTGCAGCCTTTGACACTGTTGACCATGGGTTTCTGAAATTGCATAATCTTATGAGCATTTTGGGTTCAACCTTGGCCTTGTTCTCACCATACCAGCTGATTGAAGGTTTTCATTTAGTGTGGGTAAGTACATTTCTTCCAGTGCATCACAGTCATATGGTGTGTCTCAGGGATCTGTCCTTGGACTATTTTTATTTTTTGTTATTCATTTTATCCTTATGTCAAACTATTAGCTCCCTTAATGTGGTCTATCACTTTTTATGCTGATGACATTCGTCTTTGCTGCTCTTTCAAGCCTTACAAATTACTCAAGCTAGCAACCCTGGTTGATTATCTGCTGGAAGGTAATAATAGGTTATCTGACAATTATTATTTGGAGTTAAATCCACAAAAAATTCAAGTTCTTGATTTTTGCCCCTCCCATTTTGTGTCCCATCATTCATCAAATGGTTGTGAAGATACTGTATCTACTTCAACTCAAACATGTCCTCTTAATCTTCTTAATCCATTTTTGATCAGTCTCTCATCTTTGATTCTCCTGTCAGGACTGTCAGTCATTGTTTCTTCTATCTGAGAAACCTTTCTAGACTTATAACTATGGTTAAAAAGATGGAATTGCTTATCCATGATTTTATTTCATCTAACCTAGACTATCGTAATTAATTGTTTGCATATTTTAGTAAATCTGCCTTGAACCATCTGCAAACTGTACAAAATGCAGCTTCCAGGGTTTTAACTAGATCCAACCAGTGGTGAGATATTATGCCGATTTTATCATCTCTCCCCTGGCTATCAGTAGAATTTAGAAATCAATTTAAAATCCTGGTTATAGAGCCCTTCATGGTCAGGCCCCGATGTACATTAGTGACCTTGTGTGTCACTATGTTGCTGGTTGAGTTCTTAAATCCAGGAAACAGGGTTTTCACTCCATACCGTGCAGCAGACTGAAGCTACGGGGTGATCGTGCTTTCAGTCTGCTGAATCGAGGTTATGGGGTATATCCCCCAGGTCCTGCATAAAGCTTACTCCATTGAGATGTTCAAAGGTCAGCTTAAGTTATTCTTGTTTAGACAAGCATTTGGGTAACATTTCTTTGAGTCCCTTTATTCTATTGTTTGTTTATTCTGTGTATTTTTACCATATATTTATTTGATTGTATCACTGTTTTTCTATGGAGTCATTTTAGTGATTATGTAAGTAACGTGGCAGTGCTTTGTGGCCATTGATTATGAATGTCACTTTATAAATACATTTTTACTTACTTTTTATACCTTGTGGACGCTAGGGGTCGCTGTTGCCCCATTGAACCCACCAGACAGATGTCCAAGACACACTTGTAAAAGATTCTTTAATAATTTTCTTTAATAAATAGTGCACCAAGCACCGCCCAACCCAAAATTCTTCAATCAATACAATAACAATAATCAATAATCACCAACACAAACCTTCACTCCCAGCAGCTCCATCCTCTACCACCCAACTCCGGCTCAATCTGCTGGGATTTCCCATAGTCCTTTTAAAGTCTCTGACCCGGAAGTATTCCATCTCCGGGTCAAACGCCTTCTTCAGTTGTCCCGGAAGTACTGCAGGTTTCCGTCCTCCTGACTCCTAAGTACTTCTGGGTTAACGTCACCGTAATATCCCCCTGGTTCTTGGTGAGCTCCCCCTGGAGGCACCCACAGCACCCAACAGGGCTGAAGAACCGGACTCCATGTCCCATGCTGCCCTGCGGGAGTCCGGGAAACCATTTCCATCCAGGGGAGCTGCCATCTAGCGTCCCGGGGAATGTATTGTCCTGTAAAGGCTGCAGTCTTCATTTGAGTGACGTCCTGACCAGACTGAAATGCTGGCCGTCCCAAAACAAAACATTGAAAAACTATCAATGAGGTACATGCACAAGGTAGTTCCTCTTCACCTGGAGTAATTCACGCTAATTTGATTATCTCATAGATGTGTAAAATGGAAAGCCAACAGCCACAGCTGTGACTGAAGACCAGGGCAGAAAACTTCTAATATGCTACCTAATGTACAAAACAATAACAATTATTCTTATCAGCTAAATAAGGTACTTATGAAATATGCTATTCATCACAAATCAATTATTTTCACGATTCCAAAAACAAGAAGTCTGACTATTGTACGAGGTGTAACATTCAGGTGTTAATTGATATGAACCTATTCCACGTTTTTTTATTTATTTCATCCAAGAGTCATCTATTACATTTTTGTTAATGAAATAGTTTGTAAAATTGAATCATATTCAAAAGTAATAGTGGTACTGAATGCAATTACATGTGTTAGTAGACTACATTAAATACATGATTTTTAACAGCACTTTAAAATGGAGTTCAAAATGGAGCACAAAGTGGCTTATGGTGGCTCAGTAACTTTTGTGTGTAGCAGTTTCCAATTCATGTGCTGTGAAAATGTAATTTATTAATGTGTGTTAGCAGTGGTGGGTCTATTAGTAATTGTTGCTCATTTTTCTTAACCATAACATTTTTGAAAGTACTCCAACAGAGTAGTATCCAATAACTAGCAATTAAAAAACATCTATTATTACAAAATGACCAATACTAATAAAATCAGTATCAGTATTACCCTTTGAAAGAAGAAAAGAAACTAAAATAAGTTTTCCATCCCGCTATTAATATTAGTTAAAACACATTCATTAAAATTATATAAATAAGTAAGAACTTGGAAAGGAACTAATTCATTGTATGACTGGGAATACAAATGGTACATGATGGACTAAAAGATCAGGAGCTTGCTGTGATTGTTTCTGTATACCTTGGACTAAAAGATCAGGGGCTTAACCCACTGAAGCCTCCCAAACCCAGAAGCCACTGTCCATTTTTAAAGCCGTCCTGTATTTATATCAGTTAGGACAGCTGCACTTTTCCTGTTTTATTAATTAATTTAAGCATCAAGTATTGTTTTCAATAATAAACTACACATAATATTTTTCAATCAGTTAAATCTAATATTTGCTTATGTAATTGCTTTCCCATTCCATTTATTTCCAGAGAAATGACAGTTCCGGGTTCTAATAAATGGGTGTTTATTACACAAAATACCTCATAAAAACACCAAAGCATAAGTTCTCTCTCCTTCAGACACCTTTCCTCTCTCAACCACACTGCCTTCCTCCAGTTGAGTATTGCTTGTCCTCCTACCAGCTCCGACTTGCCTTGATAAGGCAATGTGGTCCCTTTTATTGAGGACCAGGGAGTACTTCCAGTGCCAGGGCTGTTGACCGCTGGAAGCACTTCCGTGTCACACAGAAGTCCCACATAACAGGGAGTACATCTCCCTGCAGCACCCTCTTGCGGCACACACTGAGCTTAGCCGGGCTGCGTTGCCAGACTACAATTCCTGGCCTTCTGAGGGCTGCTGCCATCTAGAGACTGCATTGAAAAAGCATTTGAAGTCTCTCTTGTTCTATCAATTTCCATCTAAATGGTATTGGCTTTGAGAGGTTCTAGCAACTAAGAAAGTGTTACTAGCGGGCATTTTGTTCTGAGCTCCTCACTTGTGATGATCAATTTTGTAACCTTGTCCTGTAATATTTGTTTCAAGACAGTCCCTTAGACTTCCCTCTGAAGGGGAAGGAGCCTGAGCTAGTGCGCGAGGTCGAGAGGTTCCGGCTAGATATAGTCGGACTCACCTCGACGCACAGCTTGGACTCTGGAACCAATCTCCTTGAGAGGGGCTGGACTCTCTACCACTCTGGAGTTGCCCCCAGTGAGAGGCGCCGAGCAGGTGTGGGCATACTTATTGCCCCCCGACTTGGAGCCTGTGCATTGGGGTTTACCCCGGTGGACGAGAGGGTGGCCTCCCTCCGCCTTCGGGTGGGGGAAGGGTCCTGACTGTTGTTTGTGCGTATGCACCGAACAGCAGTTTGGAGTATCCACCCTTTTTGGAGTCTCTGGAGGGGTTGCTAGAGGGCATACCTTCTGGGGATTCCCTCGTTTTGCTGGGAGACTTCAATACTCACGTGGGCAATGACAGTGAGACCTGGAAGGGCGTGATTGGGAGGAATGGCCCCCCAGATCTGAACCCGAGCCGTGTTTTGTTATTGGACTTCTGTGGTCGTCACGGATTGTCCATAACGAACACCATGTTCAAGCATAAGGGTGTTCATATGTGCACTTGGCACCAGGACACCCTAGGCCTCAGTTCGATGATCGACTTTGTGGTTGTGTCGTCGGACTTGCGCCATATGTCTTGGACACTCGGGTGAAGAGAGGGGCGGAGCTGTCAACTGATCACCACCTGGTGGTGAGTTGGCTTCGATGGTGGGGGAAGATGCCGGTCAGACCTGGTAGGCCCAAACGTGTTGTGAGGGTCTGCTGGGAACGGCTGGCAGAGTCCCCTGTCAGAAGTAGCTTCAACTCCCACCTCCGGCAGAACTTCAACCACGTCCCGAGGGAGGTGGGGGACATTGAGTCCGAATGGCCTGTCGTGGCGGCAATCCCCGAACCCGTTGGTGGACACCGGCGGTGAGGGATGCCGTCAAGCTGAAGAAGGAGTCCTATAGGACTTTTTTGTCCTGTGGGTCTCTGGAGGCAGCTCATAGGTACCAGCAGGCCAAGCGGAACGCGCTTGGTTGTTGCTGAGGCAAAACTCGGGCATGGGAGGAGTTTGAGAGGCCATGGAGAACACTTTCGGACGGCTTGAGGAGATTCTGGTCCACCGTCCGCGCCTCAGGAGGGGAAGCAGTGCAGTGTCAACACCGTATATGGTGGGGATGGTGCGCTGCTGACCTCACTCGGACGCTGTGGGTCGGTGGGGGAGTACTTCAAGACCTCCTCAATCCCACTAACATGCCTTCCAATGAGGAAGCAGAGCCTGGGGACTCTGAGGTGGGCTCTCCCATCTCTGGGACTGAAGTCACCGAGGTGGTCAAAAAACTCCTTGGTGGCAGGGCCCCGGGGTGGATGAGATACCGAGTTCCTTAAGGCTCTGGATGTTGTAGGACTGTCTTGGTTGACACGCCTCTGCAACATCGCATGGACATCGGGACAGTGCCTCTGGATTGGCAGACCGGGGTGGTGGTCCCCCTCTTTAAAAAGGGGGACCGGAGGGTGTGTTCCAACTATAGAGGGATCACACTCCTCAGCCTCCCTGGAAAAGTCTATTCGGGGTTCTGGAGAGGAGGGTCCGTCGGATAGTGAACCTCGGATTCAGGAGGAACAGTGTGGTTTTCGTCCCTGGTCGGAACAGTGGACCAGCTCTTCACCCTTAGCAGAGTCCTGGAGGGTGCATGGGAGTTTGCCCGACCAGTCTACATGTGTTTTGTCGACTTGGAAAAGGCATTCGACCGTGTCCCTCGGGAATCCTGTGGGGGTGCTCGGGAGTATGGGGTACCGGACCCCTGATAAGAGCTGTTCGGTCTCTGTACAACCGTGTCAGAGCTTGGTCCGCATTGCCGCAGTAAGTCGAGCCCGCTTCCAGTGAGAGTTGGACTCCGCCAGGGCTGCCCTTTGTCACCGATTCTGTTCATAACTTTTATGGACAGAATTTCTAGGCGCAGCCAGGGTGTTGAAGGGGTCCGGTTTGGTGGACTCAGGATTGGGTCACTGCTTTTTGCAGATGATGTTGTCCTGTTTGCTTCATCAGGCCGTGATCTTCAGCTCTCTGGATCGGTTCGCAGCTGAGTGTGAAGAGGCTGGGATGAGAATCAGCACCTCCAAATCCGAGAGCATGGTCCTCAGCCGAAAAAGGGTGGAGTGCCCTCTCAGGGTTGGGGGAGAGATCCTGCCCCAAGTGGAGGAGTTCAAGTATCTTGGGGTCTTGTTCACGAGTGAGGGAAGAATGGAGCGTGAGATCGACAGGCGGATCGGTGCGGCATCCGCAGTGATGCGGCTCTGCATCGGTCTGTCGTGGTGAAAAAGGAGCTGAGCCGTAAGGCAAAGCTCTCAATTTACCAGTCGATCTACGCTCCTACCCTCACCTATGGTCATGAGCTATGGGTAGTGACCGAAAGAACGAGATCGCGAATACAAGCGGCTGAAATTAGTTTCCTCCGCAGGGTGTCTGGGCTTTCCCTTAAAGATAGGGTGAGAAGCTCAGTCATCCGGGAGGGGCTCAGAGTAGAGCCGCTACTCCTCCGCATCGAGAGGAGTCAGATGAGGTGGCTCGGGCATCTGATCAGGATGCCTCCTGGACGCCTCCCTGGTGAGGTGTTCCGGCACGCCCAACCGGGAGGAGGCCCGGGGAAGACCCAGGACACGCTGGAGGGACTATGTCTCCCGGCTGGCCTGGGAACGCCTTTGGGATTCTCCGGAAGAGCTGGAAGAAGTGGCCGGGGAGAGGGAAGTCTGGGCTTCTCTGCTTAAGCTGCTAACCCCGCGACCCGACCTCGGATAAGCGGAAGAGGATGGATGGATATGTTAATATAAAGGGTGGGTATCATAATATGTATGCCAAGACAGATAGAAATTCATATCCCTCATTTTGTTCTTTTTATCATAATTTTTTACAGAGCTTGAACTCTAAATTGCATTCCAACAATGACAACTGAAAAAGAGAGGACATGTGCACTAAATGCTAAAGAAATAACTGCTATTTTAATAACAATTCCACCTGTGAAACTATTACTAAAATAATGACAGCATATCAAAGAAATAACACAACAAAATCTAAGTATCTGAAAAATGTAATCATATCCTACAAAAGGTATATTGTATATTATTATTCTGTAATGACAACATAAGGGCCCAATGTCGTAAATAACAGCATACTTAATTCAGATAGAAATTTGAATTAACAGGAGGTATTTGATGTAACAAGTATGTGCAATCACTGTGGCCCTCCATATACTGAACTGAGTAGCTAAGCTCCATGGTTTTGAGATCTCTAGATTGCGCGACATGTTATTATCAGAGGCCAAGCAACAGCTACAGCCCCCAATTATCTTACAACTCACCAGCTTTAACCATTAATTGCTACAAAGTCTGAGTGAGGTTAAGAAGTACTTTTATAAATTATTTAATTTAGTGGTTAATGTAGCCACCTGTCAGCATAATGTTTGAATAACTCATTATATGTGAACTTCTATCCTAACCTAACCAAATGATGTCTATTTAGAAAGTTACATCAATATTTAATCAGCTGATACAGATAATTTAATATGCTAAACCAAAATGTTGTTATCTCATAAATATAATTGTTTCAGGCTGGGGTTATTACTGCAAAAAGGGAAAAGCAAATTAGTTTTACCAAGCAAAAGTGACCATAACTTCAAAGGTTTTGATTTTGTTTCCTTATGTAATTCTACAATGATTTGGGCAGATTTTTGTTTCTAGTTAAATAAACCAAATTTCAGAAAAGGATTTATTACAACCTATACCTTCAAATACAATATCAGTCATTAAGCGATCAGTGGAAATAGCTCACTACAGTGTTTAAACACTGTCAGATACCGACAGAATGTGAGGAGCCTGAAAACTGTCAGTCTGCAAGTTCCCATGGGCTGATGGGAAAAATGAATGGTCACTGGCAACTATCTCTTTTTGGTATGAATGTTTAAATTTAATAAGCAAATATACATAATTAGTTCAGTTAGCTTTTAGTGGGATTTTAGTGTATAAGTCCAGAATAAATAAGTTTAAATTTTGGTTGTGGGTGGCACAAAACTCACCAAATGACTGACCACATACAATATCTATGAAAAAAACTTTTAAAGCTGTGATATTCACATTGACATACAAATACTATGCAACAAAGACGTTTATATACTTCTGACATTACCAAGCAAATTGTTGCATACAAACATGAACAATGAACTTGGACAGAGTAATTGAACCAACTAACATTATGTCAATTATCAATATAGATTCTAAGCCTAAAAATGTAATATAAAACCTGAAAAAGATGTCAGTCCAAACTTTTTTAAATGGATTTTTCATGAAAGAATATTACAGAACAGTAAAATAATCTCCCAGGAACTGGTCTCTGTTTCATGCACAGAACATTAATGGAATATACCCAAAAAATATATATTTTTTAATTTTATTTACCCCATGTGGTTTGTAACTATGGACAAGAAAAATTCTTAATCTCATGTTTTCTAACAGAATGGGCATCTATAGAGACCAACCATAGTAAGCAATATACAGTAAAAACATTAAAAAAAAAAATCTCATGTCTTAGGTTCAAACAGCCCAAAAATATTTTTTGTTAAAATATTGTTAAAAATCAGAGCCGTGCACAGAGAGGAAACATATTCTCTTAACGATGAATATGACTGGAAACATCGCCTAAATGTGAAAGCAAATATCCAAATACTTTAAATAATCAATGGTGACAGTGGATGAACCATTCACAAAGTAATTTATTACTATTACTTGTTCTTTTACCACTATTGTTATTGTGTAATTTAATATTTTAATATCTGTAGCTGCATCATGCACATTTGAAAGAAAGTGAAATACTCTTACCTCCATTCAATCACTAACTTTTTAGCATGCTAAGCCAATGTTCTTGCATTGGTTTTTATTAGATGGGCACACTATCCTAAGAGTCACCACAATTCCATTATTTAATTCTCTCTATTATAATAAAAAAAACTCCTGGGACAAGACGAGACTTTTTAGCCTGTAATGAGATGTGTCTTTTTCAGAGAAATACTTTCATGTCCCTTGAGACGAGACTTTGTGCCAAGAGATGTAACCACGCCCGGGCCCGGAAATAAATCACAAAGTGTAGATGACGAATAAACAATTCAAAAACGTTGGCGCGATACACATGCAGAGCAGATTAGAGATAATGAAAGTATTAAAATCTGAAAGTCTCAAAAAAATGATAGTAAAGATCGTATTTGCGCAAACAAACAGAAATTATTACTTGGTGAAATAACGAAGAGATTGAATATATTGTTCGGATTTAAACTTTAAGTCAGAGACTTGTAGATCATCTGATTCATGTTGCCATCAGGGAAAAGTAGTGTTTCTTAACAATGAAGAGGCCTATCCGCAAGAATTAAAAGATTTGTTGTCTGGTGAAAGTGAATCTACATACGCAAGCGGCAGAGATGTGAAGTGGCTGGCCAGGGGTTGGCAAGCAAAGCGAGCCGTAGGCAAAGTCCCCTAGTATCATAAAATGTTTAGACCAAGATAGTAAAGGCCGGGGTACAAGATGGATGCTCCATTTCATTTTGCTGAAATAACACAGAAACTGTATAATCAGAAGAGTCTTCCCATCTAGTCAGTAAAAAGGTTTTTCTGGCCTTGGTAAGAGGTTTCAGGAAGGAAGATGCATTCCCTTCAGTAGCTGGCCGACCTCTGGATCCAGCTTTACTTAAATAGTTGCTTCTGAAATTCCAGTCAACTAACGGTGGAAGTGACATCAGAGCTCCTCTAGCATGTCCTACTCAACTCTAGGGTTAATTAGAGAAAGGAATTTAATGTCTGTGTCTTCCCATTATCATTCCCTATTTTTTTCCTGAACAGAGCCTGCAAAACACTCTCTAGACTCGCATGTCTGACCATTTTCCTTCATGCCACTTCAATGTTCATACTTGAACCCAAGACTGTTTGATTAAAATATTTTGTCCAACTTTAAAGTTTGCTGCAAGTGTAACCACCTTAGCTCCCTTTTACTAAGCAGACAGCAAAATCTGAAAACTTGCTCGAAATATGACAGTAAATGCTACATTCCTAAAAGAGTGTTACGCTGTTCATATTAGATGAACTGCTCTTCATCCCACGTCAGTAAAGAAGTGCTTTGGTGTCCATTGTTGATGGGAAAAAAAAAATGTAGCTAACAGCTTTTTGCTTTTCCTTTTTGCTGCATTCATTTTTGTATCACAATAAGATGTAGACACGCATGGAGTCCATCCAATCTAGTAAGAGTTTATTTACAGTACATTGTTTTTTTTTGATGTTAGTGAGATTGTCACTTGAACAAACCAAACCAAACAATTGATTCCACACAATTAGTGCCTAGGCCCAGATCAGGTTTAAAAGAGCCAGTGCCTAACACAGCAACACACAAAGCATGAAACAGCAGGGTGCCAGTCATACTGTAAATGATTGATAAATTAAAAGAATAGTTTAAAAATAATTAGCAATATATAAGCAAATAGAAATGTGGGCGTGAAAAATGCGCATGTCAGGGTTCTCATCTTCTTTTATTAACATTATTAACATTTACATAGGCAACTCACAACATTTATGAAACAATTGGTGACATTTCCTTTGATTTTCCAATTAGAGCACAGGCAGATCAAATGACTTGCTCAGGTTCACACAGTGTCAGTAGTGGGATTTGAGCCACCTTGTTTCCAGAAACAGTTCCTTATCATAACCCTTACCTGTTCCCGACCAAACAACATTTTTCTTTAAGTTTTTTGTCTGCTTCTTTGAATTTATTGTATTTATTTATTCTACAGTCTGCTTTCTTTTTCACTTTGAACAGTGAAGTTCTGATGAACACTCATTGCCTAAGTTTCAATCAAAAATGTCTAATGTTTTCATTGGGCGGAAAGCTGCTCATCTGCCGGTGTGCTGCAGTTTTCCTGATCAGAGAAATGTTCATTGTTAAATCTCTGACATTTGCATGCAAATGTAGTGCACTAATTACAGCCTAAATATTAAATCATCATAAGAGCAATGCAGTCTGGAATCCTGTAGAATATTAGAAGTAAGATACAGTGAAAACCAGCCAGATGTCCTCCAAGTAATTTAGCTTCACGAAATAAACAAACATTAATTTCCAAAATCTAGACCGCAGTCTTTTTAATTTAATGGGTACAGCACAGCTTATTTTCTTAGCTCTTTTTTAACCACTAGTGTAAAATAGTCACTAGGTGTACTGACTTGTTGTTCTGAGGGTTTATGTCAGCTTGATGCATACATGATTCATCCACTAAGAATCCTGCAAACATGCTCAGCCCTATAAAACCAAAGGTAGATTCAAATAGCTGAACTTAGATGTGTTCAAAAATGTCTCACTGGATGTTACAGCTTTGCCTTTTGCAGAATGTGTTCCTCATATGGAGTAAGCCAGTCCTAAAGGAAAATTCACTCCAACCAGATGATGTAAACTATGCTCGGGTATGTAGATTTTCATAAATCTGCTCTATGCCAATTACACTAAAATAAACAGGGCACATATGGTAGACATATTCATACATCACTGGCTACAACACCTTTTAAGATAAAACTAAGGAAAGCATCATCCTTCTTTGGAAAGTTGAAGAGATAATTATTTTCCAGTCTTAAATCATTTCAAAGGCTATTTATTGCTTGGTATATTGCACATCATTGAGAAATAATTTAACATTTTTCTTATGACTATGCACTTAGTCTGTGTATTTCACCTGAAAAAAGGATATTTATGGAGAATGATAAAAATACAATACAGTACTTGATACAAAAAAGCAGCAGGCAGAATTAACTGTGAGGCATTTACACAGCTGTCTTCAAATGTACATCATTATGCAGACTGGACTCAAAATTAATAAAAGAAGATTTGCATTCAGTTTAATATATATATACTCAGCCGCTTTGCTTGCAAAGGAAAAAGTCGTGGTATAACTAAAACCAAAAGGTGCGACTAATGGACAGAGTGGATTAAAATACATAAATTACTATTTAATGACAAAAAAAAGAAGCAAAAAAGAGCTGATTTCTGCAATTGTAATGTGTTAATTACGTTCATCATACTGCTTTGTTTTATTTAAAAGAGAACTACTGGTAACTAAAAATAGGGTATTTATTTTATTAGGCCACTTTCTTTAAACTCTTGTAAGACAGATAAAAGCTAAAGATTAACACTAAAAAGAGATACTAAAAATACAACAGATTACTAGAACATAAATTCAAAAGTGATTTTGAATTCTTGTACAAGAAATAAAAACTACATTCTGATTTATTTTCTTTTACTTTTGCACTAAGAATCATCTTTGCTTTTTTTTTTTATTGTATGTTTCCATAAAAACAGCGCTTAACATTAAGAACGATTTTGAAGTATAGGATGCAAACAGCCACAACAACGCTTCAGACAGAAGCGTTACAAAAAAACCTTCTAATGTTTGGCTTTGTGCTGTTTTTGAACATGTAAAATTCTAGGCTTACCTGAAGATGTTTTACAACTTAACTGAAGTCCGTCCAGGTCGTGCCAAAAGACATACTCCAGAACTGGAAAGAAAAACTAAAGAAATGCAGTCCTTCTTTGGGCTGGAGGTGACTGGGCAGTTGAATCCTCAGACCATTAAAGTGATGAAGATGCCACGCTGTGGAGTTCCTGATGTGGAAAATTACCACTTCTATCCAGGCAAACCAAAATGGAGAAACCACACAATCACATACAGGTACTAATTTGACTTTAATATAGCCTGAGACAAAGCTTGTTAATACAGCAGATGTGCTGGTTACAATATGTGAGCTTCTTAGGACTGCCTCTGCCATTGTCCTAAATCATTACATGGTTGGGATGCTAAAGTCTTTCCAGGCAGCATTGGGAACTAATTGAAATGATCTCTGATAGAACACTCAAACACACTCAGTTAAAGCAGGGCCAAGTTACACACATAAAATGTTTCAAAGTGAGAGGGACACCTCAACAAATTCCACACAGATAAAGCGAAAATGAGCAACCACCACATAGGCACCAGGCCTGATCAATAACTGAATTATGGCTTCTGGAAACGTGAGGGAGCAGGGCTACTGTAAGTACCAAGCCCCTACAATTTAGTTCACTGAGGATTAAGATAGACTACTAAATGATGCAAAAAATAGACGTGCTACTTATCCATTCCAAATAAATGTAGAAGTGTACCAATAAATTAATTAATTTGCTGATTCCACTTTCTTCAGTAAGGGATTGTGGAAAAGTGTACTTTATTTTATAAATGATAGTCCTAAATGGGGTAGCAGTTCATTGCAGAGAACAAGAAAGAAACACATGTAAGCTGAGGTCAGACTACACGACTTCTAGTCGTGGGATGTATCAAACTGATCTTGTCACCGGACCGTGTAAGTTTAAATGACTAAAAATCACAGGGCATTTCAAATTTACCAAATTAGTGCTGACCTCCCTGCACAATCGTGCTTATTCTTTTTTTTTTTTTGACATCTAGTAATGTGCTCCTTGTGGAGCTGATGATGTGAGAAGTGTTAACAGATACAGCAAGTTCAGCAGTAATCTCTACCCTTATTTTTATTTTTCCCATTCTGCCATGGTATATAAAAAATGAGACATAAGTCAGACGAGCCTTTCTGCTTTTTGTGAGGAAGAAAATACTCTTATTCTACCCTTATTCCTCATCACTGCACTGTACTTCCAGATGAGTATTCAATCGTCATACACACAGAAACAACCCCTACGACTAAAGATGAGTCATGGACTAGTTGGATTGAGCCGCTGGGTTTGTCACACTAGACGACCGAATCCGATTCACTAAGGTTATGTGAAAGAAGGCTATGACTGAACTTGCTGGAAAGTCATATAATGTGAAATTGCCTTTAGTCAGAGTGATGTTAATAAATTAATCAAATGCTATTGCTCTTATGATGAACATTTCTCCATATTTTAGGATCTTACAGAATTACATTGTTATTATTTGACTTGCATTTCTGATTTCAAAATAATTCATGTATCGAAGTGATTTCAGAATGTGAATGGAGTACTCTTCTTTGAACCAATAAAATACCATGTATTCCTTTTTCATTTTCCATCAATATAAAAAGGATGTATTTTATTGTATTACTTTTACTAATTTGTAATATACCATTTACTTATTACAATACCCGTTTAGTACATGAAATAATGTCTGTGACACAGCTCTAATTTTTACTGACAGGAAAAAAACTTAAACACTTTCTTTCAAAATTCATTAAATTGTGTTTGAGTGATTGAATAAATAATTTTATTAAATGAATTAGCCGTGCTACCCATCTAAGGCGGGTTAAAATCTAAGCAATCAACGTAGACCTCAGTGATTACATTTGCAGTGCACCATACAATGAATATGACTCTGTTATAAGCTATTTTGTATGGGATTCATAAAAGCAACATTAATGTTTGTGATGTGCCATCTATTGAAATGACAAAGGCAATGCATTTTGTTACTAAAAATATTTGTGATGCACCATCATTTGGAATAATAGAGACGTACCAACAGGATGAACATACAGACATGTATCCTTTTATTAAGGTACACAAATAAATGAAAATTACCAGGAAGTTGAATTAAGTGAGCAACTTCAACAAAAATTAATTTGAAACTAAACATATGATGTCAAATGAAGCAAACAAGCAGCATAAATAGAAAGATTCGTACAGGGGTGTCCACATCAACATTAACAGATCTATTGTGCCTATAGACATATTGGGAGATACACATTTCACAAACACACATTCAGAATAGTCTACATAAGGGTGACATCCACATAATCATGCCTACTGCATGAGGCTGCTGTTGCTTTGCTACTTGGTTCACAGTGCACAAAGATGACTAAAAGATAAGCTTGATTTTTATGTGAATATAAAGTGGAGCATAAACACATTAAAAGTATATCACATCCCTCCAAATACAATTCAACCACAAAAATTAAATTTTTGGCTAAGTAGATTTTTTTTATTTTATATTAGTGGGCAAGAGGCGGCATGGTGGCACAGTGGGTAACGCTGCCGCCTCGCAGTTAGGAGATCGGGGTTCGCTTCCTGGGTCCTCCCTGTGTGGAGTTTGCATGTTCTCCCCATGTCTGCGTTTTTCTCCGGGTGTTCTGGTTTCCTCCCACAGTCCAAAGGTGCATTGGTGATCCTAAACTGTCACTGGTGTGTGTGTGTGCCCTGTGGTTGGCAGGCACTCTGCCCGGGATTTGTTTCCTGCCTTGCGCCCTGTGTTGGCTGGGTTTGGCTCCAGCAGACCCTCTTGATCCTGTAGTTAGGATATAGCGGGTTGGATAATGGATGGATGGATTATTGGGCAAGATGAAAAGTTAAAAGAATTTTGGTAATTTTGTTTTGTCAAAATTGTCCAACTCATAGTTCCTACTTCAAGTGGAATTCACATTAAATTTCTGAGGTTCGCTTCCTGGGTCCTACCTGCGTGAAGTTTGCATGTTCTTCCCATGTCTGCGTGGGTTTCCTCCCACAGTCCATAGACATGCAGGTTAGGCACATTGGCGATTCTGAATTGTCCCATGTGTGTGCGCCCTGCCCGGGGTTTGTTTCCTTGCGCCCTGTGTTGGCTGGGATTGGCTCCAGCAGATCCCCGTGACCCTGTAGTTCGGATATAGCCGGTTGGATGGATAAACTTTTCTTTGCCAAAGTCCTCAAGCTCACTGTGGCTTGGCTTCCCTTCTCAACTTGATTCCAACAATCTGAAGAAATCATCTTGCTTCAGGTCATACCATAACAGAGTTGTGAAACTATCCTGCACAACATGATTTATAATGTTGTAGCAGCCTCTGGAATTGTTAGCCTGTTATTTTTTTTAGTCTCTTATCCTACATTTCATCAAGTTGATCACAACTTTTAACTGTCCAGAATGGGCAGCACCTCAGTCATGTCTGATATTGCTTTCTGCTGTTTCATTTCCTACTATTTCATTACCTAATAAATAACAATCAGTGAGAGGTTAGAATACATTTGAGAAATTGATAAATATGTTCACTCTAAATAAGTTGTTGATGCTAGGTGGAACTGTTTCTCCTTTAAATGCAACAGACAGGCACTCAGGACACCAGGTAAAGGCACTAAGAAGATTTATTAATAATTCTCTTTTTAAACAGTGCCCTCCAAGCCATAGCCACAATAACAAAGGCAAGTAAATCACATTAACAAACACAATTATTTCTCTTTCTATCTTTCACTCCTCCACACCTCCCAGCAACCTTCGTCCACCTCTACCCGACTCCAGGTCACCTGCTGGGTTCACAGCAGTCCTTTATATATGGTCCAATCCGGAAGGGCTTCTGGTCTTCCGTCCACGTAACTTCTTAGCACTTCCAGGTCAGATAGAGAGATCAAGTCTTCTTCAGCCTGGAAGTAATTCTGGATTTCCGTCCTCATGACTCATTAATACTTCCAGGCTATGAAGGTAGTATGACTCTCCATATCTTTCCACAGCACCCCCTGGCAGAACCCACAGCACCCAACAGGGCTGAGATACCTGTTCTGTCTTTCTTCACTCACCAAGGGGGCGGTGGTTCTCACACAGTTTTAGCCCAAAATTACGCACAGCAGACCTTTTAGGTAACAAAAATAAACTTTTATTTATCTCACACCTCAGAGATGCTTACTCTTCCATTTTCTTATTTCTTCTCTGCCATAAGCTCCCAGGATACTTTGTAAATAAAAAAACAACATTCCCATCCCACTTTTCAGACCAATCACAAAATGAACATTTGCATTCTGGGGTTCAGTGCTCAGACACTATAATACCAAACTCCAAGTTCCAGGAATGCCCTGTGGGAATCGGGGGCATTGCTACTCTCCAGGAAAGCTACCATCTAGCATCTTGGGGGAGGCAGTGTTCTAAAAAAGCTGCCTTCCCCCATTCTTCCATATCAGGGGCGCCCTGGTCGGGTTGAGTTGCCAGCCGTCTCTTACAAAGCAAAAAAGTAAATTAAATGCAAAGTAAATGTAAAGTGCACAAAGTAATGAACAATAAATACAAATTATGCATCATAATTTATAAAAAAAATATAATAATAATAAAGTTAACATTAAAATTTTAAAAATGGTGTGTAAAGGTGTTACTGTAACTTACTGTTTGTTGCTTTGGTTATAACAAATGCAGCTACTATGCAGCCGCTGAGCTGGTGATGAACGCCTCTCCCAGCACATGGTAGATCTCAGGTAAGATTCCATCAGCTTTTAACGATGTAAAACATTTCACCAGCGGTAAAAGTGATAGTAGCCAGTAGGAGACATACTACAATGCTTAAATTTCCATTTCTGTTTACTGTATTATAAGCCAAATCACAAACGGCAGAATTGTCTAAACAATCTCAGTCAATCCAATTGGTTTGCCCTATCACTATCAGGTTCCTAATGCTCTCCTCCGAAATTTTCCTGACCAACTCTAAGTTTACTGTACATTTTTGTACAGCACTCTGTATGGCTGACCAGAAAACCTAAATAAGCTGTATATACTGCAGAAGTCAGGAAACACAACATACAAATGTGCTCTTGACAGTGAGAGAGTAAATTGAATTTACGTTTAGTGCCGAGTTCTTCATTGTTTAGGTGTTTTCAGTTGTTTCAGTGCCTTCGGAGTGGCTGGTTTGGTACAAGACACTTGCATCCAAGCTTTCACTGTCAGTTGGACAATTGACTTTTAGCTGTTGGTTTCTTCTCCTAATCGAATCACAGTTTTAGTTTCAATTTCAGTTAATTGAAATTGTAATTCTTGTTTTACAGACGAATTTGATTACTTTCTCACTCCACATAAGTTGTCACGTATTCTCCTCTGCTGCTTTAAAACATTCCATCCATTTTTTCAGAGTGTGTGTGACGCTCTTGTTCTTCCAATTCCACTCCAACAGTTCAGTTCTAACTCTACTAATTAAGTAGGCTCAGCATTCCAGATTCTTTACTACTTACCACTGCCCTACTTCTTCATTTCCTCCTGTTAAATGTTTTTCTTTTTTTCCCACATTTTGCTTCCAGACATGTAAATGTAAATTCTCTTTATAATTTTTGAAATCAGTTCCGATTGCATTTCACATTACAAAACAAAAAAATTCTTGAAACATACATTGGTGCCCCATTGGGGCAATTTCCTGCCTTACCTGTGCTGTCACTATGCATTTGGCATCAGTACAGGGTGCCAGTCCCTCCCAGGCAGCTGTATAATAATACATTTTAAAAAATGTACAATTAAACATTGCATATCCCAAAAACCCACTATCATTCCAGAATGGCTTTGTTTGTGATGTTTACATGTTCTCTGGGAATTCCAGTTTCCTTTCACCATTCAAAGATATGCAATTAGGTCTAGTGCTAAGGGAGTGTGCATAGGTGTGCCATGTGTTAAATTTTCATCACAACCAGACTTGGTTCCTGCCTTTGTATAGAGCAATGGAACTACAGCATATAACTCATTACTCCATGTGCAGTTTGCTTTAATATTGAGTATGGATTGGGGTGGAGTGGTGGCTCTGAGGCTAGGGATCTGCACCAGCAATTGGAAGGCTGAGGTGTCAACCGCTGTACTCGGGTCCCAATCCTGGTGGTTCGTTGTTTGGTGGGTGTGGCAATGCGCTATCAGCTCATGCTCCCAACCTTTCGTCTACAGATATATGTGTGTGTTTGAACTGTAATTTACAGTGAAGCATTTAGTTTATATGGGCCAAGTCAAGTTCAAGCACAAGTATGACTTCCAATGCATTGAGACATGTTTTTGTTTGTTGTAGCGCTTGAATACTTTAATAAATTCGTAACAGAGACAGGGAAAAGAAACCTTTGAAAGAAAACTTCTTACAAGGGCAGGATACTGTGACACTCTACAACCTTGTACTTCATTAAGCCAGTTTAGAAAACAGCTTGATGGATGCATATACAGTACACCGCAGTTCAGTGAAATAATCATCTGAAAAGAAACTGATGTAGGAAGTCATCACCTCTAGATAATATTAAAAAGCTCACTATTTTAAGCATTTGATATTTAGGAAAAGGGAGGCACGGTGGCGCAGTGGTAGCACAGCTGCCTGTAGTTAGGATACAGCAGGTTGGATGATGGATGGATGGATGGATATTTAGGAAAAATAAAGTTTATTCAGAAAGATGCTCCAGCAAATTCTAGAGGGTATTTTTAATCATTCATTAAACAAACAGGCTTGTTGAGGATAACTTTTACTACCTGTAAAAAACTGGTATGGAATGGTCCCTGATGTACTTCCAAGTAAATTACAATTTAGTGATACTGCAGGAAATCACTCAAAAGAATATTTTACAACACAATATATTTGATTGTTCTGTACAATAACATATAATCACGCACATTAACTTATATAATATGTATTACCAGATCTACTACCTGTCTAAGACAGTGTAAAATCCAAGTAATTAATGTAGACCTTAGCATTAATGTTTGCAGTGCACCATGCAATGCATATGTCTCTGTTATGTGACATTTGGTATGGAATTCTTAAAAGCAGTGTTAATGTTTGGGCTGGGTCAGCTACTGGAATGCCAAATGCAATGCATTCAGTTTATTACTAAATGACAGAGACATAGCAACTAGACAGACAGACAGACAGACAGACAGACAGACAGACAGACAGACAGACAGACAGACAGACAAATAAATGTAGAGTATAATGGACAGGAAACTGAATCAAGTGAACAATTTGAAATGAAACATATGGAGTCAAATGAAGCAAACAAGCTGCATAGATAGATAGTTTGGTACAAAAGGTGGTTTAATGCTTGTATCCACATCAACTTTTGCAGCTCTATTGTGGTCATAGGTGCCAAGTTATCATATTTGTTGGGATTATGCATCCATAATAGTCTACATACTGCATTCTTTCACCCCAATTTTCAAGCCTTGTTGCTATAACAAGCACTTTGACGGGCTACCAAAATCTGTTACACTTGTTGCTGTATTATTTTCATCCACCCATGTTGAGCTAACGAAAATGCAATTTAGCCTTTATGACAAATGCTACCATATTTTCATCGTTTTTAACTTTCATGAGGTTTGTTTCAATAAGCTCTTATTAAATAAACATCATGACCTAACTACCTGTATGACTAATTATGCTTGCATCACAATCTACAGTGTGACAGTCACGAGACCCTGCATGATTCAATGCAATTATAAAGCCATTCCTAATGCATTTTGATGCATCTATATTTTTGGCTGTATAACTTTTTTTAAGTTATAAATTTGCTGCTTTTAATGCAAAATTATAATTAATCTTGAAAAATAATATACTGAATTTAATCCCATTGTTTTTCTTTTCTCTCTATTATAAAAAAAAATCTTGGAAGGAGACCAGATGTGATTTTCTCGGAGAGACACTTACATGTCCCACAAGACGAGTCATTGTGCCAGAAGATTTAACCACAGTGCGGGGCCAGAAATAAAAGACAAAGAGAGTAGAACATCGTAAAGAATTCAAAATCGTTGGCGCGGTACATATGCAGAGCAGGTTAGATACAAGGGAAGTATGAAAATTCAAGTCTCCAAAAAAAATGATAGTAAAGATCACATTAGTGCAAACAAACAGAAATCATTACTCGGTGAAATAACGGAACAGTGAAAAGATCGAATATATTGTTCGTATTTAAACTTTAAGTCGAAGACTTGTAGATCGTCTAATTCATGCTGCCGTCAGAGAAAAAGGTAGTGTTTCTTCCCAAAGAAAAGGCATATCTGCAAGAATTAAAGGATTCCAAAAATGTAGGCGCGATATGAAGTCCTGTGAGACAGAGACTTTTAACATGAGATTCTTTCAAATCACGCCATCACGCCATACTTACAACCTTTGGAAGTAAGTCCCATGAGACAGTGACTTTTGCCATTAGATTCTATCAAGTCACTCCCTACTTACAACCATTTTCAAACAAGGCCATGGTCATCTAGCCTCAGTCGTGTGAATGCTTTTGTCAGACACAGTTCCTGTGCTCTCAGCTCTTAATCGTGTGAATACTTTTGGCAGGCACAATACAGCATGTGTCAGTATATATTACAGCATCATGTAGAGTCATGTCATTTTCTAATACGCTTAATCCAGAGCAGAGCTGGGCAGGGGTTTTGCTGGAGCCATTCGTAGCCAGCATAGGGCACAAGGCAGGAACAAACCCTGGATTTAACACCAGCCCATCACAGGATGAATCAACACAAAGACACATATACACACACGAGACAATTTATCAATGCCAGTTCACCTAACACTCATGTCTTTAGACAGTGGGAGAATACTGGAGCACTGGGAGGAAACCCATGCAAATATGGAGAAAACATGCAAACTCCACAAAGGGAGGACTCATGGCACAAACCCAGGGCTCCTTACTGCAAGGCCGCAGTGCATCCGTTGCATAACCCAATGTACAGTCAACAACTAAAATAACAGTGTGCCTATATTGGACCATTTTCTGATTAAATTACAAGGAATTTCAGCCTGTCCCCAATCTCTACACATAAAGGTGTCCCTATTACTCATACATTATACTGCACTGTTCTCACAGATTTTGAAGACTTTGTCAAATATGGTTAATTAAAAAAAAAAGAAAAGTGTGCCATAAAACAAGCACAAAAATGAGTACCTGTGTGTAATTTACTCAGAATAATTACATCTGCACATTCAAATACACTTCTATGGTCAGCCTAATGACTAGAGAGAAGCTGCACCGATAACTTAGTGAAAATCCAACATGAGTGCTGTAACTTGAGGGGCTTTGATCATCTGTGACAGTGATATGCTCAATACAGAGCGCTAGTACTTCTTTCTCACCATCTTGGTATAGGATCTGATTGACCTGATCATGGGTACCTTTTTTATAAAAATATTTTTAATGCAGTCAATTGCTATCCAATTGTGGAAGAATGAAGGAGCAACTATGAGCCTGAGTTGGGTGCTGGGCTTGATTTGAATAATTTGGACTGATATAAGCTGTGTTGCATGAAAAGGGTTACATTTGT
Source organism: Polypterus senegalus (assembly GCF_016835505.1). Lineage (NCBI taxonomy): Eukaryota > Metazoa > Chordata > Cladistia > Polypteriformes > Polypteridae > Polypterus > Polypterus senegalus. The sequence goes on along the minus strand of NC_053155.1, from coordinate 123,103,071 downwards.
GTATTTGCATTGATTTATTTAGACATTTTATTCTGTAAATGTCTACATAGTGTGTTTTGTTATATTAGAATCTTTATCACTACTATAATAATCTGTATATATTTAGTTATCTATTGTTCCTCAAGTTGGTCTTTTTAAAAGAAATGTTTTGTATTCTGTATGTTTTCCAGTTCATTCACAAGCACATATAAAGTAAAACTCTAATTATGGAGTTTTGTGCCTCAATGCAGAATTGTTCAAGATAGGAAATTGTGATGTATCTGAGAACTGCTTTTCCCCACCTCTCCCACTAAACAGACATATTAACAACACCTAACATCAACACACTGGTGTTGTCCTTCTTTTGAATTGAGCTGAAAGATTTTCTCAACTGGAAAACAAAAAACTTTAGCATACATAACAATAGAACATGATGAATATACTGTATGGTATTTCTATGTTTTAAAATTTTTGGGGTGATAGAGCTCCAAGGCATGATTAGATTACAAAAAGTGGTACAGGCAGGGTCACAGCATTATAGGCCTCTGGGCAAAGCAGTGCACTGGGGCCCCTACCTACACGACCACTCAGCAAGTCACAACATACATAGATTAGATGGGGGCCCTATGCTCATGGGGCCCTCGGGTAACTGCCCAGCATGCCCATGTGTTAAAATGGCTCTAGATACAGGGGAGGTTTAATACTTCTGTTCACATTGAGCTTTACAAATCTAGGTTTCTGTACACGTGAGAGTTCAATTCTTTCTCTTCATTATCCAGCATACAAACAAGATGTCACCTTTCTTCATTTATAAATTTCTTTGAGCATGTGCATGTGCAAGTGTGTGTGCGAGCGTGTGCCTCCATTTGTGTATACATGTAGGTTTCAATAAATTATGTACCCCAAAAACTACCCATTCAAAAAAAATATGCTTGGTCCTGTGACTCAAAAGAACAAACTGCAGAAATCCCAGTTAAATTAAACAATTTCTATGACTGTTATAGATGAACATTGGTCAAACTGTTTATGTGCTAGACGAAAAACAATAGGCCTTGAGCCTGTGACAAGATAGAAATGATGTGAAAAAGACAGGTCAACTTTTTTGAAAGTTATCATTGTACATAGGTCTCAGAATTTAGAATGGATATCTCAGAAACTGTATTTTTCAACATTTTTGTATCTTTGCTAGGATGTAGTCATACAGGAGGTCTACAAAATGAAAAAGAAACAAATCATTTTCTGACAAAAATTGTAATTTTAAGACATAAAAGTCAAATTTGATTTTCCAGAGAAACACACATACAACCTCAGTGGAATCAGAATCTGAACTTAAATCTATAATGAATATTTGACCCCATTGCCAAGCTTCCGTTAAACATGGAAGGAATAAAAAGTGTTCTAGTTCTCTTATTCATTAGTGTTTTTTATTAAAATCTGATCTTGAAAAATTATAACACAAATATTGTTGTCATTACTAGGTAAACATATACTTTCTATTTTATGTGCAAGCCTAACATTTACTGTTTTTCTCAAATAAAAATGCTAATTTCTTAATAAGGGACACAAGTAATTTGTTAGACTACTAGAGCTGCACCCCTCCATAAAAAAACCACTACTTTACCATGTATGAAAGTTGTGGTAACCAGGGGGTGTACAGCTCCCCAAACCCGGACACGATAGACACAGAGTCCAGTCTTGCCACTCAGCACACGTTTCTTTTAAGCGGGAAAGTACTTTTCCTTTGCTCTCCACTACACAGCACAGTACAAGCACCAAATAGCACAAATACTCTGTCCTTTTCTTCTCTCTTTCTCTTTCTCTTTCCCTGCCTGCCTGCCTGCCTGCCTCTGCCCGACACTGGCTCTCTGAATGGAGTGAGCCGGCTCCTTTTATGTTGGACCTCGGACTGTTCCAGGTGGCTCATTAATCAGACCTGGAATCACTCCCAGGTGTGGTGAAAGTCCAAAAAAGGGCTCTACAGCTCCCCCTGGTGACCAACACAGGAACCCAACAGGGCTGTGCCAAACTCCAACTCCCAGAATGCCCTGCGGGAATACATGGTGCCACAGCCGCCCAGGAGGGCTGCCCACTAACATCCCGGGGGAAGGTAGTGTCTTGCAGATGCCCTCTCCCCCGGTCCTTTCATCCAGCTGGAGCCCCATTAGAAAGTATTTATCATCAAAAATATTTAAAAAGATGCTGCTGTTGGCAGAGGCACCATGGTGATGCAGTGCCTATTGTTGCTACATCAATACTGCAGACTGAGCTCAGATTCCACTCACTGGTCACTGTTTGTGGAGTCTGCACATTTTCTACTGTCTGACGTCCAGACCAGGTTCATCCTGTTTTTTAACCACTGCCCAAAGAAACACATCATAGGTTGATTGGAGACTTTAAACGAACCACAAATGAGTAAGTGGGTGATGAACTAGTGCCTTGTCTAGGGCTGGATCTTGTTTTGCATCTGATAGATTTTCCTTGCTGGTGTAGACTCTGGTCACCACCATGAACATAAACTTGGATCCAGCAAGTTCTTAAAATAAGAAGGTTTTACTGTGCACAGGAGATGCTGGTAAATGCAAAAATAACACTGAGGGCAAGGCAAAGATTTCATCAAAAATGTTTAGCATTATTAAAAACAAAGCATACAGAATAACTTAATTTGACTAACTTTAATCTACTGTAGCTTCCCACTTTCAATAGCTATGAAAGTAAACAAATGTTTTACTGACTATGGTTTCTTTGTTTTTGGAAAAAGAAGTCACAAATGCAAATTTAAACAGCTCTGCTAAAGATGACTTTTGTTTTCTAATGCCAGTGTCATAACACAACTTCTAGTCAGAGGGGGTGTCAAGCTTGACAATTTACACAACTCATAATTGCTGGAGATGTCATATTATGTGTCTGTATGACAACTTTCTAATTGAGTTTCATATTTCCAAAGTATTTTCAGCTCATCCTTTACCTGACAGCTAATAACATGCTGCCTGATGGAACTGGTTCCATGTAAAGGTTTACAGGTATGGCAAGTTCAGCCAAAATTTCAGTCCTTATTTTTATTTCCATCCTATTGTGATACATGAAACATGAGACATCAGACAGACAAGCCTCTGTTCTGTTAGCAAGGTCCAAAACAACCACACTCCTTAATCCTTGTCAGTGTATTACATACATTGTACTGTTAGGTGAGTGCTCATTGGTAGTAGCTAACACACAGCACCCACCCCTACGACTTAAGACAAAATCAAAACTGTCAAGTTGCAGACTAGTTGGACTGACTTGCAGGCTACATGACTAACCCCAGCTCACCATGATTATGTAAATGAGGCCTGCAACTGAAAATCTCCAGAAGAGATGTGTAATGTTATAT